>NC_134903.1:3973320-4155820 GCF_041734735.1 Babylonia areolata | reverse complement strand
AAGATTAGCGCGAACAGACGTACATGTATATATTTGATATATACAAATACATACATATATATATATATATATACACATTAATTGCAGCAATGCACGTTAGTGTACAGGAATTGGTTGTATATCGGACATGTTTAAGAATGAATGATTTTTATTTTATTTTAAGGAAGTGGAGTCAGAAAAATATTTCCTACATCCAGCCCATATGGCAAAGAGAAAAAAAAGGTAATAAAACGACATAAAAATAAGAACATAAAATATGCATGCAATTATTCAAACATATACACATCCTTAAGAATCGTTACATTCATTATGCATGCAACCATTCAAACACACATACGCATTCATGAAAATCGCAGTCGTAATGCATACAATTATCCAAACACATACACATACACGTGGCGGAATCAGCCAGAATATTTTATTCACCCATTACACAGGACAAAGAGGGGAAAAAAGGAAGAAAAAATGACATCAGAATAAGAACAGGAAAATATGCATGCAATTATTCATTTTTATGCACACCCATAAGAACCATATCCATGATGCATGCAACTATTCAAATATTTACACATCCATAAGAATCGCACTTATGATGCACACAATTATTCAAGCACAAACACATCCATCAGAATCACATTCATGGTGTATGCAATTATTCAAACACATACACGTCCATAAGAATTACATTCATGGTGCAAGCAATTAATTTTTTTCAAATACGTACACATGGTGGAATAATCCAAAATAATATTTTATGCACCCGGTACACAGGGCAATGAAAAAGAAGACAAAAATAACACCAAAATAAGAACAAGAAAATATGCATGCAATCATTCAAACATACATACATCCACAAGAATTACATTCATGGTGCGTACAATTATTCACCCACAAACATATCCATACGAATCACATTCATAATGCATACAGTTATTCAAGCACATACACATCCATAACAAGGACATTCATAATGCATACAATTATTCAAACACAAACACATGCATATGAATTACATTCACGAGGCATGCCGTTATTCAAACACATGCATTTTGGTGGAATTAGCCAAAAAGATATCTTATACACTCAGTACACAGGGCAGAGAGGAAAAAAGAAGACGACAAAAATGACATCAAAATAAGAACAAAAAAATATTCATGCAATGATTCAAACATACACACGCGCGCGCGCGCGCCCACACACACACACACACACACACACACACACACACACACACACACACACACACACACACACACGCAAGCACGCACGCACACGCACACGCACACACAATCACACACACACACACACACACGCACGTACACACACGCACGCACACACACACACACACACACACACACACACACACACACACACACACACACACAGACCACAGGGCAAAGAAGAAGAAAAAAAGACATCAAAATAAAAACAAGAAAATATGCGTGTAATTATTCAAACACATACGCATCCATAATAATCATATTCATAATGCATGCAATCATTCAGACACATCCGCATCGTTAAAGATTACAATCAATACGCATGCAATTATTCAAACACACACACACACACACACACACACACACACACACACACACACACACACACACACACACACACACACATCCATAAGAACTACATTCATGATACATGCAATTATTCAAACACATACACATCCGTAAGAATTGAGGAGTGATGGCCTAGAGGCAACGCGTCTGCCTTGGAAGCGAGAGAATCTGAGCGCACTGGTTCGAATCACACCGGCAGTCTCCAGAATTTTCTCCCCCGCCATTGGACCTTTAGTGGTAGTCTGGACGCTAGTCATTCGGCTGAGACGATAAACCGCGGTCCCATGTGCAGCATGCACTTAGCGCACGTAAAAGAACCTACGGCAACAAAAAGGGTTGCCCCTGGCAGCATCCTGTTTGAAAAATCCACTTCGATAGGAAAAGAAATAAAATTACAGGCAGGTAAAATACAAACAAAAAAAATAAGGGTGGCTCTGTCAGGTGTAGCGACGCGCTCTCCCTGAGGAGAGCAGCCCGAATTTCTCACAGAGAAATCTTTTGTGACAAAAAAAGAGTAATACAGAAAATATACGCAATGATACATGCAGTTATTCAAACACATACACATCCATAGTAATCACATTCACCATGTCTGCAGGCGTCCCGCGCAGACCAAGGGAGGCCAGCCTGGAGGCTCAGAGGCAGTCCCTCCTCCCAGCCCCCAAGGGAAGCAAGACGTCTGTCGCTATGAGCTGGAAGAGTTGCTGTCCCTGTGTCACACGCCGACTGAAGCGCCACCCGTTCTGCAGAAACATCCCCACATTTTTGTGGCGGAAGCACAGGCCCCTTTGGCCTGTTTGGCCGCCTCTGAGGTTGAGCAGGTGGGTAGGTGAGGGTGTGGGGAGGTGGGTTAAAGGGGGCGGGGGGGGGGGGGGAGGGACGGGGGGGGGGGGGGGGGGGGTTATATGGTGTGTACGTGCATGCGCGCCTCGTTTGTGTGTGTGTGTGTGTTCTTTAGTGAAGCGACTTTTTAAAAGAAAAAAAAGGTGTGTGTTTCTGATTTTTGTTTTTGTTTTTTTTTGCTGTTTGTTTTTTTTGTGTGTGTTTTTGTTTTGTTTTTTGGGGTTTTTTTTTGTTTGTTTGTTGTTGTTTTTGTTGTTGTTGTAGTTGTTTTTGTTTTTTTTTTGGGGGGGGGGTTGGGGTTGTTGTTGTTGTAGTGTGTGTGTGTGTGTGTGTGTGTGTTTTCTTTAGTTTAGCGTTTTCTCACAATTAGTGATGTTAGGCGAATAATTAAAAAAAAAAGGTGCGTGCGTGCGTGTCTGTGTGTGTGTGTGTGTGTGTGTGTGTGTTCGTTCTTATAGTGTAGCGTCTTTTCACTACTAGTGATATTTGGCGATTAATAAAAAAATAAATAAATAAATAAAAGGGGTGTGTGTGTGTGTGTGTGTGTGTGTTACACTTTTTGTGTTTTTAGGGGCCGGAGGGTGGTGGATATGTGTATATGTATGATTATGTATGACTGCATGCATTTATGTATAGATTAGAAGTGCATGAAAATGTGCATACATATGTACATGTGCTTGTGTCATTTTTCACAGAGAGAGAGCGGGAAGGCGTAGGAGAGAGAGAGAGAGAGAGAGAGAGTGTGTGTGTGTGTGTGTGTGTGTGTGCTTGCATGGGCTTTTGTATGTACATGCGTGTTCTCATTGTAAGGTTTCATATGCCTCTCTCACACACCTGTGTTAATGAAATAAGTTGTAGCAGTGACCACAATTTCCCTCGCACATTTTGATAAATATGGACAGGCACTTCTGTTTACGGTCACGGCCTCACAGTTTTCATTCATTTGACTTCGGTGTGTCTTTCACTTTATTCGATATTAATGCTATTTACTTATTTCTCTAATTTTTGACTCACTTGTGTAAACAAAGTGAGTCTATGTTTTAACCCGGTGTTCGGTTGTGTGTGTGTGTGTGTGTGTCCGTGGTAAACTTTAACATTGACATTTTCTCTGCAAATACTTTGTCAGTTGACACCAAAATTGGCATAAAAATAGGAAAAATTCAGTTCTTTCCAGTCATCTTGTTTAAAACAATATTGCACCTCTGGGATGGGCACAAAAAAATAAAAAATGAAGCCTAATTATATGCAAACTGCATTTACTGTTATATTTATATTTTTTGTATTCTCTAAACTTGCCACTTTGATCTGATATTCTGACCCAACAACAAGAGCAGTCATTATTATCATTTTTTGTTCAAACAGGAACTTCTTTTGCTAAGCATGGAAGTTTTATTTATTTTGCAAACGTTGGTGCAGACAGTATAAAAGGGAAATTACTCTGTAATTAATGCTAGGGGACTTAATTCGAATCTGCTTAGGACTTCTTTTTTCTTTTTCTTTTTAACGCGAAGCTTTATAATAACAAATACAGAACACATTTTAACGATTAGATTTTTTTTTTTTAAGTGTATCACAAGTGAGTCTTGAAGGCCTTGCCTCTCTTGTCTTTAACTATTTTATACCATGTCAGTGTTTTATATGGAAGTGTTAGCCTAGAGGTAACGCGTCCGCATAGGAAGCGAGAGAATCTGAGCGCACTGGTTCGGATCACACCAACAGTCGCCAGTATTTTCTCCCCCACCACTAGACCTTGAGTGGTGGTCTGGACGCTAGTCATTCGGATGAGTCGATAAACCGAGGTCCCGTGTGCAGCATGCATTTAGTGCACGTAAAAGAACCCACGGCAACAAAAGGGCTGTCGAAGGCAAAATTCTGTAGAAAAATCCACTGCGACAGGAAACAAATAAAATCGCAGGCAGAAAAAGAGAGAAAAAAGGGTGGTGTTGTAGTGTAGCGACGCGCTCTTCCTGGGGAGAGCGGCTCGAATTTCACACAGAGAAATCTGTTGTGACAAAAAGAGTAATACAAATACAAATATAAACTTAGTGTGGGCTGTCAAGCCCTAATCAATGCGAACGTTTTATGGGTAGGTTAGGTATCTGCTCCCTTATTTATTCATTTTGGTTAATTAGGTAGTTTGTTAGCTGGTTGGTTAGTTGGTTACTTATTTTCTTGGCTACTTAGCTACTTAATTGACCTAATGGTTGGGATACTGTGTCATGAACTGTGTTTTGTGGGTTTGTATTGGTGGGTTTTTTGCTGTGTGTTTTATAGATGTAACAGTTTTGTGTTGACGCGGTTGAGCATTTGCATGGTTTGACAGTTCTGATATGGCCCTGTGCGGTCGGCTGGACTATAAGCAACAATCAATCAATCAATCAATCAGTTAGTAGTTGGTTGGTTGGTTGGTTGGTTGGTTACTTATTTACTTGGTTACTTAGTTAACTACTTAGTTACACAGCTGTGAGCAGAAGTCGTGTAGCGCATATGGATCAGTCCGCACGCTTTTGACACCTCCTTAAAACTGAAACTGAAACTCTCAACTACCAGGATGAAGGGAGCTCTGTGGACGGACCAACGCAGGAGACCCCTCACGTGCAACCAGACTCTCAGCAGGGGCACAGCACCGACCTCAGTCCACGCTCCTCACAGCAGCAGGTGGCCATCTCTCTGTTCTCCCCAGTTTGGAGGGTGTTCTCCAGCCTGTTCGGGTGGCTCCAGAGGGTGTTCCGCTTCCTGGGCTTCAGTAGGGCCCGGGGGGAGAAGGAGGGGGAGGAGGATGGGAGCGTCGTTACAGCGGCGGCAACAGACGTCAGCAGAGGCACACAGACCGGGCCCGAGGACACGCGCGATGACGGCACACAAACAGCCGACGGGGACCCCGCGCGGAGAAACACCGGCACGTGGGGGCCTGACGACCAGACCCTGCCCGAAGCTGCTGCTGGTGGTGCTGTGAATGCTGATGCCAACAGTCAGGCTGCGTCTCGTGAGGAGAACGACAGTGATGCTGTCAGCGCAGCCATTCTGTCCGAGGGCGCAGGGCGGTCGCAGGCTACGAGCGCCCAACAGACACCACCACAGCCGACAGGCCTCCAGAAAAAACACACAACCGCTGGCCCCGTGGTGTTGGAGGAGGACAAATCAGGAGCAATGTTGGAGCTCCAGGTCGGCATCGTAACAACTCAGACACGCCCACACGCAGCACGCGACGCCCCGGGTGCCGAAGCTCGGGATGACGTTGGACTTGAAGAGGAGGAACGTATCGAAATCAGAACACACATACCGACAGGGATGCCCCCGACAATACACAGCACTTTTGAAATATCGTCTGCCCGCGGAGGTTCAGGAATCGATCAGCTGAATGGAGAACAGACAGACATCAGAGACGACCAGCCAACAGAACGTAGACCACGTGATCCACCATCACGTGATCCACCACCACGTGACTCACCACCACGTGAACCAAGACGGGACCAGTCGCCACTGAAGAAAAATAAACAAGCCGAAGTATCAGCGGAACCAAGTTTTCAAGGCCCATCACCAGGTGAAGAAAACCGCGCACAGCTGCCCGTGGGTGCAGGCAGGCAGGGTGGTGGAGAGGGAGGCACGTCCTCGCCACGTGAGGGCACAGCGGACGAACCTGCAGGTCACGATGACCCAAAGCCGTCACCAGGAGACGGGGGCACGAACAGAGGAGACAGCCACCACACTTGCGACACTGAGCGCCAGGCACACACCGTGGTGAAGACAATCATGGACAGACTCTTCCCGCACGTGCTGGAAGATATCGTTGAGAAATGTCACGTGCATGTGGACAAGGATAAACACAGTCCTCACATTCCGCAAGACGAAAACCGTACATCCCCCGAAAAGCCGCCGTCAGTTTCACACAGCAAAGAACTGTCTCTAGGTTATGGTGATGAAGCGATGTCACCGCCAGTTTCATGCAGCAAAGAACTGTCTGTGAATGATGGTGATGAAGCAATGTCACCGTCAGTTTCACACAGCAAAGAACTGTGTATGGATGATGGTGATGAAGCAATGTCAGAAAAGCGCCGTTCACCTTTACCAGAAAACCAACTATCAACCACGGGGAAGTTAAAAGACATCTGCTACCCACGGAAAGAGAAGAAAGACATTGATAAAAGCATGGAGACAGACAAAGAGAGCAGAGACTCCGAGGAGGAGAAAGAGCTGCAAGACAAAGAGAAGAAAGACTCAGAAGAGGAGAAAGATATCCGAGACAAAGAGAAGAAAGACTCGGAAGAGGAGAAAGATATCCGAGACAAAGAGAAGAAAGACTCGGAAGAGGAGAAAGATATCCGAGACAAAGAGAAGAAAGACTCGGTGGAGAAGAAAGATATCCAAGACAAAGAGAAGAAAGACTCGAAAGAGGAGAAACAGATCCGAGACAAAGAGAAGAAAGACTCGGAAGAGGAGAAAGATATCCAAGACAAAGAGAAGAAAGACTCGGAAGAGGAGAAAAATATCCGAGACAAAGAGAAGAAAGACTCGGAAGAGGAGAAAGATATCCAAGACAAAGAGAAGACAGACTTGGAAGAGGAGAAACAGATCCAAGACAAAGAGAAGAAAGACTCAGAAGAGGAGAAAGATATCCAAGACAAAGAGAAGAAAGACTCGGAAGAGGAGAAAGATATCCGAGACAAAGAGAAGAAAGACTCGGAAGAGGAGAAAGATATCCGAGACAAAGAGAAGAAAGACTCGGAAGAGGAGAAAGATATCCAAGACAAAGAGAAGACAGACTCGGAAGAGGAGAAAGATATCCAAGACAAAGAGAAGAAAGACTCGGAAGAGGAGAAAGATATCCAAGACAAAGAGAAGAAAGACTCGGAAGAGGAGAAAAATATCCGAGACAAAGAGAAGAAAGACTCGGAAGAGGAGAAAGATATCCGAGACAAAGAGAAGAAAGACTCGGAAGAGGAGAAAGATATCCGAGACAAAGAGAAGAAAGACTCGGAAGAGGAGAAAGATATCCAAGACAAAGAGAAGAAAGACTCGGAAGAGGAGAAAGATATCCGAGACAAAGAGAAGAAAGACTCGGAAGAGGAGAAAGATATCCGAGACAAAGAGAAGAAAGACTCGGAAGAGGAGAAAGATATCCGAGACAAAGGGAAGAAAGACTCGGAAGAGGAGAAAGATATTCGAGACAAAGAGAAGAAAGACTCGGAAGAGGAGAAAGATATCCAAGACAAAGAGAAGAAAGACTCAGAAGAGGAGAAAGATATCCGAGACAAAGAGAAGAAAGACTCGGAAGAGGAGAAGGATATCCAAGACAAAGAGAACAAAGACTCGGAGGAGAAGAAAGATATCCAAGAAAAAGAGAAGAAAGACTCGGAGGAGGAGAAAGGTATCCAAGACAAAGAGAAGAAAGACTCGGAAGGGGAGAAAGATATCCAAGACAAAGAGAAGAAAGACTCGGAAGAGGAGAAAGATATCCAAGACAAAGAGAAGAAAGACTCGGAAGAGGAGAAAGAGATCCAGCATGAACTCAGACATCATCCATCAGACACGGTCAGCTCAGACAAACAGCCAGTGGAACCAGAGAGTCCAGCCCTCAAGCAGCCACCACCACCTGACACAGAGGTCAAAGATCAACCAGGGGCTGATAGACCAGTTGCACGTGCCACTGAGCGTGGAACCACAGACCCAGATCAGATGGAACAGACTCGGCCCGCGCCGTGTACGCCACGCAGAGGTCAGCCAGAACCAGACACACTGAGCGCGAATCAAGGAAAGCAGCAAACTGCAGATACACACCCACCAGAACCAACCAAACTGAACGCTCGTCAACCAGATCTGCATAAACCAGACGCAGATGGGTCAGACCAGAATCTGCCAGGTATCAATGGAACGCACTTAGATCAGCAAGTCATAAATGGGTCAAAAACAAGTGAACCGGATACAGGCAAACCACAGCTACACAAACCGCGTGGAAACGAAACAGACCCAATTCATCCAGATACCGGTCAACCACAACCACAACCACAAAACCCCGTCACAAACGAACCAGCATCCAGACAACCAGATTCGGATCATTCACATCAAGATGAACAAAACGTAAGTAAACCGGAACCAAGCGAAACAGAAGTCAGCAAACCACAAGCAGACGAACCTGATACAGAGTCAGAACAAAGTCAGTCGGATTCAAATCAGCCGCGGCGAAAGAGACCAGATACAAAGGAAACAAAAGCAAGTCAACAAGAGGTGACTCAACTAGACACAGCCGAACCAGAACCAGCTCGATCAGACATCAATCAAACACAAGATCAACCAGACACACGTGAGTCAAAACCGAGCCCGTCAGATATCAATCAACCACAAGCAGACAGACCAGCCACAAGGGAATCAGAGCAGGGTCTACACGTTATCCACCAACCACAACCAGTCACAAATGAACTGGAACCAAGTCGACAAAACATCAGCCAACCAGAACCAGGTAATCAACACACGAATGGACCAGGTCAACAAGATATCAATCAGACAGAGCGAGGTAAATCAGACACGCATGAACCAGAACCAAGTCAAATGAGAGTCAATGAACCACAACAAGACCCAGAGTCGGAATCAAGTCAGCAAGATACTTTCCAAACAAAATTAAACAAACCAGACACAAATGAACCAGACCCAGGTCAACAGGATATCCATCAGCCAGAACCAGACAAACCAGACCCAGAGTCGGATTCAAGTCAGCAATACACTTACCAACAAGAAGCAAACAAATCATACCAAAGTGACCCAGAACAACAAGATGCCAATCGGCCAGAATTAGACAAACCAGACACAGAGTCAGAACCACGTCAGCAAGATACCAGCCAACCAGAACCAGACAGGTCAGACACAGAGCATCCAGAACCAGACAAATCAGACACAAAGCAACCAGAACCAGACAGGTCAGACACAAAGCAACCAGAACCAGACACGTCAGACACAAAGCAACCAGAACCAGACAGGTCAGACACAAAGCAACCAGAACCAGACACAAAGCAACCAGAACCAGACAAGTCAGACACAAAGCAACCAGAACCAGACAAGTCAGACACAAAGCAACCAGAACTAGACACAAAGCAAACAGAACCAGACAAGTCAGACACAAATCAACCAGAACCAGACAAGTCAGACACAAAGCAACCAGAACCAGACACAAAGCAACCAGAACTAGACACAAAGCAACCAGAACCAGACAAGTCAGACACAAAGCAACCAGAACCAGACAAATCAGACACAAAGCAACCAGAACCAGACAAGTCAGACACAAAGCAACCAGAACCAGACAAATCAGACACAAAGCAACCAGAACCAGACAAGTCAGACACAAAGCAACCAGACAAGTCAGACACAAATCATCCAGAATCAGACAAATCAGACACAAATCAATCAGAACCAGACACAAATCAATCAGAACCAGACAAATCAGACATAAAGCAACCAGAACCAGACAAGTCAGACACAAATCAATCAGAACCAGACAAATCAGACATAAAGCAACCAGAACCAGACACAGAGCAACCAGAACCAGACAAATCAGACACAAATCAACCAGAACCAGACAAGTCAGACACAAATCAACCAGAACCAGACATAAATCAATCAGAACCAGACAAGTCAGACACAAAGCAACCAGAACCAGACAAATCAGACACAGAGCAACCAGAACCAGACAAGTCAGACACAAAGCAACCAGAACCAGACAAGTCAGACACAAAGCAACCAGAACCAGACAAGTCAGACACAAAGCAACCAGAACCAGACAAGTCAGACACAAAGCAACCAGAACCAGACAAATCAGACACAAAGCAACCAGAACCAGACAAGTCAGACACAAATCAACCAGAACCAGACAAGTCAGACACAAAGCAACCAGAACCAGACAAGTCAGACACAGAGCAACCAGAACCAGACAAGTCAGACACAGAGCAACCAGAACCAGACAAGTCAGACACAGAGCAACCAGAACCAGACACAAAGCAACCAGAACCAGACAAGTCAGACACAAAGCAACCAGAACCAGACAAATCAGACACAAATCAACCAGAACCAGACAAGTCAGACACAAAGCAACCAGAACCAGACAAGTCAGACACAAAGCAACCAGAACCAGACAAGTCAGACACAAAGCAACCAGAACCAGACAAGTCAGACACAAAGCAACCAGAACCAGACACAAAGCAACCAGAACCAGACAAGTCAGACACAAAGCAACCAGACAAATCAGACACAAAGCAACCAGAACCAGACAAGTCAGACACAAATCAACCAGAACCAGACACAGAGCAACCAGAACCAGACAAGTCAGACACAAAGCAACCAGAACCAGACAAGTCAGACACAAAGCAACCAGAACCAGAAACACAAAGCGAGAAAAAACCAGAGGAGCCAGAACAATTAAATCAAACAGAAGCCAGTGAAGCTCACCCAGACACAGACAAACCAGACACAAATTCAGATTCAAACCCACCAGATATTGATGGAACACAACCAGATAAACCAGATACAAATTCAGAACTAAGTCCACCAAATATTGATGGAACACATTCAGATAAACCAGACACAAATTCAGAACTAAACCCACCAGATATTGATGGAACACAACCAGATAAACCAGACACAAATTCAGAACTAAGTCCACCAGATATTGATGGAACACATTCAGATAAACCAGATACAAATTCAGATTTAAATCCACCAGATATTGATGGAACACACCCAGATAAACCAGACACAAATTCAGAACTAAATCCACCAGATACTGATGGAACACACCCAGATAAACCAGACACAAATTCAGAACTAAGTCCACCAAATATTGATGGAACACATTCAGATAAACCAGACACAAATTCAGAACTAAACCCACCAGATATTGATGGAACACAGCCAGATAAACCAGACACAAATTCAGAACTAAGTCCACCAGATATTGATGGAACACATTCAGATAAACCAGATACAAATTCAGATTTAAATCCACCAGATATTGATGGAACACACCCAGACAAACCAGACACAAATTCAGATTTAAATCCACCAGATATTGATGGAACACAGCCAGATAAACCAGATACAAATTCAGATTTAAATCCACCAGATATTGATGGAACACACCCAGATAAACCAGACACAAATTCAGAACTAATTCCACCAGATATTGATGGAACACAACCAGATAAACCAGACACAAATTCAGAACTAAATCCACCAGATATTGATGGAACACAACCAGATAAACCAGACACAAATTCAGAACTAAGTCCACCAGGTATTGATGGAACACATTCAGATAAACCAGACATAGATTCAGAACCAAGTCCACCAGATACTGATGGAACACATTCAGATAAACCAGATACAAATTCAGATTCAAACCCACTAGATATTGATGGAGCACAGCCAGATAAACCAGACACAAATTCAGAACTAAATCCACCAGATATTGACGGAACACAACCAGATGAAGCAGACACAGACGCATCCGCACAAAGTCAATCACACCCAGATGCAGAATCAGGCAAAGCAAATTCCAGTTACACAGAATCAAGTAAAACAGATACCAATCAACCACGCCCAGATACAGAGTCAAGCAAATCAGAAGCCAGTCAGCCGAGACCAGAAGAAGAACCAGAAGCAGACAGGCCTGCTCCAGACACACCAGAGACGCCTGCACCTCATGGAAGTTCACCACACTTGGACAAACCAGACGCGGTTCAGTCACATTCAAACAGACGCAAATGGGACCCTGATCAGCTGGACACAAGTCAGCCAGAACCGGAAAGACCAGAAACTGACAGGTCAGAGCTGTGTGAACCAGCCACAACCCACTCAGAGTCTGACCAACCAAGGGAGGAAAGAGACATCAGTCACCATCAGAGAGAGAAAGACGAACACACAGAGAAAGACGAACACACAGAGAAAGACAACAGACAGAGAAAGACACCGACACGGAAAACGAAAGAAAAGCATCAAAACCAGATGAAGAAGAAGAAGAGTCCAGCCAGTCTCAAAACGAACAGGCAGATATAAACGAAAACATCAAGACGGACAAAGAGAGCCAATTCTCTGAACCAGACGAAGACAAAGACATCGGTGAACCTCAACAAGAGGGAAAGGGAGGTATAAACAAAGGCAAGACGACAGACAAAGGCGACACAGACCCTAAACCAGAAGAGGGAAAATACGACAGCCAGCCGCAGAGAGAGCATGGAGATGATGCAGACAAAGAAGGAGAACAGCTGAAGGAGAAGCAGGATGAGGAGAAGGAGCAGGAGAACAAGCGTGATCAGGATGAGAAACAGGAGGAGGAGGAGAAGCTGGAGGAGGAGAAGAAGAGGCTGGAGGATGAAATGGAGCAGGAGAATGAGCTGGAGGAAAAGGAACAGAAGAAGCTGGAGGAGGAGAATGAGCAGGAGAATGAGCGAGAGAAGCTAGAGGAGAAGGAGCAGAAGAAACTGGAGGAGAAGGAACAGGAGAAGCTGGAGGAGAAAGAGCAGGAGAATAAGCGAGAGAAGCTGGAGAAGAAGGAACAGGAGAGTGCGCAGGAGAAGCTGGAGGAGCAGGAACAGGAGAAGCTGAAGGAGGAGGAACAGGAGAAGCTGGAGGAGGACAAAGAGCAGGAGAATGAGCGAAAGAAGCTGGAGGAGAAGGAACAGGAGAGGGCGCAGGAGAAGCTGGAGGAGAAGGAACAGGAGAAGCTGGAGGAGGACAAAGAGCAGGAGAATGAGCGAGAGAAGCTGGAGAAGGAACAGGAGAGGGCGCAGGAGAAGCTGAAGAAGGAACAAGAGAAGCTGGAGGAGAACGAACATGAGAATGAGCGAGAGAAGCTGGAGAAGGAGAAGCTGGAGGAGGGGATGGAGCAGGAGAATGAGCTGGAGGAGAAGGAACAGGAGAAGCTGGAGCAGGTGAAAGAGCAGGAGAATGAGCGAGAGAAGCTGGAGGAGATGGAGCAGGAGAAGCAGAGGGGAAATGAGCAGGAGGAAGAGGAGAAGGAACAGGAGGAGGAGAGTGAGCAGGAGAAGGGGCAGGATAAGCTGGAGGAGGAGGAGGAACATGAAGATAGGGAGCAGGAGAAGAAGGAAGAGAAACAAGAGGAGAAAATGGAGCAGAAGGAGAAGAAGCAAGAGAAGGAACAGGACGAGGAGCAGCAGAAGGTGAAGGAGGAGAAGGAACAGGAGGGGAAGAAGCAGAAGGAAAAGAAGGAACAGGAGGAGAAGAAGCAGGAGAAGGAAGAGGAGAAGAAGGAACAGGGAGAGGAGAAGCAGGAGGAACAGGAGGAGAAGCAGGAGAAGGAACAGGAGGAGAAGAATCAGAAGGAACAGGAGAAGAAGCAGGAGAAGGAAGAAGAGGAGAAGGAACAGGAGGAGAAGAAGCAGGAGGAGGAAGAGGAGAAGAAGGAACAGGAGGAGAAGCAGCAGGAGGGGGAAGAGAAGGAGAAAAAACAGGAAGAGGAGGAGAAGCAGGAGAAGGAACAGGAGGAGAAGGAAGAGGAGAAGAAGGAACAGGAGGAGGAGAAGCAGAAGGAAAAGAAGGAACAGGAGGAGAAGAAGCAGGAGAAGGAAGAGGAGAAGGAACAGGAGGAGAAGAAGCAGGAGGAGGAAGAGGAGAAGAAGGAACAGGAGGAGAAGAAGCAGGAGGGGGAAGAGAAGGAGAAAAAACAGGAAGAGGAGGAGGAGAAGGAAGAGGAGAAGGAACAGAAGAAGCAGGAGAAGGAACAGGAAGAGAAGGAGAAGCAGGAGAATGAGCAGGAGGAGAAGAAGCAGGAGAAGGAAGAGGAGAAGGAGCAGAAGAAGCAGGAGAAGGAGCAGGAAGAGAAGGAGCAGGAGGAGGAAGAGGAGAAGAAGGAACAGGAGGAGAAGAAGCAGGAGGAGGAAGAAGAGAAGAAGGAACAGGAGGAGAAGCAGCAGGAGGGTGAAGAGAAGGAGAAAAAACAGGAAGAGGAGGAGAAGCAGGAGAAGGAAGAGGAGAAGAAGGAACAGGAGGAGGAGAAGCAGAAGGAAAAGAAGGAACAGGAGGAGAAGAAGCAGGAGAAGGAAGAGGAGAAGGAACAGGAGGAGAAGAAGCAGGAGGAGGAAGAGGAGAAGAAGGAACAGGAGGAGAAGAAGCAGGAGGAGGAAGAGGAGAAGAAGGAACAGGAGGAGAAGCAGCAGGAGGGGGAAGAGAAGGAGAAAAAACAGGAAGAGGAGGAGAAGCAGGAGAAGGAAGAGGAGAAGGAACAGGAGGAGAAGGAAGAGAAGGAGAAGAAGCAGGAGAATGAGCAGGAGGAGAAGAAGCAGAAGAAGGAAGAGAAGGAGCAGAAGAAGGAGGAGAAGCAGGAGAAGGGACAGGAAGACAAGGAGCAGAAGGAGGAGGAGGAAGAAGAGGTGCAGGAGAAGTTTCTGGGGAGCAGGGCCCCCTTGAGGGACTGTCAGCCCAACCCTGCCTGGTTCAACCCACCATCCTTCCCACCCAACCACCACGTGGACCCCTCGGAAACCCTGCTGCAGGTGAGAGAGAGGGCGAGAGGGGGAGAGAGAGGAGGGGAGAGAGGGAGGGAGGGGGAGAGAGATGGGGGGGCGGGGCAGGGGAGAGAGAGAGAGGCAGGGCAGATATACAGATTCAGATGATTAATTATTCATTTAAGGCCATTGCCCCATAAGAACAGGGAGTGATAACAGAGTTTTAACATGCGTCACTACAACTGTGTAAACACAAGAAGCATAACCAGATACCACAACAATCAGGATACTATTACGAGTGTTTCTGTCAGCTGAAGTGCTCGAAATAAATACAAAACTACACTGCACATTGTTTTCATTATCAGGTCGACAACATCAATAAACATAATCTAAACAGACATGGATATGTATAAAAATTTCTTCGGGATGAATTTAACTCGAAGGTTGTTTGGAGCAGGGCATTTCGAAACAAAATGAACTTCATCCTCTCTGGAGAGGCATGGAAGAGAGAGAGGGAGAGGGGGGGCGGGGAGAGAGAGAGAGAGAGAAGCGGGCGAGGGAGAGAGAGAAGGGAGAGAGAGAGAAAGAGGCGGGGGAAAGAGAGAGACGAGAGAGAGAGGGGGAGGAAGGGGGGGGGAGACATGAGGTAAAGAGAGTAGAGCGGGGGAGGGGGGGGGGTAGAAAGCGGAGGGGGGTGGAAAGAAATGAGTGAATGTGGGAAGATAAAGGAGGGAGAAAGAGAGAGGGGGAGGAGGAGGAGGGAGGGGAAGGGGAGAGAAAGAAAAGAGAGAGGGAGAGAGAGAGGAAGGGGGCAGGGAGATGAGAGTAACAGAGGGGGAGGGGGCGTTGGGGGGCGAGAAAGTATGGGAACAGAGCCAGGAGGGGTACTGAGAGAAGGCAAAAGAGTACATTTGGGGTGGACGGGGGGGTGGGGGGGGGGGGTGCAGAGAGATAGAGAGAAAAAAAAAGAGTAGGGGAGAAAGAAAGAGGAGAGAGAGAGAGAGAGAGAGTGAACCTCCACCCCCCACCCCACTCCACCCCCACTCCGCACCGTTGCTGGATTTTCCCCCACCCCCACACCCCCTTTTTATGCTTTAGAGATCAGTTTTACTTCGCTTGAAATGTTTCCCTGGGGACGGGAAGTTCGAATCAATAAGACGGGCGCAGTAGCCGAGTGGTTAAAACGTTGGAGTGTCAGTCTGAGGGTCCCGGGTTCGAGTCTCGGTAACGGCGCCTGGTGGGTAAAGGGTGGAGATTTTTCCTTATCTCCCAGCTCAACATATGTGCAGACCTGCTTGTGCCTGAACCCCCTTCATGTGTATGCCGCAAGCAGATCAAATACGCACGTTAAAGATCCTGTAATCCATGTCAGAGTTTGGTGGGTTATGGAAACAAGAACATGCCCAGCATGCACAACCCCGAAAACGTAGTATGGCTGCCTACAAGGGGGTTGGAGGGGGTGATCCCAAGCATTTGGGTGGGAGGGAGGGTTGGGGGTTAGCATTATATTTCTCTTTTTGTCACAACAGATTTCTCTGTGTGAAATTTGGGCTGCTCTCCCCAGGGAGAGCACGTCGCTACACTACAGCGTCACCCCCCTTTTTTTTCTTTTTTTACGTGCGATGCAGTTTTATTTGTTTTTCCTATCGAAGTGGATTTTTCTACAGAATTTTGCCAGGAACAACCCTTTTGTTGCCGTGGGTTCTTTTACGTGCGCTAAGTGCATGCTGCACACGGGACCTCGGTTTTTCGCCTCATCCGAATGACTAAGCGTCCAGACCACCACACAAGGTCTAGTGGAGGGGAAGAAAAAATCGGCGGCTGAGCCGTGATTCGAACCAGCGCACTCAGGTTCTATCGCTTCCTAGGCGGACGTGTTACCTCTAGGCCGTCACTTCGCAGGCAAGGGCACAACGAACCCCTTCTTTCTTTTTCAATAGCTTTATTTCAGTCTCTAGAGGGGGGAGGGGGTGGGGAGGGGGCGGGGGAATTCCAAGCTTGCGGGCGGGAGGGAGGGAGTGAAGGAGTCCATCTTGACTGGCCACAAATGAATGACCCCGGGGGTGGGGGTGATCATGATGATGACGATGATAATGATAGTAGTAGTAGCAGTAGTAGTAGTGTTAACATCATCATTATCATCATCAATACTACTACTGCTGCTGCTGTTGCTACTACTACTACTACTGTTGTTGATGTTGTAACCGTCATTATCAGTAATACTAGTATCATTATTATTATCATCATCATCATTAGCATCGATACTACTACTGCTACTACTACTACTGCTGCTGCTGCAACTACTGCTGCTGCTGTTACTACTACTGCTGCTACTACTACTGCTGCTGCTACTACAACAACTTCTTATTCCTCTTGTTATTACTATCATTACCACTGTGTTGTTTTTGTTGTTCTTCGTCTTCTACATATTATTACTATCATCCTCATTATCATCATCATCATTATTGTCGTTGTTGTTAACATTATTATAATCATCTCTCGTTTTCAGTTGGACCCGGACCGACAGATGAGCCCCAGCAGAGAGTTCCTGGACTACTTGGACTTCTGGTCCAGTCCATCGTCCTCTTCCGACAGAGCTGGGGGTGGGGATGCCAGCTTTATGGGCGACATGGAGTGAGGGGCGGGGGGGGGGGGTCTTGTCCAACCCCTAGGGGATGGGGGTGTCAGCTTTATGGGGGACATGGAGGGGGAGGGGGTGGTCTTGTCCAATCCCTAGGGGATGGGGGTAAAGGCTTTATGGGGGACATGGAGGGGGGGGGGGTCTGGTCCAATCCCCGGGGCTGGTGATGCCATCTTTGTGGAGGACATGGAGTGAGGGGGGGTCTGGTCCAATCCCTGAGGGTGGAGATAACAGCTTTGTGTGGGACATGGAGGGGGGTGGTCTGGTCCAATCCCTGAGGGTGGAGATAACAGCTTTGTGTAGGACATGGAGGGGGGTGGTCTGGTCCAATCCCGTGGGGTGGGGGTGTCAGCTTTGTTGGGGACATGGAGTGAGGGGGTGTCTGGCCCAATCTCTGAGGGTGGGGGTGTCAGCTTTGTTGGGGACATGGAGTGAGGGGGTGTCTGGCCCAATCTCTGAGGGTGGGGATGTCAGCTTTGTTGGGGACATGGAGTGAGGGGGTGTCTGGCCCAATCTCTGAGGGTGGGGATGTCAGCTTTGTTGGGGACATGGAGTGAGGGGGGGTGTGGCCCAATCTCTGAGGGTGGGGGTGTCAGCTTTGTGGGGGACATGGAGTGAGGGGGGGTGTGGCCCAATCTCTGAGGGTGGGGGTGCCAGCTTTGTGGGGGACATGGAGTGGGGGGGGGGGGGTCGATGGTCGTGGAACTCGTGGCACTGAGAAATGCTTCTTCTGACACACACACTGTGTGCTCTGTTGTACTGTGTTGCGTTGTTGTGTTTGTATTGTATTGCGTTCGTTAGCTGTTGTGTTGTGTTGTATTGTACTGTTTTGTATTGTGTTGTATAGTATTTGTGTTGTGTTGTATTTCTGTAGTTTTTGTATTGTATTGTGTATGTTAAGTATTTGTGTCGTATTCTGTTGTATTTGGATAGTTTTTTGTATATTATTGCGTGTGTACAGTATTTGTGTTGTATTGCAATGCGTTGTATTGTATTGCTATAGTATTGCATTGTATCTGTTTAGTATTTGAATGGTACAGTATGATTATTGTATTTATTGTATTGCGTTACTATTTGTCACGACAGATTTCTGTATGTGAAATTCGGGCTTCCCTCCCTTGAAGAGAGGGAGTTGCAAAAAAGGGGGTTGCACTGCTAGATTTTTTTTTCTATTTTATTCACAATCTTCAGTCAAGACATACCACAGAAATGTGGTATCAAGATCCATCAACATCGAAGCCAGTTAACAAAAATAGGATTAACACCAATTAGAGGAACCGTCAAAATCTCATGAGTGCTAGCTACAAAGAAATCTAGATGACTTCTTCCTACGGATATGTTAACTAATAGACTACTTTTAATGGTGTGAATGACAACTAACCACATTTTCTGGAGGAAATCACTTGTTAAACAACTGTCTGGACTGTGGTGAGAAACTTATGCAGTGTGTGTGTGTGTGTCTACTTTCATGTATTCTGTTTTGTTTTGTTTTCTGAAGACATATATTGTATATTGACTGAAATAACATGAATTGATAAAGAATGAAATGTGAGTTTGTGTATCTCTGTCTGTACGTGATTGCATGTTTTTTGGGTGTTTTTTTTACAAGATACAACTGTATTTTCACAGACATATTTAATCATAAAAAGTATGGAAGATAGGATATATATATATAGAGAGAGAGAGAGAGAGGTATATGTGCGTGAAACGTCGTGGATATGAGGTTGTTTTATTTTGTTTTTGTTTTGTTTTGTTTTTTTTGTTGTTGTTTTTTTGTGTGTGTAACAGAGTACACTAATGGCATCTGGAATTGAAACAATATTAGTTAAGGTATTAAAGGGGGGGGGGGGGGTGTGCGCGCGCGCGCATATTGACCAAGGTGCTGCAAATTATCCTGCGCTTTCTGATATTCGTTGCAGAAAAAAAGCACAGTAATTGAAAAGAAAAGGAAGTCTTTGAGCCAATCATCTCAATCCTTTACTTAACACGTCATCACTTGACCCTGACACCCTGAGCTTCAAGACCTCACGAGACCAGATCGGTGGCCGAGTGGTTAAGTGCACTGGGTCCTGGGTTCCAATCAAACCTGCGTATTTGGGTGAAGAGGGGGGGGGGGGGGGGTCTTTCCCTGTCTCCAAGGTGAACATAAAGTGCAGACACGCTTGTGCCTTAACCCTCATTGTGCGTTCTTCTTCTCGTTCGTTAACCCTTTCACCGCCAAGCTCGCATTTATGCACAGGCGTGGAAGAGGACCCATGTCACTGAAAGGTGACCATTCATTGGTCTGTAATCCATGAACCTACTGCTCTTAATGTTCGGTGGTAGGATAGGCCATATTTTCTATACATTGCACAGGGAATCCCCAGGTATTCTTAGCCACTGTCTTATCTGTGTTTATCCCACAAGGGAATTTTGTACTCGAGATTGACTGGCGGTGAAAGGGTTAATGGGCTGCCACTCCGACCTTCACTCGTATGTCCACGAGTGGGCTTTTACGAGTATGACCGTTTTTACCCCCGCCATGTAGGCAGCCATACTTCGTTTTCGGTGATGTGCATGCTGGGTTTGTTCTTGTTTCCATAACCCACCCGAACGCTGACATGGGTTACAGGATATTCAACGTGCCCTATTTGATCTTCTGCAACACGAAGGGGGTTCAGGCACTGGCAGGTCTGCACATATGTTGACCTGGGAGATCGGAAAAAATCTCCTCCACCCTTTACCCACCAGGTGCCGTTACCGAGATTCGAACTCAGTACCATCAGCTTGAAAGTGCAACGCTTTAACCACTCAGCTACTGCATTTTATTTTGATTCTCGCCCCCAGAGAGGCACAGTGCAGTACCACACATAGTGGTGACGATGTCTGTTGGATGGAGACAATCCTTTATTGTCTGCATGCATGGATATAGGTAGAGATATAGATAGTTACAGATTTCAGATTTCTCTGTGTGAAATTCTGGCTGCTCTCCTCAGAGAGAGCGCCACCCACTTTTTTTCTCACTGAGAGCGCCACCCACTTTTTGTTGTTGTTTTTTTCTGCCAGCAATTTTGTTTTCCTATCCAAGTGGATTTTTCTACACAATTTTGCAAGGGACAACCCTTTTGTTGCCGTGGGTTCTTTTACTTGTGCTAAGTGCATGCTGCACACGAGACGTCGGTTTAACGTCTCATCCGAATGACTAGCGTCCAGACCACCACTCAAGATCTAGTGGAAGGGGAGAAAATACTGGCGACTATGGGATTCGAACCAGATTCTCTCGCTTCCTAAGCGAACTCGTTGCCTCTAGGCCATCACTCGACATACGTATGGTTTGTGTCTTAATGACGTATTGTTCGTAAAGGGTTTTGAACTGGCTGAAAGTGGACTCCTGTTATCATGTGGTGTTGGGGCACGTGTATGTGCAGCTAAGTGCATATTTCCACTCTGTGTGTGTGTGTGTGTGTGTGTGTGTGTGTGCGTGCGTGCACCTGGATATTTTATATGGAATGATGTGTGCGTGTCCTTGAGTTCAAGAAATATTGAGCAGTCTTTTATTCATATGTCGGTTTTTTTTATGCATAAACCTTTTCATTTTCTTTCTGTCACTGTTACGTGTGTAGTGTTCTGTAGTTACAGGCTATAGAAATACCCTTATAAATAAATTGTTACGGGTGCACGCATATTCTTCCCTCATGAACAACAAAAACAACAACAACAAAAAAAGAACAGCAAAATTTCATGGTTTGCTGATGTAAAATCATTTATTACAAGATCAAAAATACAGAACATGCATACAAACTATTTAAATAAACAGACTGAATTCAAAACAAACCAAAAAAGTATCTCAAAAAACTATCTATGTAACTATAACAAGTGGTGTTCCTAAAATAAAGAAAAGAAACAAGAATTTATAAACAAACATTATAGAAGAAAGGGGGGGGGGGAGATCGGAGAACAAAACATTTGGACAACCTATCAGGTCATGCATCTGTCTGTGTTGGTATTTCTTCCTCCTACAGAAGAGAACAAAGCTGCAAATCACTGCAGTGATTTCATGGCAATTCCACTGCTTTCCATGCTACAAGGGGGAAAGACTTCAGCACTTGGACATTATTTCTGTATCATTTTCACCTCTTAACACTCTGTCTTGATCAGTTTCAGTTTCTCAAGGAGGTGTCACTGCGTTCAGACAAATCCATACACGCTACACCACATTTGCTAAGCAGATGCCTGACCAGCAGCGTAACCCAACATGCTTTGTCAGGCCTTGAGAAAAATTTATTTAAAAAGAAAGAAAAAAAAAATATATATATATATATATTGGGAGGTGATCTGGCCTTCAGTTTGGATTTTGTTTCACACATTTGGCGTGTGGATTCGTAAGGCGCATGGTACAAAGTTGAGGAAACGGTACCTCCTTACAATCTGTAGAATATGGTCAATCTCTTCCACGTAAATTCTGTGTAAAATGTTAAATCTCTTTACCATCTGTAGAATATGGTCCATCTCTTCCACGTAAATTCTGTGTGAAATGTTAAATTTCTTTACCATCTGTAGAATATGGTCCATCTCTTCCACGTAAATTATGTGTGAAATGTTAAATCTCTTTACCATCTGTAGAATATGGTCCATCTCTTCCACGTAAATTATGTGTGAAATGTTAAATCTCTTTACCATCTGTAGAATATGATCCATCTCTTCCACGTAAATTATGTGTGAAATGTTAAATCTCTTTACCATCTGTAGAATATGGTCCATCTCTTCCACGTAAATTATGTGTGAAATGTTAAATCTCTTTACCATCTGTAGAATATGGTCCATCTCTTCCATGTAAATTCTGTGTAAAATGTTAAATCTCTTTACCATCTGTAGAATATGGTCAATCTCGTATCTCTTATGTAAATGTCCCCTGATGTCATGTAAAATTTACTTCCCCTGACCATCTTTAGAATATGGTCTATCTCTTATGTAAATGTCATGTAAAACGTTACATCTCCTTATCACCTATAGATTAAGGTCTATCTCTTATGTAAATGTCATGTAAAACATTATATCTTATCACCTGTAGAATATGGTCTATCTCTTATGTAAATGTCATGTAAAACGTTACATCTCCTTATCTGTAGATTATGGTAAATCCCTTACATAAATCATTAAATGTCATGTAAAACGTTACTCAAAAGGGAAAACAGACAAGCAAACAGATCTAGCACCAAAACATCAAAAGGACAAGATGTCATCAATTGTTTCCGGTAAATCTGATAACAAAAGTGATTTGTAACATTAAGTTTCCCAGCCTAAAAACCAAGTACACAACCACTAGAGTGCAAATTTAAAATGAGGTATGTTCAAAAAGTTCACTCCACACACAAGCATTCATACATGCACACGGTCACAAAACGATGAGGGAAAAAAATCACGAAATAGAAAAAGTCAATGAGCGTTCTGTGGCAAACGTTCTTGCAATTCATATTGTAAAATGTAATTCCAACAGCCAAACACTATTTTAGTTAGAATGAATAAAATTGAACAAATAAATGTTTCACAAACTTTCCTTAAAATAACAAAGGTGACAGGTTCCAACATTATTGTTCAAAATAGCTATCACAATGGACATAATATAAACTTCATAATATATATATCTAGGTAAACAGGAGGAAAATGCAGGTGTAAATATGAACATCTACCTTGAAAATATTTTACACAAGTGAACCCAATATGATTATATAACATAGCCATCACAGGCACAACTTTGTGCTGAAACAGTGAACGTGTAGCATGTCTTGACCACCTAGTGAACAGACAACAAAGCAATGAGAAGAAGATGACAAAGAGAGACACGGAAAAAGAAGCTTGGGGGTGGGAGGGGAGGGGGGGAATGAGAGGTAAACTTCAAAGAGAGCACTAAATTCAAGTTCAAGACACTTATGACATTCTGCACATGTTAAGCAGTATAAAGGTCATCTCTGTCATTTAGCAGTGTGATAAAAAAAATTTATCTGGAAAAATATTTCTAGTTAATGCTTTTAGATTTAGTGCCTCTCCCTAGGGACACACCACCATGTCAAAACACGGCTTCGAACCTGAATCACTGAAGTCCAAGTCATGTATGTCAAACCCACTCCACCAATGTGCTTGCTCAAGTGCGCTGTGTTCTCTGTTTGTACATTTACCTCTCTCGTCTCTGATCAAATGATGTTTCTTCATTTCTCTCAAAGGCACAGCTCTCTGTGGTTCCTACTTGGCTGCTGGTAAAAAGACATTTCACATGCCGGTAAAAAGACATTTCACATGCCGGTAAAAAGACATTTCACATGCCAGTAAAAAGACATTTCATGGTAAAAGACATTTCACATGCCGGTAAAAAGACAATATACTGGTAAAAAGGTAACTCACAGTGAGATGTGAAAGCACAGAGAAGATTTTACTGCTGCCTTCAAATCATCTTGACCGCTGATCTGTGTTGTTTGTCCATTTTCTTAAATGCTGAGACATAAGCTTGAGCAATATACAACATTCATACCAAAATATTGCTTTGTAAAAAAAAAGTTACTCTCAAAATCAAAAATTTATAAATAATAAAATTTAAGAATTTTAAAAAAGAACCAGTTTTTTTTTATGTAAAAACAGTATGAGCCAAGAAAAACTTAAACAAGAATTTCATAAACACTGCACCTGTGGTGAGCTACCATCAACATTGTCACCACTGTTTTCAATAATGAAAGTAGGTTTTAAAAAATAGCACCATGATTCATGAAAAGCTCAACACCAACGAGAATTTCAAGAACACTACACCTGCATCATCACCTAAAAAAAATCGTCCGCATCAAAGTAGCAAAGAATCACACTGTCTACCCAAAATAACAGATGACAAGACACTTCAATCAGGCAAAGGTAGTTGAATATCAACCATACACAATTTCAAAGCACACTGCTAACAATAAACAAAGAACGGCAGAAGACTAAGTCAATCTGCTGACAATAAACAAAAAACGCCAGAAGACTAAGTCAATCTGCTAACAATAAACAAAGAACGGCAGAAGACTAAGTCAATCTGCTGACAATAAACAAAAAACGCCAGAAGACTAAGTCAATCTGCTGACAATAAACAAAGAACGGCAGAAGACTAAGTCAATCTGCTAACAATAAACAAAGAACGACAGAAGACTAAGTCAATCTGATAACAATAAACAAAGAACGGCAGAAGACTAAGTCAATCTGCTAACAATAAACAAAGAACGGCAGAAGACTAAGTCAACCTGCTGACAATAAACAAAGAACGGCAGAAGACTAAGTCAATCTGCTAACAATAAACAAAGAACGACAGAAGACTAAGTCAACCTGCTAACAATAAACAAAGAACGGCAGAAGACTAAGTCAATCTGCTGACAATAAACAAAGAACGACAGAAGACTAAGTCAATCTGCTGACAATAAACAAAGAACGACAGAAGACTAAGTCAATCTGCTGACAATAAACAAAGAACGACAGAAGACTAAGTCAATCTGCTAACAATAAACAAAGAACGGCAGAAGACTCAGTCAATCCAAGAAGACACATCTGACAGCTAAATGTGACCAATGTGTCAACACAGCACATGAGCTCAAGCAAAACCAGACCAACATATACAACTGCACTTCTCTGTCGTAAGACCTTGCCGGCAAGATAAGCCAAAGTGTATGTCATGAAATGTCTTCATAGACCCTGGGAGTGCAAACAAAACAACAAACAAACAAAAACAAAAACAAATAACAGCTATGTAATACATCAGCAAATAACCAACAACAGTATCAAAAACAACAATCTACAGACTAAAATATTTCCCCGATTCTCTTTCTCTTAATCTGTGAAACTCATGGAATTACCCTCAGCAAATACTTTAAAAAATTATGCAAGTATATAAAACTGATGACAACTTATGTGACGTGATCCAGTCAATGTTCATGTACATACGCTTTGTATACTGCTGTACAAAGCGTCAAACATTTTTGATGGAAACTGATTACGTGGTGTGATTTTTGCTGGGTTTTTTTCTTTTCTTTTTTTTCTTTTTTTGTTGTTGTTGTTGTTGTTGTTGTTTTTTCTTTCTTCTCCATATCTGTGATGGTGATGATCTTTTCTGGAATTTGGTATATGTTTTCTGGTCTAATTTAACCTTCATCTCAAGGGGAAAACAAACAAACAAACAAACAAAAAAACAGATGGTATATTTTGGAGGACAGTTACCAAGAGCAACAACCACTACCAAAGAAACACCTCACACATGTCGACATGGATCATGTTGGAAGGGGAGGAATTCTGTGCAATGTTCCTGTAAACATCTGACATTAATTTCCACATTTCAATGTTGTAATTCACAAATAAATAAAAAGATGTGTGTGGGGGGATGGGGGTTGTTTATTGTTGCTTACAGTCCAATCGACCCGCACAGGGCCATATCAGGACTGTCAAACCATACAAATACCCAACCACGTCAACACAAAACTGTAACTTCTACAAAAACAAAAAACAAAAAACACACCAAGACAAACCCACAAAACACAGTCAATGACACATTATCCAAACCATTTAGCTCCTTAGGGCAAATAAGATCTGGCCATGCTGAGGATGCCAGTCCTTCTGCTTACTTTATCATCCCCAGATTACAAAAAAATCATAAAAAGAATATAAAAAAAAATTAAATAAAGTTTTGAGTTGGTAACAGTCAATGGGGAACTCTTAACTGGAACCATCCAAGTTTACCTCCAAACTACTGAAGATTACAACGACATTCAACATGACTCCATAAAATTAGAATTACTTTAACAGCGGTATTCAACATATTCATTCATTTTCAAAGCAACCTGTAACGGGAATAAAAATCCGAAACTTAATTACAACGTAAAATCAGGTGAGAGCTTATCAGAAGAAGAAAAAAAAACTGTGAGAAAGAAAAAACATTTTACTTCAACAGCAGTGAGTGATCAACTTTTCATTCGTACACAGATGCTGCAGAACGTAAGGCCAACGTAACTCTGAGAGATACTTCCTCACCCACTGGTAAAAAAGTTTTTGCATTTGTACAAACCATAAGTATGACCTCATCTATACTGTGTCAATGCTGACTAACCTTCGTGATCACCACTCCTGGTACTGTATCACTGCAGTCCTGTCTGTAAGGGCGGACAATCTTTGGCAATGGTATTCTCAACTGAGCAACAGAAGTTGCAAATAAGGCAGACACAGACTTCACAGTGCACAAACTGCAAGACTTAAAAAGGCCCCAAGTCCCATAAAAATCAATCGACTTTACTGATTAACATTCCCGCGCAACGTACTGTTCGGAGAAAGACAAAAAAAGCACAAATAGAGGCACCTTTTTTCTCTGGAGGATGGGAAGGTGAATCTCTAACAGTGTGCGCTAGCTCACCGGTCCAAAACTGGTGAGGGAAGAACTGACGTTAAAGAGAAACCAGGCTCAGCTGAACAGATGGCTAGCTGTCACAAGCTGTGTGTCAAACTGGATGAAAAACATGGGACAGCAAACCCTGCCACAATAAAAATATTTAAAAAAAATAAAATAATAATAATAATAATAATAATAATAACAAGCAGACAAAATGAGCACCACCTGTCCCAAGTTCGATAAATCAGAACAGGCATGGATAACCTTTGTATGCGCTTTGACTCATCTGTTATGCAGCTGCATTGATGTTTCTGTGAATAAAGTTTGCTAAAACAAAAAAAAAGGAACTACTGAACACTACCGAAGTGACTCAGCAACAGTGCTGGGTCTCCTGTGGTGTGTAGCCTCCTTGCGACCAAACATCGATGATTCCCTGTGGACTGCTGACACTGGGGCTGTGACGGAAGAACCAAGGTGAGGTAGTGGATGGGGGATTCAGGAACGAGCGGCGTGGGAGTAATGCCACTCAACAGTCCACATGACGGGAAAGACAACAACAAAATCAGCGGCACCAGACCTTCAGAAAGAATGCAATGAATGGAAGTCATGTTTACAATGAGACCAGAAAGAAGAAAACCTCAGTTTGTGCATTGACTGTAAGACTAAGTTCTCAAGTCCTAGTTACCATGATGACTGGCGTCAGCACAGTGACTTAGAAAAAAAGAAAATTGGGCTTTGAAGCTGTAGGTTAACTCTTTCCATACGAACGGCGAAAGAGACGACGTTAACAGCGTTTCCACCCCAATTACCATCATCAAAATATTGCAAGCGGAAGGCTCTTATACTGAAGAGGTGAATGTTGACAAAGAATACCACAATTCTGACGACGGAAGCTAAAGGTTGGGTCATTCAGACACCCACTGGACATCCGAGGGGTCTGTGTAGAGGAGAAGAGAGGACTGGCAGTACTGAGTGAGTTAAAATATCATATTCCTGAAATTTCTTGGAAATTTCAGTTTGTTTCTGCTTTTACATCATCAGTTTCTTGTGGTAAGAGTTTGGTGTTGACGTGTATGCCACACATTTTTTTGCAATTTTTGTTGCCACGGCTTCATTAACTCACACAGTACGGCCAGTCCTCTCTTCTCCTCTACACAGACCCCTCGGATGTCCACTGGATGTCTGAATGACCCAAACCTTTAGCTTCCGTCGTCAGAATTGTGGTATTCTTTGTCAACATTCACCTCTTCAGTGTAAGAGCCTTCCGCTTGTAATATTTTGATGATGGTAATTGGGGTGAAACGCTGTTAACGTCGTCTCTTTCGCCGATCGTATGGAGAGAGTTAAAACAAGCAATGGAAGACAGAAGAAATCAAGGGACTGACAACACTGCAGAATGGACGGAAAGCCATCTGCAGAGGCCCAGAACTGAACACACAACAGACAGACCTGGAGGAACCTGGTGAACCGTGTTACTGTATGGTGCACATGACTGGCCATTAAGGAGAAGCGTGAGCAAAGGAAGCAGGGCTCAACTTCTGGAGACGTTTTCCCTTGCAACACCTGTGGGAAATGCTGCGCATCCAGAATCGGCCTCTTCTCCCATACGAGGACACACACCGACAGGTAAGCCTGCCTGCCTACTCATCCATCGGTCCGACGGGAGATTCCATCACACGACTCTTCACAGAGCTAAGGGAGAAGAAGAAGAAATGTATGCAGAGTAACAGCCCTTGCCTTACCGCCTCAAGCGAGGCACATCAAAATCTCCACAACAGCCTGAGAACACAAAGGCTGAGAAGAAAGAAGGACATTGAGTGACGCCAAATTCTAATTTCATGAAATGCTTCAAATAGCAAGAATGTGCTTGAAGGAATCGCCAACCTTTTTCATCTTCTGTGTTCACGGGTTTCCACTCCCACATCCACTTGTATCGACGAGTCAGCTATTTCTGGTACCAGGGGACTCCATGCAGGCAGCCATATTGCTGGGCAAGACTGCTGCAAGGAACGTTTCCACAAACCGCTGCATGCTGACAACCGCTGCATTATGCTGACACAAACCGCTGCATGCTGACACACAAACCGCTGCATGCTGACACAAACCGCTACTGCATGCTGACACAAACCGCTGCTGCAGGCTGACACAAACCGCTGCAGGCTGACACAAACCGCTACTGCATGCTGACACAAACCGCTGCTGCAGGCTGACACAAACCACTGCAGGCTGACACAAACCACTGCTGCAGGCTGACACAAACCGCTGCAGGCTGACACAAACCGCTACTGCATGTTTTAAAACCTTTCCCCCCAAAATTTCCCTTTTTTAAAAATTTTGGGGTTTTTCCCCCCCCTTTTTGGTTTTAAAAAAAAAAAAGGGAAAAAAAAAAAACCCCCCCAAAAAAAACCCCCAAATGGGAAAGAAAATTAAAAAAGAAAAAAAAAACCCCCCCCGGGGCCCTTTCCCCCCCTTTTTTAAAAAAAGGGGAAAAAAAAAACCCCCCCAAAAAAAAAAGGGGGAATTTTTTTAAAAAAACCCCTTTTAAATTTTTCCCTTTTCCCTCCCCCCCCCAAAAAAAAAAAACCCCTTTTTCCCCCGGGGGGTTTTTTCCCCCAAAACCCCCCAAAAACTAAAAAAAAAAAATTTTTTTTGGGGGGCCCTTTCCCCCCCCAAAAATTCCCCAAAAAAACCCCAAAACCCAACCCCCCCAAAAAAAATACAAAAAACCCCAAAAAAAAAAATTTTTCCCCAAAAAAATTTTGGGGGGCCCCCCTTTTTTTTTTTCCGGGCCCCTTCCCAACTTTTAAATTTGGGCCGGGGTTTTTTTCCAAAAAAAAAATTTTTTTAAAAAAAGGGGGCCCCTTTCCCCAAAAGGGGTTTAAAAAGGGAAAAAAAAAAACCCCTTGGGCCCCCCCTTTTAAAAAACCCCCCCCCCAAAAAAAAAAACCCCCCCAAAAACCCCCAAAAAAAAAAAACCCCCCAAAACCCGAAAAAATTTTCCCCCCAAAAGGGGAAAATTTTTTTTGGGGAAAAAAAAGGGGGGAAAAAAAACCCACCCCCCCAAAAAACCCCCCCCAAAAAAAATTTTTAAAGGAAAAAACCCCAAAAAAACCCCCTTTAAAAATTAAACCAAAAAGGAAAAAAATTTTTTTAAAAAAGGCTTTTAAAAAAAAAATTTTTAAAAAAAAAAATTAAAAAAAATTTTTTTAAAAAAAACCCCCGGGGCCCAAAAAAAAGGGGGAAAGGAAAAAATTTTTTTCCCCAAAAACCCCTTTCCCGGAAACCAAAAACCCCCCAAAAAATTCTTTTCCCCCGGGGGGGGGGCCCCCCAAAAAAGGGGCCCAAAAATTTTTCCCCAAAAAAATAAATTAAAAAATTTTTTTTTTTAAAAAAATTCTTTTTCCCCCCCCGGGTTTTTACAAAAAAAAAAAAAAAAATTTTTTTTTTCCCAAAAAGGTTTTTTTTTTTTTGGGGGGGAAAAAAACCCTTTTCCCCCCCAAAAAAAAAAAACCCAAAAAAAAAAAAATTTTTTAAAAAAAAAAAAACCCCAAAAAAAATTTAAAAAATTTTTAAAAAAACCCCCTTTTTAAAAACCCCCTTTTTAAAAAAAAAATTTAAAAAAAAAAACCCCCCTTTTTTAAAAAGGGCCAAAATAAAAAACCAAAACCTTTAAAAAAAATTTTTTTTTAAAAAACCCCCAAAATTTAAAAAAAAAAAACCAAAAAACCCAAAAAAATTTTTCCCCCCTTTTAAAAAAAACCCCCAAAAAAAAACCCCAAAAATTTCCCCTTTAAAAAAAAAAAAATTAACCAAAAAAAAAAAACCCCCCCCCCTTAAGGGGAAAAAATTCCCCAAAAAAAAACCCTAAAAAATTTTTCCCAAAACCCCCCAAAAAAAAAAATTTTTAAAAAAAACTTTTTTAATTCCCCCCAATTTTAAAAAAATTTCCCCAAAAAAAAATTTCCAAAAACCCCAAACCTTAAAACCCAAAAACCCCCCTTTAAAAAAAAAAATTTTTCCCCAAAAAAAAAAAAAAAAAAATTTTAAAAAAATTTTTTTTAAAAAACCCCCCCCAAAAATAAAAAACCCCCCAAAAAACCCAAAAGGGGAAACCTTTTCCCCCAAAGGGCCCCCCCCCCCTTTTCATTTCCCCAAAAGGTTTTAAAAAAAAAAAAAAAAAAAGGGAAAAATAAAAAAATTTTTTTTAAAAAAAAAAAAAAAAAAAAAAAAAAAAAAATTTTTTTTTCCCCCCCCTTTTTTTAAAAAAATTTAAAATTTAAAAAAAAAAAAAAAAAATTTTTAAAAAATTTTTTTTAAAAAAAAAGGTTTTTAAAAAAAAAACCCCTTTTTTTTAAAAAAAAAAAAATTTTTTTTTTTGGAAAAAAAAAAAACCCCCCCCCAAAAAAAAAAAAAAAATTTTTTTCCCCCCCTTAAAAAAAAATTTTTTTAAAAAAAAATTTTTTTTTTAAAAAAAACCCCCCCAAAAAAAAAAAAAGGGGGCCCCCCCCCCTTTTTAAATGGGGAAAAAAAAAAAGGGCCCTTTTTTAAAAAAAAAAAAGGGGGGAAAAGTTTTTTAAAAAAAAAAAAAAAAAAAAAAATTTTTAAAAAACCCAACCGGGGAAATTTTTTTTTTTTTTAAAAAAAAAAAAAACTATTTTTATTTTTTTTAAAAAAAAAATTTTTTTAAAATTTTTTTTTAAAAAAAAAAAAAAAAAAAATTTTTAAAAACCCCCCCTTTTGGGGAAAAAAAAAAAAAAAAAAAAAAAGTTTTTTAAATTTTCCCTTTTTAAAAAAAAATTTTAATTTTTAAAAAAAAAAAAAATTTTTAAAAAATTTTTTGGGGAAACCCTTTCCCTTTTTTTTTTTTCCGGGGGGGGGGGGGGGAAAAAAAAACCCAAAAAATTTTTTTTTTTGGGGGGAAAACCCAAAAAAACCCACCCCCCAAAAACCCCGGGTTTTTAAAAAAAAAAATTTTTTTTTTAAAAAAAAAAACCCCCCCAAAAAATTTCCCCCCACCCCCCAACCCCCCCCCTTTTCCCCCGGGGTTTTTAAAAAAAAATTTTTTTTTTTGGGGGGTTTTTGGGGGGGTTTTTTTTCCTTTGGGGTTTTTTTTTTTTTGGGGGGGGGGGGGGAAAAAAAATTTTCCCCCGGGGTTTTCTTTTTAAGTTTAAAACCCTTTTAAAAATTTTTTTCCTTGGGGGGGGGGGAAATTTTTTTTTTTTCCCCCCAAAACCCTTCGGGGGAAAAAGGGGCCGGGCCCCCGGGGGGGGGGTTTTAAAGGGGGGGGGGGCCCCCCCCGGCCCCCGGGGTTTTATTTTTTTTTTTCCCCATAAGAAAAAATTTTAAAAATTTTTAAAAAAAAATTTTTTTTTTTTTAAAAAAACCCCACCCCCAAAAAAAACCCCAAAAAAAAACCCCCCCCCCCAAAACCCCCCCCCTTCCCCCCCCCCCCCCCCCCCCCTTTTTTTTTTTACCCCCAAAAAATTCCCCCCCAAAATAAAAAAAATTTTTTTTATTTTTTTTCCCCCCCTTTTTTCCCCTTTTTTTTTTTTTTTTTTTTTCCCCCCCCCGGGGGGGTTTTTCCTTTTCCCCCCCCCCAAAAAAAAGGGGGGGCCCAAAATTTTTTTTTTTTTTTTTTTTTTGGGGGAAAAATTTTTTTGGGGGGGGTTGGGGGGGGGGGGGGGGGGGGGGGGGGAAAAAAAAATTTTTTAAATTTATTTTAAAAAAAAAAAAAAATTTTTTAAAAAAAAAAGGGGGGAAAAAAAACCCTTTTGCCCCCCAAAAAAAAAAAAATTTTTTTTTTCCCCCCCCCCCCCAAAAAAACCCCCCTTTTTGGGGAAAAAAAGGGAAAAAATTTTTTCCCCCAAAAAGCCTTTGGGCCCCTTTTGGGGGCCCCCCCCCCCTTTTTAAAAATTTTTTTCCCCCTTTTTTTTAAAAGGGGGAAGGGAAAAAAATTTTTTTTGGGGTTTTCCCGGGGGGGGAACAAAAACCCCAAATTTTCCGGGTTTTTTTTTTTTTTTTTTTTTTGGGCCAATTTTTTCCCCCCCAAAAAAAAAGGGCCGTAAAAAATTTCCCAAAAAAACCCTAAACCCGGGGGGAACAAGGCTTAAAAAAAAAAGGGGAAAAGGGGTTCCCCCCCAAAAAAACCTTTAAGGAAAAAAAAAAAAAAATTTTTAAAAAAAAACCCCCCCTTTTTCAAAAAGGGGGGGCCCCCCTTTAGGGAACCCCCCAATGGTTTGGTTTTTTAAAAAAAAAAAAAAAAAATTTTTTAAAAAATTTTTAAAAACGGGGAAAACCCCCCAAAAAAAAAATTTTTTTTCCCCCCCCCAAAAAAAAAAAATACGGCCCCCTTTTTTAAAAAAACCCCCAAAAAAAAAATTTAATTTAAAAACCCAAAACCAAACCAAAAAAAAAATTTTTTTTTCCCCGGGAAAAGGGGGAAAAAAGGGGGGGGTTTTTTACGGGTGGCCCCCGGAAGGGGGGGGCCAAAATTGGGGGTTTGGGGGGCCCCTTTTTTTGGGGATTTTTGGGGCCTTTTTGGGGGGGGGGGCCCCAAAAAAAAAAAAACCCCCCTTTTTTTTAAAAAGGGGCCCCCAAAAAAACCCCCAAACCTTTAAAAACCCCCCAAAAAAAAAAACCCCCTTTAAAAAACCCCCAAAAAAAAAAAAAAGGGGAAACCCCGGGAAAAAAAAATTTTCCCAAAAGTTAAAAAGGGAAATTTTTTTTCCCTGAAGGGGGGGGGTTTCGGGGTTTTTTTTTTAAATTTAAAACCCCCCCCCGGGTTTTTTTTTTTTTGAATTTTTTTTAAATTTAAAAGGGAAAAAAAACAAAAAAAAAATTTTTTTAAAAAAAAAATTTTCCCCAAAAAAAAAAAAGGGGGAAAAAAAAGGGGGGGAAATTATGAAGTTCCCTTTTTTTTAAAAAATATTTTTGAAAAAAAAAGGCTTCATTTCCCCGGGGGCCCCCAAAAAGAAAGCATGCGCTATCCACCTATTTTTAGAGCAGGGCCAACACGCACCCGTTGTTGGATGGGGGCGCCCAAAAGGGAAAAAAACAATTGGGTTTTTTGGGGGGGGTTTTTCCCAAAAAACCAAATTTTTGGGGGTTTTTTTTTTAAACCAAAAGGGGGGTTTTTGGGGAAATTTAAACCCGATGACATCACTTATGTTTCCAATTTTTTTCGTACCCCGGGATTTTTAAAAAAAATCCAAAAAAACCCCCCCCCCCCCCCCCCCCCCCCCCCCCCCCCCCCCTTACAACCCGGGGGGGAAAAAAAAAAAAAACCCCCAAAAAAAAAAAATTTTTTTTTTTTTTTTTTTTTTTTTTCCCTTTTGTTTTTAAAAAAACCCTTTTTAAACCCCCCCCCCCCCAACCCCCCCCCCCCCCCCCCAAAAAAAAAAAATTACCCCTTCCCCCCTCCCCCCCCCCCCCCGGGCCCCCCCCCCCCCCCCAAACCCCCCCCCCCCCCTTTTTGGGGGGAAGGGGGGGGAAGGGGGGGGTTTGGGGGGAGGGGGGGGGGGGGGTGGGCCCCCCCCCCGGGGGGGGGGGGGGGCCCGGGGGGGGCCCGGGGGGGGGGGGGGGGGGGGGCCCCCGGGGGGGGGGTTTTTTTTTTAAAAAAAGGGGGTTTGGGGATATTAAAGGGGCCCCCCAAAAAAGGGGGGCCCCCCAATTTTTTTTGGGGGGGCCCCCCTTAAAAAAATTTTGGGGGAAAAAAAAAAAAATTTTAAGGGTATGATAAAGATGATGGAAAAAACCCCCCCCCGGGGGGTTTTTTTTTAAAATTTTTTAAAAATTTTTTTAAAAAAAAATTTTTTAAAATTTGGGGGGGGCCCCCCGTTTTTTGGGGCCTGGGGGATGCCCGGGGGGGGGGGGGGGGTTGGGGTTTTTTTCCCCCCCGGGGTTCCTTTTTTTTTGGGGGGGGGTTTAAAAAGGGGGCCCCCCCCGGGGGTTTTTTTTGGGGAAAAGGGGCCCCCCAAAAAAACCCCGGTTTTTTGGGTTTTTTTCCCAAAGGGGGTTTTTTTTCCCCCAAAAAAAAAAAAAACCCCCCCATTCCCCCCCATTTCCCCTCCTTTTCCCCCCCCAATTTAAAAAAACCCTTTTTTGGGTTTTTTTGGGGGTTTTGGGGGGGTTTTTCCGGGAAAAGGGGGGCCCTTTTTGGGGGGTTTTTTGGGGGATTTTGGGGGGGCCCCCGGGGGCCCCAAATAGTTTTTGGAAAGGGGGTTTTTTTTTGGGGGGGGGTTTTTTTTGCCCCCTTTTTTTCAAAAAAGGGGCCCCCCCCCCCGGCTTTTGGGGGGTTCCCCCCTTTTTAACCCCCCCCAAGGGGGGGAAAAAAGGGGCGGAAAAAAAAAAATTTTAAAAAAAAAAAAAAAAGGGTTTTAAAGGGAAAAGGGCCCGGGGGGGGAAAAAAAAAAAAAATTTTTTAAAAAAATTTTAAAAAATTTTTTTTTGGGGGGGGGAAAAATTTGGGGGGAAAACCAAGAAAGGGGGGGGGGGGGAAAAAAAAAAATGTTTTTTGGGGGGGGTTTTTTGGGGGGGTAAAAATGGGCCCCAAAAATTTTTTTTTTTTTTTTAAAAAAAAAATTTTTTAAAAAAAAAAAAATTTTTTTTTTTTTCCCCCCCCCCAAAAAAAAAAAAAAAAAAAATAAAAAAAAAATTTTGGGGGGCCCCCCCCACACCCCCAAAAAAAAAAACCCAAAACACCCCCCCCCAAAAACCCCCCCAAAAACCCCCCCCCCCCCCCCACCCCCCAAAAAACCCCCCCCCCCCCCCCCCCCCCCCCCCCCCCCAAAGCCCCCCCCCCCCCCCCACCCCCCACCCCCCTCCCCCAAACCCCCCCAAAACCCCCCCCCCCCCACCCCCAACCCCCCCCAAACCCCCCCCCCCCCCCCCCCAAAAAAAAACAACCCCCCCAAAAAAAACCCCCCCCCCCCCCCCCCCCCCCCCCAAAGGGGAAAAACCCCCCCCCCCCCCCCCCCCCCCCCCCCAAAAATTCCCCCCCCCCCCCCCCCCCCCCCCCAAACCCAAATTTTTTTTTTTCCCCCAAAAAAAAAAAAACCCCCCCCCCCCCCCCCCAAAACCCTTCCCCCGGGGGCCCCCCCCCCCCCACCCCCACAACCCCTTTTTTTAAAAAAAATTTTAAAGGAAAAAAAAAAAAAATTTTTAAAAAAAAAATTTTTTAAAAAAAAAAAAAGGGGGGGGGAAAAAAAAAAAGGGGGGGGGGGGGGGGGGGGGGGGGGTTTTTGGGGGGGGGGGGGGGAAAAACCCCCGGGGAAAACCCCCCCGGGCCCCCCCTTCCCCCCCCAAAACCCCGGGGGGGTTTTTTAAAAAAAAAAATCTTTCCCCAAAAAAAAAGGGGGGGGGGGGGAAAAAAATAAAGGGGTTTTTTAAAAATGAGGGGGAAAAAGGGGGGGAAAAAGGGGGTTTTTTGATGGGAAAAAAAATAAAGGTGATTAATTTTGGGGGGGGGAAAACCCCCCCCCCTTTCGGGGGGCCCTTTTCGGGGTTTGGGGAAAAAAAAAACCCCAAAATTTTTTTTTTGTGACCACAAATTAAAGGGGGAGGGGTTTTAAAAAAAAAAATGCCTTTTGTTCCCCACAAATGACTGGTGGGGGGGGGGAAAAAAAGGGTTTTTTTTTTTGCCACCAAAAAGGGGGTTTTGGGGGGGGAAAAAAAATTTTTGGGGGGAAAAAAAAATGGGTGGTTGGGGATTTTAAAAAAAAAAAAAATTGGGGGGGAAAAAATTTGGGGGAAAAAAAAAAAATTTTTCCAAAAGGCCCCCCAAAAAAAAGGGGGAAAAAAAAAACCCAAAAGGGCCCAAAAAAGGGGGGGATTTTTGGGGGGGAAAAAAAAACCCCCTTTTTTAAAAAAGGGGGTTTGGGGGGAAAAACCCAAATAAACCTTTAAAAAAAAAAAATGGTTAAAAAAAAAAAAAAAAAAAGGGGGGGAAAAAAAAAAAATTTTTTTAAAAATTTAAAAAAAAAAAAAAAAATTTATTGGGAAAAAAAAAATTTTTAAAAAAAAAAAAAAAAAAAAATTTTAAAAAATTCCCCCCAAAAGGGGGGGCCCCCTTTTGGGGGGAAAAAAAAAAAACAAATTTAAAAATTAAACCCCCAAAAAATTAAAAAAAAAAAAAGGGGGGGGGAAAAAATTTCCCCCCCTTTATTTTAAAAAAAAAAAGGGGGGGGAATTTTCCCCCCCCTTTTTTTTAAAAAATTTTTTTTGGGGGGGGAAAAAAAAAAAATGGGGTTTTTTTTAAAAAAAAAAATTGGGGTTTAAAAAAATTTAAACCGGGTTTTTAAAAAAAATTGGGCCCGGGGGAAAAGGGGTTTCCCCCTTTTTGGAAAAAAAAAGGGGGGGGGGGGAAAAAAAAGGGGGGGGTTTTTTTTGGCCCAAAAAAAAGGGGGGGGCCCCCGGGGAATAAACCCAAAAAGGCCGGGCCCCCAAATTTTTTTTAAAAAAAAACCCCGGTTTTTAAAAAAGGGGGGGGGGGGATTTTCCCCCCAAAAAAAAAGGGTTAAAACCCAAAAGGGGGTTTTTTAAAAAAAAACCCCAAAAAAAAGGGGGGCCCCAAAAAGGGGGGGGGGGGGGAAAAAGAGAAGTTTTTTTTGGGGGGGGAATTTGGGGGGAAAAAAAATTTTTTTTTTTTTTTTAAATAAAAAATTTTTTTGGGGGGCCCCCCCGGGGCCGGGGGCAAAACCCGGGTTTTTTTTTAAAAAAAGGGGGAAAAAAAACCCCCAAAAAAAAAAGGGGGGAGGGAAAAAGGGGGGCCCCCCGGGGGGAAAAAGGGGGGGGGGGGGGGGAAAAAAAAAAAAAAAAACCCCCCCAAAAACTGGGGGCCGGGGAAAAAAAAAAAAAAAAAACCCAAAAAAAAAAACCCCGGGCCCCTTTAAAAAAAAACCCCTTTTTTTTTTCCCCCGGGAAACCTTTCCCCCCCCCGGGGGGCCCCCCAAACCCCCCCCCCCTAAAGGGGGGGGGGCCCCCCGGGGCCCCCCTCCCCCCCTTTTTTCAGGGGGGGTTTTTTCCCCGGTTTTTTTCCCCAAAAAAAAAAAATTTTTTTTTTTTTTTTTTTTTTTTGGGGGTTTTTTTTTTTGGGGGGGGGGGAAAAAGGGGGGGGGGTTTTTTTTTTGGTTTGGGGGTTTTTGGGGGGGTTTTTTTTTTGGGGTTTTTGGGGGTTTTTTTTTTTTTTGTGTTTGGGGGGGGGGGGTTTTTTTTTTTTTTTTGGGGGTTTTTTTTGGGGGTTTTTTTTTAAATTTTTTCCCAAAAAAAAATTTTGGGGGGGGGGAAAAATTTTTTTAAAGGGGGGGGAAAATTTTTTGGTTAAAAAAGGGGGGGGGTTTTTTGGGGGTTTTTTTTGGGGTTTGGGGGGTTTTTGGGGGGGGGGGGGGGGGGTTGGGGGGGGGGGGGTTTTTTTGGGGGGTTTTTTGGGGGGTTTTTTTTTTTGGGTTTTGGGGGGGGGGGTTGGGGGGGGGGGGGTTTTTTTGGGGGGGGGGTTTTGGGGGGGGTTTTTTTTTTTTGGTTTTGGGGGGGGGGGGGGTTTTTTTTTAAAAAATTTTTTTTTTTTTTTTGGGGGGGGGCAGGGCCCCCCCCCCGGGAAAAAAAAACTTAAAAAAAAAAAAAAAAACCCCGGGGGAAAAAAAAAAAACCCAACCCCAAAAAAAAAATTTTTTTTTTTTTTTTTGGGGGGGGCCCCCTTTTTGGGGGGGGTTTTTTTGGGGGGAAAAAAAAGGGTAAAACCCAAAATTAAACCCCGGGTTTAAAAACCCCCAAAAAAAAAATTTTTTTGGAAAAAAACCCTTTAAAAAGGGGGGAAAAAAAATTTAAAAAAAAACCCAAAAAAAAAAAAATTTAAAAAAAAAAAAAAAAAACCCCCCCCCAAAACCCCTTCCCCCGGGGGCCCCCCCCCCCCCCCCCCCAAAAAAAAAAAAAAAAAACGGAAAAGGAAAAAAAAAAAAAAAACCCCCCTTTTACCCCCTTTTTCCCTTTTTTTTGTGGGTTTAAAGGTTCCCAAAGGGGGTTCCCCCCCTTTTTTTTGGGGCCCCCGGGGGGGGGAAACCCGGGGGCCCCCCAAAAAACCCCTTTTGGGGGGGGGGGGGGGGGGGGGGGGGGGGTTTTTGGTTTTTTTTTTTTTTTTTGGCTTTTGGGGGGTTGGGGTTTTGGGGGGGGTTTTTGTTTTGGGGGGGGGTTTTTTTTTTGTTTTTGGGGGGGGTTTTTTTTTTGGGGGGGGAAAATTTTTTTTTTTGGGGGGGGGGTTTTTGGGGGGGGGTTTTTTTTTTTTTTTTTGTTGGGTTTTTGGGGGGGGTTTTTTTTTGGGGGGTGGGTTTTGGGGTTTTTTCCCCCCGGGGGGGGGGGGGTTTTTTTTTTTTTTTTTGGTTTTTTGGTTTTTTTGTTTTTTGGGGGTTTTTTTGGGGGGGGGGTTTTTTTTGGGGGGGGTTTTTTTTTTTTTTGGGGGGGGGTTTGGGGTTTTTTTGGGTTTTTTTTTGGGGTTTTTGGCCAAAAAAAACTTTTCCCCCAAAAAATTTTTTTTTTGGGGGGGGGGGGGGGGGGGGGGGGGGGGGGTTTTTTTTTTTTTTTTTCCCCCCCTTTTTTTTTTCCCCCCCTTTTTGGGGGGGGGGGTTTTTGGGGGGGGGGGGGGGGGTTTGGGGGGGGTTGGGGGGTTTTGGGGGGGGGTGGGGGTTTTTTTTGGGGGGGGGGGGGTTTTGGGGGTTTTTTTTTTTTGGGGGGGGGGGGGGGGGTTTTAAGGTTTTTTGGGGAAAAAAATTTTTTTTTAAAAAAAAAAGGGGGGGGGGTTTTGGGGGGTTTGGGGGGGGGTTGGGGGGGGGGTTTTAAAAATTTTTTGGGGGGGGGGGGTTGGGGGGGGGGGGGGGGGGAAAAAAAACCCGGGGGGGTTTTTAGGGTTTTTTTTTTTTTTTTTTTTTTTTTAACCAAAAAACCCCCCCCCTTTTCCCCCCCTTTTTTCCCCTTTAAAAAAAAAAAAAACCCTCCAAATTTTTAAAAAAAAAAAAAATTCCAAAAAAAAATTTGGGGGGCCCCCTTTTTTCCCCTTTTGGGGAAAAAACCCAAAAAAGGCCCCCTTTTAAAAAAAAAAAAAAGGGGGGGAAAAAAAGACAGGGGTTAAACCCCCGGTTTTTGGGGGTTTCCTTTTTTTAAAATTTAAAAAAAAAATTTTTTTTAAAAACTTTTTTTAAAAAAATTTTTTTAAAAAAAATTTAAAAAATTTAAAATTTTTTTTTAAAACCCCTTTTTTAAAACCCCCAAAAAACAAAACCCCCAAAAAAAAAAAAAATTTTTTTTTTCCCCCCAAAAAACCCCCAAAACCCCCCAAAAAATTTTTCCAAAAAAAAGGGCCCCCCCACAACCCCCCCAAAAAAAAACCGGGTTTGCCTTCAAACCTCAGACGTACACCTGTGTCAAAACATCAACACCATCTATTAAAGATGTACACATAATAGCACCCCCGAAAACGGAGTATGGCTGCCTACATGGCGGGGTAAAAACGGTCATACACGTAAAAGCCCACTCGTGTACATACGAGTGAACGTGGGAGTTGCAGCCCACGAATGCAGAAGAAGAAGGAAGAAGTACACATAATAGCAACAAGCTTCAGTGCACACAGGACTTGCCTTCAAACCTCAGACGTACACCTGTGTCAAAACATCAACACCATCTATTAAAGATGTACACATAATAGCAACAAGCTTCAGTGCACACAGGACTTGCCTTCAAACCTCAGACGTACACCTGTGTCAAAACAGCAACACCTTCAATTAAAGACGTACACATAATAGCAACAAGCTTCAGTGCACACAGGACTTGCCTTCAAACCTCAGACGTACACCTGTGTCAAAACAGCAACACCTTCTATTAAAGATGTACACATAATAGCAACAAGCTTCAGTGCACACAGGACTTGCCTTCAAACCTCAGACGTACACCTGTGTCAAAACAGCAACACCATCAATTAAAGACGTACACATTACAGCAACAAGCTCCAATTTTTCAAACCTCAGACGCACACTTGTGCACAAACCAAAACATCATCAACACCATCAATTAAAGACATACATGTAACAGCAACAAACTCCAGTGGAAATACACCTTGCCCACGGCTGTTGGCCCGAAAGCTTTTAGCTGGGCCAGTTTTCTCTGCTAAAAACAGTAAGATGAAACTGGCACGGCTAAACACCCGCGCAGTACCCCACTGAGCTGAATGGGTACACCGCGCGAGCACAGACGGTAATGCCAAGCCGGCCTCTTGTGTGAATGTGTGCCTTCATGTTTTACATTTATTTGCTTATTTATCATCATTGTTGTCTTTTTTATTATTATTATTATTACTACTACCTTTTTTATATTATAATTATTATTTATGTATTTATTTATTTATGTAAGCTTATCTATTATTTATTCACTTTTCTCAAGGCCTGACTAAGCGCGTTGGGTTACGCTGCTGGTCAGGCATCTGCTTGGCAGATGTGGTGTAGCGTATATGGATTTGTCCGAACGCAGTGACGCCTCCTTGAGCTACTGAAACTGAAACTGAAACGGCCTCTTGTCTGTGCTTCACACACACACGCACAGACTGAGGCGGTGATATCGCCTGTCAGATTGAGCTTGGTGCAGGGGCGGCAGGGACTTACACGTGACGGTACTCTTGAGATAACTGCTAATTATTAATGTTACACTGCCCACACACACGAAAGATTAAACTGGCTACAATTCACCTGTGAGAAGGGAGCGATTCAAAATGATACGTAAAACACACAAAACGTTGTTTTCTAAAACAGGCAAAGTAAGAGAGAGATCAATGAAGAGTATAAATCCACTTCCTCTTCACATTGAGCACTTGAATAACGGAAGTTATCTGTTGGTAGAAAAGTTGTTTTTTTTATAAAATAAAATTAAAAAAACAAGCGAGTTTCAAGCAGTTCTCACATTTCTCACATACATATAAACAATTTCCACATACTGAGTACAACGTCAGGAAAAAAGCAAACAATGAGATACACACACACACACACACACACACACACACATTCACTTAAGGACTATCGGACAAAGTAACATACACACACACACTGTGTCACACACACACACACACACACACACACTGTCACACACACACACACACACACACACACACACACACACACACACACTGTCACACACACACACTGTCACACACACACACACACTGTGTCACACACACACACACACACACACACACACACACACACACACACACACTGTCACACACACACACACACACACACTGTCACACTGTCACACACGCACGCACGCACGCACGCGCGCACGCGCGCGCGCACACACACACACACACACACACTATGACACATGCACACACACACACACACATGGTCTGCCTGCAACATGCTTCTAATATGTTATGCGTGCAACAAGCATTATTGATAAACAGACAAAAATACGTTTACCCCCCACAACTCCACACACACACACACACACACACATGGACAGAATGATAAATAATGTGAGAAAATTAAAAAAAAAAGAAAGAAAATGGATCGACAGAGATAGAGAGGTGAACAGTGTCAGATTGTGTGAGGGTGGAAAAACCACAACACACACACACACACACACACACACACACACACACACACACACACACACATACATGATCTGCCTGCAACATACTTCTAATATGCTATGCATGTAACATGCGTTGTTGAAAATCAGACAAAAATGCATTCACACACACACACACACACACACACACACACACACACACACACATGTACCCACCAATGGTGAAATGAATGTCTTCTGAATGTAAGAATCAATAGACAACTGCTGCCACATCACACACGAACTATTCATGTTGACATGATGATACTTCACAGGTGCATGATCAAGAATGCAGATTAGGACAAGCTATTGTTCATTAGCATTATCTGACTGACATGCTTGTTTTTTTCTTTCTTTTGTTCTTTGCACATATCATGGGATCTGAGATAATACATTTCAAGTTCAACAAAAAGAAATGTTTTTCACTCCCTTGCAGTTCCATGTACACAGGGTTGGCTTCTCATTCAAACATAATCAGTTGCCACAGTGGTGCAGTTCTCAGGCAATGAAAGGAAATAAAAAGAGTTATGTACACCTGTAGGAACAACCAACACAATGTTAATCACAGTTACAAGACAACATGGACTTGGAGGAATCAAATACTGTTCATTTACATGAATGAATAAGACACAGCACTATGTATGGTTGCAAGACTAAAATAAGCATGGACCACACATGCACCCACCTCTCATGGACATTTCCTCGGTCAGCTCAATGGTGCAGTGACCCTGCACATTCTGACCAGCGTAGTACACGCCTTGGAAGTTGGCCAGAGTGATTTCAAAGATGTTCAGCTTTCCCATTCTGTCAGACAGCCAACCAACCATTTCTGACTCATGTCTGTAAGTTTCCATTTCACTTTCAGTTCAAAGGAGGTGGACCGATCAATTGTTCTACACCGCGTTTGCTTCAAACAAAAACAAGAAACAACAACAACAAGAGAAGAAAAAAAAAAAGAAACAAAATGGAGCTGGAGATGCCTGAACTACACACACTACTGACACTGAAACAGATGCCTGAACTTCACACACTATTGACACTGAAAGAGATGCCTGAACTACACACACTATTGACACTGAAAGATGCCTGAACTACACACACTATTGACACTGAAAGATGCCTGAACTACACACACTATTGACACTGAAAGATGCCTGAACTACACACACTATTGACACTGAAAGATGCCTGAACTACACACACTATTGACACTGAAAGAGATGCCTGAACTACACACACTATTGACACTGAAAGAGATGCCTGAACTACACACACTATTGAAACTGAAAGAGATGCCTGAACTACACACACTACTGACACTGAAAGAGATGCCTGAAATACACACACTACTGACACTGAAAGAGATGCCTGAACTACACACACTACTGACACTGAAAGAGATGCCTGAACTACACACACTACTGACACTGAAAGAGATGCCTGAACTACACACACTATTGACACTGAAAGAGATGTCTGAACTACACACACTACTGACACTGAAAGAGATGCCTGAACTACACACACTATTGACACTGAAAGAGATGTCTGAACTACACACACTACTGACACTGAAAGATGCCTGAACTACACACACTATTGACACTGAAAGAGATGCCTGAACTACACACACTATTGACACTGAAAGAGATGCCTGAACTACACACACTACTGACACTGAAAGAGATGCCTGAACTACACACACTACTGACACTGAAAGAGATGCCTGAACTACACACACTATTGACACTGAAAGAGATGCCTGAACTACACACACTATTGACACTGAAAGAGATGCCTGAAATACACACACTACTGACAATGAAAGAGATGCCTGAACTACACACACTATTGACACTGAAAGAGATGCCTGAACTACACACACTACTGACACTGAAAGAGATGCCTGAACTACACACACTACTGACACTGAAAGAGATGTCTCAACTACACACACTACTGACACTGAAAGAGATGCCTGAACTACACACACTATTGACACTGAAAGAGATGCCTTAACTACACACACTATTGACACTGAAAGAGATGCCTGAACTACACACACTATTGACACTGAAAGAGATGCCTGAACTACACACACTACTGACACTGAAAGAGATGCCTGAACTACACACACTACTGACACTGAAAGAGATGCCTGAACTACACACACTATTGACACTGAAAGAGATGCCTGAACTACACACACTACTGACACTGAAAGAGATGCCTGAACTACACACACTACTGACACTGAAAGAGATGCCTGAACTACACACACTATTGACACTGAAAGAGATGCCTGAACTACACACACTACTGACACTGAAAGAGATGCCTGAACTACACACACTACTGACACTGAAAGAGATGCCTGAACTACACACACTACTGACACTGAAAGAGATGCCTGAACTACACACACTACTGACACTGAAAGAGATGCCTGAACTACACACACTACTGACACTGAAAGATGCCTGAACTACACACACTATTGACACTGAAAGAGATGCCTGAACTACACACACTATTGACACTGAAAGAGATGCCTGAACTTCACACACTACTGACACTGAAAGAGATGTCTCAACTACACACACTACTGACACTGAAAGAGATGCCTGAACTACACACACTATTGACACTGAAAGAGATGCCTGAACTACACACACTATTGACACTGAAAGAGATGTCTCAACTACACACACTACTAACACTGAAAGAGATGTCTCAACTACACACACTATTGACACTGAAAGAGATGCCTTAACTACACACACTACTGACACTGAAAGAGATGTCTCAACTACACACACTATTGACACTGAAAGAGATGCCTTAACTACACACACTATTGACACTGAAAGAGATGCCTTAACTACACACACTATTGACACTGAAAGAGATGCCTGAACTACACACACTATTGACACTGAAAGAGATGCCTGAACTACACACACTATTGACACTGAAAGAGATGCCTGAACTACACACACTATTGACACTGAAAGAGATGCCTGAACTACACACACTACTGACACTGAAAGAGATGCCTGAACTACACACACTACTGACACTGAAAGAGATGCCTGAACTACACACACTATTGACACTGAAAGAGATGCCTGAACTACACACACTATTGACACTGAAAGAGATGCCTGAACTACACACACTACTGACACTGAAAGAGATGCCTGAACTACACACACTATTGACAGTGAAAGAGATGCCTGAACTACACACACTACTGACAGTGAAAGAGATGCCTGAACTACACACACTATTGACACTGAAAGTGAAAGAGATGCCTGAACTACACACACTATTGACACTGAAAGTGAAAGAGATGCCTGAACTACACACACTATTGACACTGAAAGAGATGCCTGAACTACACACACAATTGACACTGAAAGAGATGCCTGAACTACACACACTACTGACACTGAAAGAGATGCCTGAACTACACACACTATTGACACTGAAAGAGATGCCTGAACTACACACACTATTGACACTGAAAGAGATGTCTCAACTACACACACTATTGACACTGAAAGAGATGCCTGAACTACACACACTACTGACACTGAAAGAGATGCCTGAACTACACACACTACTGACACTGAAAGATGCCTGAACTACACACACTATTGACACTGAAAGAGATGCCTGAACTACACACACAATTGACACTGAAAGATGCCTGAACTACACACACTATTGACACTGAAAGATGCCTGAACTACACACACTATTGACACTGAAGAGATGCCTGAACTACACACACAATTGACACTGAAAGAGATGCCTGAACTACACACACTACTGACACTGAAAGAGATGCCTGAACTACACACACTATTGACACTGAAAGAGATGCCTGAACTACACACACTATTGACATTTTTAATTACACTGAAAAAGCCCACACCATACCCACGAGAAATGGCAAGGGAGGTGGTGCGGGGGGGGGGGGGGGGGGGGGTGCGGGGGGGAGTGGTGGGGGGCCAACATGAGTTACCAATGATATAGGTAACTCATGTGTTTCCACAAGGCTACCAGTCCTCTGGATCAGCCAGTGTCAAATGCTCCATGTTCACACTTCATGCTGGACCATTCACATTATACCAGGCCACAGGCACTAATATCACCCCTGGGATGTTGGTATGTCCACACTGGACCATTCACATTATTATGATTATACCAGGGGCATGGCACACTGAATGTGCATCAATGCAACAACAAAAGGCATCTTCTATAAAGTATTCAAATGAATGTCAATGTATGATAGTCAGTCGTGTCCGACTATGACCATCAGAACAGCAGAGGAGGCAACTGCTGTTCCGACTATTTGGGCTAGAATTTGATTATGGTGGAGAGTGTCTTGCCCAAGTACATCCCCACTTTCTCGGCCAAGAGGGTTTTAGGACAGTCGGCGTTGGGATGGTTCCAGAACGCCAACTAGCCCACAAGGCTGCAGCACTATGAGCCAGTGCAATTTTTCCTCCAAGTTTGAGAGTCATAGTCCTTCACAAAAGGCCAAGCTGTAAATGGTTTCCCACTGACTGGAGAAACCATTGATAATATAGCTCTCACTTTGCTGTTGGCCCAAATGTAAACTTATGTCAATCTGTGAGATGTCACTACAGTAAACATAACTACAAAGAGGTCGGGTGGTATTTTTCACTTTCTGTTTACAAGTCCAATTTTAGCATCCTAAATTATTGCACCTATTATACCGGCAATTTTTCTGCGTGTATGAAACGATATTTCCATCAGTAGATACAACCCAATTTTAAGTTAGATTTCGACTCTTATTTTGTATATTATTTTACTCCATTCTGATGCGGAATCAGTCACTAAACTAACGTGTCATCATCTTGTTTTTTTCCATTTTCATCCCACAAACCATGGAAATGTAACCAATGTGTGCAATAATTTAGGATGTTAAAATTGCACCCTTGTACTGGCTAACAAAAATGTTAGTCTTACCTTAGTTTAAGGACTGTTACTTCCTTTTCCCAGTTGCGAGGTTCGTGTTTCCACTGAAAAGATGCGAGCAGATGCACTGTCGGATCCGCCCTTTCGCAGCTTGTTTGTCACTGAGTTCTGGTCAACACCCACCCTGTTCAGTGAATTGCAACACCAACACACACAGAATCTTCGAAAGTTTTGCAAGGACCGCAAAATCGACGAGTTGCACGCGTACCTTACGCAATCAACCACTTCAGCTTCGGGAGGGGAGAACACTCCTCAAATGTTGATCATTTTTTATGAGGTCAGGCTCAGGTCACACGCCTAAAGGCCACACGTCTGTTTTGGAGAGTAGTAGAAAACACGAACTCCTCACTATGCGCGTGGATTCAGAACAGAACAAAAGATTTTTCCTGCAAAATATTCAGTTTCGGTTTCGCATCTATCTGATTTTTTATGTGCGTTCCGTTTCTATAATTACATCTAACTTCGAGGTGAACACTGAGATTAATAGCGTATAACTTAAGACATAATCGAAAGAATAACAATAACGCGTGTTGGATCTACAATGCACACTTATCATTCTGACCTCCAAGTATTCTGACCTCGCGCAATGTTTTCGTTACCGGATAAATAAAGTTGACAATCACAGATTGTGGTAAACCTTCACAGTCGGAAAGAACTTGATAAGATAATTTTAAATAAAATCAAGAAGGGAAACGAACTGGCGCTAGAGAGACTAAGCTTGTATTGTAATTTCCATCTAGAGACAGTTGCGCGGGCCCTGCGGTTACTGACGGATGCCGGATAACTGAACAACAATTAAGACACAACAGTTAAATATAAAGGGCAAAACGGTTAGATAAAATAATTTATAGTACTGAACAATTAGATGAGTCATAAAAAAAAACCAGAAAATTGCAACAGTAAAGTTAATCGTCATTTTTGCAGCCGTGACCAACTATTCAGCGAAACATCTCGACTCAATTTCAAATTCAGCACAAAGAACAACTCGATCAACTTCAAATTTAGTGAAAGAAATTCAACTTTGCATCTTAGTGCTGCAGCCTTGGGGGCCACTAAATAGTTGGCCTTTGGGAACCATCCCATTGCAGACTGTCCTAAAACCCGAGTCTCAGAGAGTCAGTGGGTCAGTGTAACCCGGTTGGGCAAGACACTCGATCTCCACGGTACTGAATCAGATTCTCAGTAGCCCAGATAGTCCGGACAGCCGTGTTGCCTCCTCTGCTGTTCTGGTGGTCATAGTCGGACACGACTGACTATCTGTATCGCCGTATTTATTTATTTGTTATTATTATTTTTTTTTATTATTACCATTACTACTGCCTTTTTTATATATCATAATTATTATTTATTTATTTATTTATGTAACCTTATCTATTATTAATTTACCTTTTTTTTTCTTCTTTTTTTTCTCGAGGCCTGACTAAGCACGTTGGGTTCAGTACGCTGCTGGTCAGGCATCTGCTTGGCAGATGTGGTGTAGCGTATATGGATTTGTCCGAACGCAGTGACGCCTCCTTGAGCTACTGAAACTGAAACTGAAACTGAAACTGCCACTGGGCGGGAGGGTCTCGTCGTATCCCGCAAAGGACATGACTTTCATCACTCCGCAGTCATCGGTCTTGCTTTTTGCATCAATCGTTCTTCATACGTTACACATTTTACTCTGACACACTGGTACATCACCCACTGACTTCTTCTTCTTCTTCTGCGTTCACTCGTATGCACACGAGTGGGCTTTTACGTGTATGACCATTTTTACCCCGCCATGTAGGCAGCCATACTCCGTTTTCGGGGGTGTGCATGCTGGGTATGTTCTTGTTTCCATAACCCACCGAACGCTGACATGGATTACAGGATCTTTAACGTGCGTATTTGATCTTCTGCTTGCAACACACGAAGGGGGTTAAGGCACTAGCAGGTCTGCACATATGTTGACCTGGGAGATCGTAAAGATCTCCACCCTTTACCCACCAGGCGCCGCGCCGTCACCGTAATTCGAACCCGGGACCCTCAGATTAACAGTCCAACGCTTTGACCACTCGGCTATTGCACCCGTCATCACCCATTGACAATCCTTACCACTTACTTTCACAATTCTGTTCAGAACACCCTGGTATTGCATTTATCACAACAAATGAATGGCCGGATATGCCAGAACATGTTCATAAGTTAAGACAGCGGTGAAAACTGACTTGAACTGAGAAGGCTGTGTTCACATCAACGGTGAAGTCCGCTTTCAATGGTAGCTATAATGATGTGGACGGTTGAGTTCAGTCAGTGAACAGTCGAGCTACAATACTGTTAATTAATAATTTATGAGTTGCCGTGTGGACTGGCATTGTAGGGCTACTACAACTTATACACTGACACACGGCACACACACACACACACACACACACACACACACACACACACACACACACACACACACACACTATCGCACCGTGAGTTTTTCCTTTTTCCTCCTCAGTTCTTATTTTGTTCAGATGTTATGATGATCATGTGAATTTTTTTTGCTTTCACATGTTGCTTTCACATATTTTTTCCTTCTTCCTCAATTAACTCCTTTGTAAAAATGTGATGACGTGAATCTGCAGTGAGAGGGAGGGAGAAAGAGAGAGGCAGACAGACACAGACACTGCGGGAGACATACTAACAGGCAGACACTAAGACAAATAGCCTACTGAGACAGACAGACAGACAGACAGACAGACAAATAGACAGACAGGCCGGCGGCACCCATCGTGGCACACCGACGGTCACAGACTGACAGAAGTCAGAGAGAGATAGACAGATAGGTAGACATACAGACAGACAGAGAGACAGACAGACAGACAGACAGAGAGAGATAGACAGATAGGTAGACATACAGACAGACAGAGAGACAGACAGACTGACAGAAGACAGACAGAGATAGACAGATAGGTAGACATACAGACAGACAGAGAGACAGACAGACAGACAGACAGAGAGAGATAGACAGATAGGTAGACATACAGACAGACAGACAGACTGACAGAAGACAGACAGAGATAGACAGATAGGTAGACATACAGACAGACAGACAGACAGACTGACAGAGATAGACAGATAGGTAGACATACAGACAGACAGAGAGACAGACGGGATTCGCATGTTTGAATTGCGACGGGAACTTTAAAAAAAAAAAATTTCTTTTTAATAATTATGTGTCCAGTTATAAATGTATGTCAGAGTGTCGGTAATTACTGTTGTTGGCTTTATATTTTTTTCAATCAGTCCGGTCGACTGAGCAAGTCTGAGACTGTTTTATGTGATTCAATGTATCATTTTACATCCGTACGTTACTGACATTGGTGGTATGATAAGCTTCTCAGTAATGTTTTCAAACCACAGAATAGCTTCAACTTTCAAAGTTGTTTAGCCTTGTGCGGTTACTGGGGATAGGTTTCTCTTGTACTTTTTATATTCATAATGGAGAAATGTGTGTTGACGTTATCTGGTGAAACATGCATATAAGATTATATATTGTGATGGAGAGAATTTGCTCGTTAGCTGATTTATGGCTTTCATATGGATTTTGTATTGCATTTCGAAGAGATGAAGTCTTCAAAGAATGCTCTTTTTTCCCTTTTTATTTATTTTATTTTATTTTTATTTTTTTTTTTTTTCAAGTTTTTTGCTGCACGCTGAAAAGCGTGTTCACTGTGTGTGTGTGTGTGTGTGTGTGTGTGTGTGTGTGTGTGTGTGTGTGTGTGTGTGTGTGTGTGTGTGTGTGCGCGCGCGCGCGTCAGTGTTCTTCTTTCTTTTCCAACAGCTTCGAGTTCATCATGCAGAAAACCAGCGACGACTCATTTTCTGGATATCATCCGTTTGGGTTGTGGCGTATGTTTCACACTGTCTGCCCCGAGGGAATCAAATGGTCCACTGTGTTCATCATAGCCATCGCGACAGCCAGCCTATGTTTTAGGTCTGTGACGTTGTAAACGTCACAAGTTTTACACTGAAGAGGGGAATTTAGATGGAATGTCAAAAATTGGTCCTCGTTAAAATTGGAAAATGACCGGTACTGAGGTGATGTGCAACTAGGCTCAGTTTTGCATGCCTCAGTTGGGGATCAGCCTCTCCTTCCGTGTCCATACCGATTTTTTCCGAGTCCTCCCTAATTCATTCTTGTGTGTGTGTGTGTGTGTGTGTGTGTGTTAGGGCCGGCATGGCGTAAAGAAGCTTTTAGCCGGCTTATTTGTCCAGTTTACCCTCAATAAAACACTGACTTGTCATAGTGTCATTTGTCATTGACCACGTTATACTGACACACAGGGAAAGGCTAAGTCACCTGCACCTGGAACACAGATTTCACTGAGAAATCAGTGTTATGCCTGTGGTACTGCCACATGTATGATACATTAGATATGGTCTTCTTCTTCGGCATGTTAAGTTCCCCAGGCCATGCTGTCACGGATGGTTCATCCGGTCTGCAGCGCGAAGTCCGCCGTCACGTCCTCTGCTGTGCAACATGGTCAATTGTGGTCTTTGATGTAGCAGTTACACACGTAGGCACATGAGAAAATCAGTTGGGACACCAGTGTTGTAAAAATAATCACTGAGTGTTCTGTCCACTGATGTTTTTGATTTTAGCAAAACAGTGTGTTTAAATCCCAGGTCGCCGATTTCAGAACCACCAATAACATCAGCGTCCACCATGAACGAGAATTTATCACTTCAATCTGTCTTTTCAACTGGGTGTCTGTAAAGAAATCCTACTATCGTATGATATTATTTTTTCCCTGGCAAGCCATACAACTTAGGTGGCCTTTTGAAGATGCGTTAAAGTGTTCAGTTTGAAATGGACTCAGTCTCATTTCTGTGGGTCAGTGTCTGTGGAATTTGGGGAGTGAAGGGCGCGAACTTATTATACCTATTCTATTTATAAGTCCGTGGATGAAGGGTCTTACGAATTATGTTGAAACCTGGTACAGTGACATCACAGTCAGCAACGACACACGGTAGTCTGGATTCAGAAAAAGTGACAACAAACAACTTGAATGAAATCTGTTTTTCATTAGACAGACACAGCGATAGAGAGATAGAGTGAGGAGCAGAGAGTAGCAGAAAAGTATTTAGTTCTATAGTTGCAATAAAAGAGTTGCTGTTTTACTTAAACGCTCTTATGGATCAGTGGCACACACACGCACACACACACACTGACACACATACAGACACACATCAACCCCCCCCCCCCCCTCCATCGAAGCATTAAGTAGAAAAATTAATATCTTATCAATCAAGGAGACATCACGCGACGCTTTCATAGGACATTACCCATCAAGGGTGTGAAGATGTACGAACAGTGAACTGTGTGCATGTAAATAATCATTTGCAACAGTAGCCTACATGTGCAATGTCTTTCCATTGACACCTCTATGGGCAAAAAGAAGAAGGAAAAGAAAAAGAAAAAAAGAAAGAAAAAGGAATGCCCAATGGCCTAAGGAGGCAACTGTGTCCACATTCGTAATGTTGTCAAAACCCCTCTCTTGCTGAGATGATAAACTTTGTCTGATCTGATATCGACTTCGGAAAAGTGGAATTCATGTGCACATTTGACTTGAATTGGGTAAAAAGATAAAAAGGAACATCGGAGAATGAACCTGCATTATAACCATAGTTGTTCTTAACTATCAGATAAATAGATTTTCATTCCATTACATAAATATGTACTATGATGCACAAAAACGGAAGAATCACGAACGAAACAAAAATCTCGCATGCCAGTGAAATACAATCCGTGACTGACAAGATGGCTGACGCTTAGACAGGCATCACGTTACCCCGTTTATTGTTTGTAGACAAAAGAAAAGAAACGTCTTACTACACATTGCACCAGAACCGAAACGAAAGAACAAATCGAACATCACAATGAGTTCGTCGTATCAAGGTATGCATAAATGTTTTGGAACCTAGAAATGCTGTTATTGGTCGATTTCTTGCTGTATGCAGACGGAAATTAACACCGGCGAACGGCGAACTAATGTTGAATTTGCACCTCGGCAGACTACTGATTGAAACAAAAAGTGATATGCATATATTATAACACTGTCACAGGCGGCAGTAGGGGAACGTTCAAATGATGTATCTTAACACTGGGAGAAAAAGCAGTGCTCTCAGACTTCAAATTATTAGTAATAATTGTAAACCTTTTCAAAACTGACACATTTTGCTGTGATAATATTGATACGAATGAAATAGCGCATATCTTCGGTCAGAGACCAGACTCAAAGCACTTTACGAACACAACACAGAGTCCTTGCACAGCAGGCGGTAAACATGGGTACAGATGGCTGAGATCGGGGCACACACACAGTGACATACACACAGACACAGACAGACAGACACACACACACACACACACACACACACACACACACACACACACACACACACACAAGACACACATCACACACACACACACACACACACACACACACAGCACACACACACACACACACAGTCATCTCATGTTTACATCACCTTGTTAACAACACACACACACACACACACACAATCACAACATACTCACATCTGCTTATTCACACACACACACTCACACTCACACACACTCGCCACTCACACACACTCACAAACTAAACAGACAGACAAAACAGGTCACAATGCACCCGTCCCTTTCAGGCAGGCACTGTCATACACCCAAACACACACACCACTCCACACCCAGGAAGATCAAAGAAAGACCAAGGGAGTTAATTTTTCTATATTTTATTATCTTATTTTGATAGTTTGATGGCTGGTTGTGTGCATCTGTGATTCAAATTACAAAGTGGCATAGAAGACTTAATACGGACTATCAAAATGGTTGACTGTGCTGATAAACAACATGTATGTAATATGATAGTCAGTCGTGTTTGACAATGACCACCAGAACAGCAGAGGAGGTAACTGCTGTCCCAACTATCTGGGCTAGAATTTGATTATTGTGGAAAGTGTCTTGCCCAAGTTACATCCCCATGCTTTCGGCCAAGAGGATTTGAGGACAGTTGGCATTGGGAATGGTTCCCAAAGGCCAACTAGCCCCCAAGGCTGCATCACAAAGAGCTAGTGCGATTTTGCCGCCTAGTTTGAGAGTCATAGTCCTTCACAAAAGACTAAGTTGTAAATCATAAATGATTTCCCACTGCAAGTGCAACAGAGGAACCATGTTGCTGTTGACCCAACTGTAAACTTATGTCAGTATGTGATATAAGCTGAGACTAGAGTGATATACATTACAGACAGTAGATGAAATGCATTAAGTTTAGACTGAAGACTTTTAGAATAAGGATGATCAAAATGGTTGACTGTACTGATAAGCAACATAGTACACAGTAGATGTTATGCACTGATGCTTTGATGACGCGGGAACTTTGTGTGAATGAGCAACAGGAGTATTTTACAGATTACGGACAGTACACCACCCAGGACTACTCCCAGTACGGGGGTCAGCAGACCGCTGCAGGGACGGGCTACACAGGCGCTCAGTACACCAGCGGAGAGCAATACACCCCTGAGAGTACTGACGCCTATAACTACAGCCAGTATGCTACTGGTACATCAACAGCCACCACTGGTTATACAGACTACACCACTGCTGGTCAATACGACCAGAGCCAAGGCTATGGAACTGCCAGCTATGAAAGCCAAGGAAGCTACGATCAGTACTCCAGTGGGGGTACCTATGACACCTCTCAGGCGTATAACACTGCCACGGGCCAGTATGGTGATTCGACTGGCTACACGGCAGCAGGGACCTACCCGTCAGGTCAGTACGATGCTTCAGGGCAGTACACGGCTACAGACAGCTCTCAGCAGTACGCAACCAGTCAGTACACCACCACCGACAATCAGTACAGCACGGCTGGCCAGTACAGCACCGCTGGCCAGTACAGCACGGCTGGCCAGTACAGCACTGCCACCCCCTATGCAGCAGGTGAGTACACCGTCAACCACGACTTATGGAACAGCCAGCCAGTACGGGTCTGGAGGTCAGTACGGGACTGCCGCCACAGCCCCTACCACCGCTCAGCCTCAGGCAGTAGGGAAGGAGCAGTACAGGGACTTTGGAACGGCTGACCAGTACACGTCCGGGGATGGCTATTCCACTGCTGCTGACCAGTACAGCCAGTACGCCACCACCACTGCTACCACCAGCACGGCTGGGTTAGGGGACGCTTACCAGAGTGCTCAGACCAGCATGTATGGGGACTACAACCAGGCCGCCACAGGCTATGGCTATGGGACGACAGGAACTACGAGCAGTGTTGGGAGTTGGCAGACACCCAGCGCGGGTCAGTACGGAGGGACGGGCACTCAGTATGGAGGGACGGGCACTCAGTACGGAGGGACGGGCACTCAGTACGGAGCAGTGTCGGCCAGCCAGCCTAAAACCACCTTGGCCAGCAGCCAGGCCTACTCTGCGGGGGCCACCGGAACCTACACCCAAAGCAGCACTTACCAGCCAGACTCCTTCAAGAAGTTTGACCAGCAGCCCAGACAGGACTACAGTCAGCTGCAGGGGAAGGACTCATTCAGCAACTCTCAGAACCGAGGGCAATACGGCGCACAGAGCAGTGGATCCTTCGGAGCTAGTCAGACCCAAGGGTCATTCAGTAGTGGGGGGGGCTCCTTCAGGAACAACCAGAATCAAGGCACCTTTGCCTCCAACCAGAACAAAGGTTCCTTTGTTGGTGGCGGTCAGAATCGAAGCGCAGTGGGAGGAAACATGGAAGGCAGCTCCTTGGTGACCGGCCAGGACCGAGGCAGCTACGGAACTAATCAGAACAGGAATTCCTTCGGCACCGGCGGTCAGGGCAGGGGGTCATTTAGTAACGTCCAGGACAGAGGGTCATTTGGCACAGGTCAGGACAAAGGCTCCTTCGGCAGTAGCGTCGGACAGAAAAGAGACTTTGGCAGCGGCGGGAACAAACAGGACAGAAGCTCCGTTGGAGACAGCCAAGACAGGAGTTCATTTGGAAACAATCAGAACAGGAGTCCCTTTGGGAGCGGTCAGGGCCGGGGGGGCAGAGACTCCTTTGGAACGGGTCAGGGGAGAGGAGGCTCCTTCGACAGCAGCAACAGGGGGCGTGGTGGTTCGTTTGATAGTGGCAGGGGAAGGGGCTCCTTCGAGGGCAGCAGCAGAGGGCGTGGCTCTTATGACAGCAGTAGTGGTCGTGGGTCGTTTGACAGTAACAGAGGTCGGGGTTCCTTTGACAGCAGCAGAGGCAGGGGCTCCTTCAACAAGGGCCGAGATTCATTTGAAGGCAGAGGATCATTTGAGAAAGATCAAAGGCGGGGAGGTATGTTTGGGAACGAGGACGCAGGGGGCTCCTTTGGTAACATGCAGGGTGGACGTTCCTTTGACAGCGGCCGGGGGTCGTTTGGGAACAACCAGGGCCGAGGTTCTTTTAACAAGCAGGGCGAAGGTCGAAGTTCTTTCAACATGCAAAGTGAAGGTCGTGGTGGTTTCAATAAGCAAGGTGAAGGCAGAGGTGGTTTCAGCTCTGGGGGTCAGGGCAGGGGGTCGTTCGGCCAGGACAGAGGCGGCTTCAACAGCGGAAACAGCCGGGGCAGAGGTGGCTTTGGCAATGAAAGGGACAGCACCCCTGGCCAAGGAAGGGGGTCGTTTAACAATGGTCCCAACTTCCGTGGCAGAGGCCGAGGAGGGAGAGGAGGGTTTGGTTCTGGCGGTCCTGATTTTAACAACCAGAACCAAGGTGGTAACCAGGGAAGGGGAGGCTTCATGGGAGGAGACGGGCAGAGAAACTGGAGTCGGCCTCAAGAGGGCTTCAGTCGTGACGGATCGCCAGCAGGGTTCAAGTCTGGGCCGGGTGGATGGGCTGGGAAAGGCCCAGGAAAACCCTTTGGTCAGGACAGGATGGCTGGAGACAGAGATGGCCCCAGAAGCTTTGGAAGTGGAGGTTCTGTGAAATCACCGACCGGCCCCAAGCCACTGGTCCCTGCTGGCTCTTCACACCCCCACAAGACGCCCATGTTTGGCAGTGGTGATCGTGAACCCTTCGGCCGGGGCTCTCATCATGCAAAGCCTTTCACCGTTTCTCAAGGCAAACCCTCAACAGCTCCAACAACAAAGATGGAGGCGGCCACTTCCAAATCAGCAACACCCACGAAAGCTGATGAGAAACCGAAATCGGCCATCGAGAAACAAGCGGAGATTGCTCTGAAATGCGCAGCCTCTTTCAAAGGAGTCTCCACACCTCCGTCCAAAGAGGAAGTGACCAGCAAGCCAGGCGACAAAGCAGAGAGCAAGTCCGGCTCTGGTAGCTGTAGTACCCCAATCTCCAAGGGAACCACTCCCTCTGACGCCACCTCCAAGGCAGCCGGTGCCAAAGCAGGCACCCCCTCCGATGCCAAGAAGACAGAAACGCAGCCTGCAGACTCAGCTGATGAAGACAAGGAGATGACAGAGGAAGAGAAAGCCCACGAGGAGGAGATCCAGAGAAAGATCAAGGAGTCTGTGGTCACTGTCAAAAACGACGGCAACCCAACAGCGGAAGATGTGGACAAGATCCTGAAAGCTGCCCCAGTGGTTGACGTGAGTATTCTTTTTTTTTTCTTTCAATGGCCTTTTTGGTTGATTGATATGCATACTTATAAAGCACCTGTCTGCAGTAAGCTACCAAGCTGTAAGCGGTTTACAAACACAGCGTCAGTGCACAGCCTTAAACCATAACATTTCTTTGAACAGCACAATAAACTGCTTGGAGCCTTTGTTGTCATAACAGTTCAAGACATGCAGTTATTTTCATATATAAAGATATATTAACTCACTAGGTACTTGAGAGTATTCTCCCCAGCTTTCCACCTTATATCATCATTTATATATGGCCCTTTAATTATAAAAGGTTTAAAAAAGAAAAAAAAAGGTTCCATAGACTTTGACAGCCATGGGAGCAGTGAATTCATATCCACTGTGTCTGGTGCTTGTCATTGGAAGGCTGGGCCAACTCCTGTCCTAACACCTTTTCAACCCTCCCTACCTGAAATTGGGTACACATTCACACCTAGGTGGATTGAGAAAAATACCCAGAGTAGAGTCACTTTCCCCAAGGACACAACACCTACAACTGTATTCATGCCACATGTTTTGTTAATGTTTTAGAGTTGTAGGGTAAGCACTATGATGTAAAAATTTTATGCACTTTATTATTATTCTTTATTATCATCAGCCAGATTAAGTTAGAGTCTTGTTCAGGCAGAATTCCGTTGATCCAAAAGATTGATGCAAAATTGCATGGTAACTTTGCACTGAAGGAAAAATTTGCATAAACCATTTAAAGATTGTGTAAATACATAGGCCTGAATTTCATATGGATATTATTGTTGCAGAACTGAAAGTGAAACTTGTTTCGCACAAGGGATCGAAACTTTTCACTTTACATGCAAATTTTACCAGTCATTGGACAGATTCCTTCTTGGGTGAAGCAGTGTTTGATGAGATTCCACTCTCCCAGGTCGACTGCTTCAGCAAAAAAAAATTGTTTCCTTGTTAGCTGTGTGTATCTGCTGAAGAGCTGTCTATCAAAACCAAGCTTCTTTTGTTGCAAGCACCCTGCTGCTGTTTCCACCTCAACACGATACTTCCTTTTGCTTCTTTGATGGCAACAAGATTGCATTCACAGCTCTCTTGCTTTTGACAAAGAATGTTTGCTTTGATAGAACTGGCGCCATGGTTTCAGTTAAAACAGGCAGGTAAATGTTGTATCTGTGGATGGACAGTATCGTATCTGTGGATGAACGGATCATATGCAGATTGTGTATAAATTCTTGGCAGGTGAATTTTTTTTTTTTTAATGGGATCTATGGATTGGGCCTTTGCACCAATGGAACTGTGTCAGTGCCCTCCAGATGCCTTCACCTCAACACTCCATGTCGCTCTGTACAATTGGCTTCGGATCCACTCTGTTTACGCACACCCAGATTGAGATTCAAACACTCCACTGTGAGCTGCTGTTTTTTCTCTGTCTCTGGACCTTGCATTTGGAATGAACTTGCTCTTTCGTCAGGTCCCCACACTCAGCTCTTTCAGGTCTGGCCTTAAGTTAAAACCCACCTCTTTCCATGATAGCCTCCCTCCCCTGCCTCTTCTTTGTCTTCAGTTTCACAAGTTTAGAGTTATGCATGTGTGCGAATGACTGGTGTGAAATTGAAAGCGCTTTGATTTGTCTCTGCACAAGATTCAGTGGTATATAAATACTAATATTATTATTAGATGTCGAAGGAGCTGCAGGAGAAGCTTCAGACGCTGACGTCCCAGACGTACTGCCAGCTATGCTCCCTAGTTCTAAACGCCCCCCTGCAGGCTGTGCAGCACTACCAGGGCAAGAACCACGCCAAGCGTGTCCGCCTCTTCGTCACCTCCAACGGCAACTTGGCTGTGGGAAAGGCACCCCCTGTGCCCTCCCAGGGAACAGAAGCTGATTCGGCGACGCCTCCTGCCACTGAGAAGGCCAAGTCAGCGCCTGCAGCAGAGAAGAAGAAGGAGGAGGAGGGGGAGAAGAGCGCAGGGGATGCACCTGTGTTTGATGTGAGTGTGTGGAAAGAAAGAGTGCCTGTTTTTTTATGTGAGTTTGCGGGAAAATAGTGCCTATGATTGATGTGAGTGTGCGGAAAGAACGAGTACCTGTGTTTGGTGTTAGTGTGTGGGAAAAAAGAGTGCCTGTGGTTAACTTTAGCGTGTGTAAAAAAAAAAAGAGTACCTGTGTCTGACGTGAGCGTGCGTGAAAAAAGAGTGCCTGTGTTTGCATGTGCGTGAAAAAAAAGTGCCTGTGTTTGATGTGAGTGTGCGGGAAAAAAGAGTACCTGTGTTTGATGTGAGTGTGTGGGAGAAAAGTTCCTGTGTTTAATGTGAGTGTGCAGGTAAAAAGAATACCTGTGTTTGACGTGAGTGTGCGGAGAAAAGAGTGTTTGTGTTTGACGTTGGTGTGCAGGAAAAACAGAGTACCTGTGTTTGATGTGAGTGTGCAGGAAAAAATGAGTACCTGTGTTTAATGTGAGTGTGTAGGAAAAAAAGAGTACCTGTGTTTAATGTGAGTGTGCAGGAAAAAAAATGAGTACCTGTGTTTAATGTGAGTGTGCAGGAAAAAAAATGAGTACCTGTGTTTAATGTGAGTGTGCAGGAAAAAAGAGTTCCTTTGTTTGATGTGATCGTTGACAGGAGACAAAGAAGTGGGAGTTCTGTGCACTGTGTGGCGTGGGCTTCACGTCCCTGAAGCAGGCAGAGCAGCACTACAATGGCAAGAACCATGCCAAGAAGCTGAGGATGAGCGAGTCCAAGACCCCGGAGAAAGGGGGTGGGGGCGGCGGAAAAAAGTGAGGCTTTGACATGGTTCTCTTCACATTGTCTGTGATGGATGGGAGAGGGAGGGGGAGGATGATGCTTGGGATTTTGGGATGATGATGATGATGATGCTCATGATTTTGGGATGATGATGCTCATAAGCTGGAGATGACGATGCTCATTGTCATAATTTGGGGGTGGCGGGGGTGGCAGGGGGGGGGGGGGGGAGTAGCAGCATTGCTCATAGTCTTAACAGTTTAGGGGTGACAATGTTCATGATTGACGGATGATGAAGTTCATAATAGGAGACGTGTGTGTGATGATATTCTGATTCATGTTCGTAACTGGGGAAGGGTGATAATATTCTCATAACTAGGAGGCTGATGATTTCAAGTCTGGCGTTTAAAACCCACCTTCTCCCAGAATAGCCCTCGCTTCTCCATTTCTAACCCCTCCCCTGCCTCTTCCTGGTCTACAGTTTCTCCAGCTGTCTGTTTTTATGTATTTGTATGTTGTGTTTTTCACCTTCATGAGTTAAGAGTTGTGCATGCAGGTGAATGACTTGTGTGTAAGATTTGTCTTTGCACAAGGTTCAGCGCTGTATCAATACTTATTGTGCGTGGGGTTTGGGGTGGGTGGGCAGGGGGGGGGGGATTGGGGAGGGGGGCATGCAGGAGCAACGGGAACATGTTAAGGTGTGCCGTGTGCATTCTTGATGGTTGTAAATGTGACAGGATCGCTTGTGATTTGACAGTCTGCATTAATGCTCCATTGTGATTGACAGTCTGCATTAATGCTCCCTTGTGTAATGCTCTCTTGTGTAATACTCCCTTGTGATTGACAGTCTGCATTAATACTCCCTTGGGATTGACAGTCTGCAGTAATGCTCCCTTGTGTAATGCTCCCTTGGGATTGACAGTCTGCATTAATGCTCCCTTGTGATTGTCAGTGTGCATTATCATTATTATCATTATTACTGTTATTATGATAATGATCGTCTGTGCCCACAGGAGCCAGGAGAACATGTTTGAGTGCGCCATGTGCAACGTGATGGTGACGAGCCAGGAACAGCTGGCCATGCATCTCAAGGGAATCAAGCACCAGAACAAGATGAAGCAGGCCAGTGGAGAGAACCTCCCTCGATTCTTCCCTGGCCGTGGCGGCCCTGGCATGGCCATGAGCCGTGGCCTTGGCTTTCGTGGCGGCCGTGGGGGAGACCGCGGCGGAATGGGTGGTGGACGAGGTAAAGATGAGGTGCTGGGCTGTTTGGAAACTTCCTGCAGCACTCTTGATAAGCACGGTTTAATAAGGTCCCATTGCCTTTTACAGCTATCAGAGGAGTGGTTTCTTGTCCATGGTGAGTCTAGGGCTCAGCATAGGACGGCAGGGGCATTATGACCTTCCCCAGTCAAAGTTAGGTACCCATTCACACCTAGTTGGTGTTCGCAGAGGATGAAACTATAGTCAGATGAGGCATATGATTGGTTCTGTCTTTTGTTCTGGAGGAGTCCCATTGTTGTCTTTGAAGGGTTTGTTATATTGATTCCAACTTTCTCTATATTTTTTCTCTCCGTTTTTATAAAAGAAAATTTTTGGTTTAAATCTTTGCAAACTTATTTTGAAAATAGGGCTTGTTTTGTTGATAACTGGACTTGTTTTCCTCCACTATCATTTGTTATAAAAAAAAAAAAAATCCACACCAACAACAGTAAACAAAACAGAAATAAAACAGGACAAAACAAATTATGGCAAATAGATAACTGAATGGAAATGGAATAAAAATGATACAGACAGCATAGTGACGGTGTTGGGTTGTTGTTGTCGTTTAACTTAGGGCGGTGTTTATAATCGTGGGGGTGATGTTGTTCACAATTTGGCAGATGATGTGGCTGATAATTTGGGGTGGGGGAACAGAGGTATGTTAATAATAACTGGTTGCGTGGGGGTGATGTTGAAATGAGGAGGGTGGTAGTGATGCCCATAATTTGGAAGGGGGTGGGGGAGTGCGGGGGGAGGACGCGGAGGACACGGAGGACAGAGGTATATTGGTCATAACTGGTTGCGGGGGGCAGGGGGGGATGATGTTTCTAACAGGGTGGAGGTGAGGAAGGTGGTAGAATGGTTAAGACGCTCAGCTGCCAATACAGAGAGTCTGTGGGTGTGGGTTTGAATCCCACTCTCGCCCTTTCTCTCAAGTTTGGCTGGAAAATTGAACTGAGCGTCTAGTCTTTTGGATGAGATGATAAACGGAGGTCCTGTGTGCAGCACGCACTTAGCGCACTGAAAAAGAACCCCATGGCAACGAGAGTGTTGTCCTCTGGCAAAATCCTGTAAAAAGAAACCCACCCTGACAGGTACACAAATATATAAGCATGCACTCAAGGCCTGACAAGCGTGTTGGGTTATGCTGCTGTCAGGCAGATGTGGTGTGGTGTATATGGATTTGTCCAAACGCAGTGACGCCTCTTTGAGAAACTGAAACCGGTGTTGCCCATGACTGGATGTAGAGATGTGATCCCTCCCCTCCCTGTGCAGGCTTCATCCCCAGTCACAGATGTGTTGTCTCCATGTGCAGGCTTCATTCCTAGTCTGCTGGATGACCTGCCTGAGTTCCTGCAGAGTGGAGGCTTCCCAGGCCGAGGGCGAGGGGGCTTCTTCCGGGGGGGTCGGGGTGGGGGGCCGCCCCCCCCTGTGGGGATGGACATGGACAGGGACATGTTTCTGCGGAACATGATGGACCGGCCCCCAGGATTCCCCGGCCTTGGCTTCCCTTTCCCCGACCTTGGTTTTCAGGGCCCGGGTAAGTGGTTGTCGTGGTTTGTTCTTCGTGTGCTGCTGTGCTGTTGTTGTTGAGCCTTGGTGGTACGTGTTGCTGGGGTCTCCGTTAGACTTTTTGTGTGTGTGTTGAGATGTGTTGTCTTGGAGATTTACATGTGTGTGTATGTGTGTGTGCAAGTGTGGGTTTGTTTTTTTTTGTTTTGTTTTTTTGTGTGTGTGTGTTCGTTATCTGTTGTGCCATTTAAAAACTTGTTTGTCAGACTTTATGCCATGGGTTTTATTTATTTCATTTATTTTTATTCATTTAAAAAGAAAGTATTTACTTGTTGGTCTGTTTCTTTGTTTCTTTATAATATTAACATCAGAGGGGCAATAATGTTTTAAATTATTTTTTTTTTATCTCCTTTCAGTTGAGGTTAGCATAGGTTGCTCCAGCCTGGCTAGCTGGCAGTGGTCAAACATAAAGATTAGCATTTCTGCCCCCCCTCCCCCCCCCCTATCTGAATGCATGCCATTCCTCCCTACACCCCAGTCCACCCCACACCCTCCGCCCCCTCATCCACCCAAATATCCTGGGATGGTTATCCTGGTTTAGCCGAATCATGAGAGGTGGGTGGGTGTTGACATGAAAATCCAAATGTGACTTAAGGAAGTCGATGAAACAAGAAAAATGCTGTCAGTGATTCAGGTAAATGGAATTAACCTCTTGACCGGTGAACCTTGGTGAAATGCGATCAACAGTGGGGCGTGAGTTTGAAATGTGACGACGACTTCACAGTTGTTCACAGCAACACATTCCTAGCATTTTTCATCTCTTTTTCTGTCAGCACCTGTTGCAGCTGAGGACATAGAAATGCTGGTTGGAAAATTCACCAGTGTGTTGTATGTCCTGTTGTCAGTTAAAGATGTCAAAACCAGTTCTCATCCTGTTAGAGAGAGAGAGAGAGAGAGAGAGAGAGAGAGAGAGAAGAAAGTCAAGATTAAGAAAGGAAGCGGAATAATTATTGACAAGCGAATACCATTGTCCGATGGTGTGCAGTCCATTCTTTGCTGTGTCTTGCGTTGACAGTCACATAGAATGTGATTATTGTATTGTATTGCTTTTTCTCACAACACATTTCTCTGTTTGAAATTCTGGCTTCTCTCCTTTGGGAGAATGCATTGCTACAGTGAAGAACCCCCACCACCCCCTGTACCCCACCACACCCCCCTGTCTGCAAGTATATTTGTAAAACTATCTCAGTGGATTTTTCTGCAGAATTCTACCAAGAGCATCCCTTTTGTTGCCATGGGTTCTTATACGTGCGCAAGGTGCATGCTGCACACGGGACCAGGGCTTATTGCCTCATCTAAAAGACTAGCGCCCAGAACACCACTGAAGGTCTAATTGGGGTGGGGGTGGGTCGGTCTGTAGAAATGTTGATCTCCTCCCCATCAGATTCAGATAGTTTGTGGTTGACGCTGAAGAGATGGGAATATGACAGATTGTTGCTGTGGACACTGTGCTCGTCTGCATTATTCCTGTAGAGAAAGACGGAGAGAGAGAGAGTGAGACACACACACACACACACAGAGAAACAAGTAATGGGTTAGGTAAGTTTTGGATTATATGACATAGCTGGCTAAACATTCCCTGGGTCTGAATACTGGCCTGTGTCACCTCCTCCAAACTGAACAATGAGTCCTTGATCCATAAAGCGGAACCTGGGCACAGAAACCTCTGGAGTTCGTCGTCTTATTTATTTATGTATCTTTTTTAAATTTTCATTTATTTATTTATTTATTCATTCATATTTTATTTACTTATTAATCTTTTTATATATATATATATAATAATCTGGATAGATAAATCAGCCATCCAGATTACAAAGCATGAAGAGAGAATGCACAAAAAAAAACCCTTCCCATTAAGTGAAGTGGTAGTTTGCAGTGTCACACTAAGTACATCCATGCTAATTGCTATATCTATGGTGTGGTACTGTTGTGTGTTTTGCTGCTTGCCCCCTTGTCTAGTGCTGGGTTTGCAGGAGCAGTCTCAGCAGCAGCTAAGTTTGCCTAGCATTTAAGAATTTTCCTTCCAAAGTCTACGCTCATTCCAGTGACAAAGGAAAACTCTTTATAGCTAACAAAGCGAGCTTAAAGCGCTGCTAAAAGCCGCACTTGTGCAACCAGGGCCAGTTTTTTTTTTTACTCTGATTTTTGGTGTTTTTGTTTTGTTTTTTAAATTACTTTTTTTTTGTTTTTTGTTTTTTTTTGGTTTTAATTTACTACTGACCTTTACTTCCTGTAAAAGTAGGTGTTTTGCCAGAGAGGTGATTTTAGGACATGAAGAAACAGTCAGTGGGTTGAAGTCTGTGTCATTCCCTATAGAGGAAAAGATAGCAAGCTGCTTGAAAGCGGTGGTGTTTTAGTGTGACTACAAAATTCTGTCTCCATCACACACACAATTTTTTTTTTTTGTGGTCCTTCCACGCAGTGTGTGGTTAGCTAAGTTTGCAGGTGACCACAGTTTTGAAAACTGGAAAAGTAAGGAAAAATCATGTAGAATGCCCCTGTTTTTGTTTTCTTTTTTGTTGTCAGTTTTGTGGATAAGGAAATTGACACTGAACTTGCAGATTTGAAGTCCCTGCACTGCTCTTCCTTGGGGTGGCAGTGTAGTCTCTCACTTGGTGGTCCCTAAACCTGGCCTTTTTTTCCCCCCCCTTCTGTTTCTTTCATCAATTTTTATTGCTAAAGAGCTTGATCCAGACTTTTGGTCACAGTCGTCTTGTGTAGATCGGTAGCAGTGTGTTACGTTTATCGCCAAACGACTGCGTCATGATCAGTGCAGAAAACAGTGTGATGTAGATTGGAGTTCCACCCTGGCATTGTTTTTCAGCATCTCTGTCTGGTTTTCTGTCCAGAACTAAGTGATAGTATCCATTGCCATTTAAAAATTTTTTTTTTTATTACACTTATTCCCAAGAATTGCAAAGTTAAGGTTGTAGGTCTCACAGCCTTTTAAGGCTGTTGGGGCAGTGACTTCACATCCACTATGTCCAGGGCTCAGCATGGGAAGGCGGGGCCCCGTTCCCTCCTTCTGACGTTTCAACCATCCCTGTCCAAAATCTGCTGCCCGTTGTCACTTGGGTAGAGTTGATGTAAATGAGAGTAAAGGGCCTTTCTCAAGGACACAACACAATGCTAAAACGGGGCCTTGAACCCTGATCGTTTGGGAACACTGGATCAGAAGTCCTGTCTTGTCACGGTGCGTCTAACCAGTCTCAGGGTATTGGCTGTTTTGTACAGTGACTTTATTGATGTTCTGTTTGCTGCAGGGGTGCTTTTAGTACTTTTTTTGTTTTTTTTTTAGTGCTCAAATCTTCTTTTTTTTTCTTCTTAAGTCCCTGCTACCTTCTATGTATTGTCCTGTATTACTTTTGTCACAACAGATTTCTCTGTGAGAAATTGGACTGCTGTCCCCTTGGATAGTGTGTCGTCGCAGTGCAGCAACACTCATATGTATAGATTTTTGTCCTTTTATCTGCCAGCAAGTCTGTCTGCTTTTATTATCAATACCAAAGTGGATTTTGTCCACAGAATTTTGCCAGGGACAACCCTCTTGTTGCCATGGGTTCTTTTACAGTGCGCTGCTGAGTGCATGTTGCACTCAGGTTTTCGGTACAGTCAACATCTCGACTGAAAGATTGTTGTTTTGGTCATATTCAGAATATGACATGTGATAGATAACATGAATGCACAACAACAGCAACAAAGTAGTATTTGTGGTTTGTGATGGAGACAGAAGATTGTGTGGAGCACAGAACACCTACCCTTGCAGGTTGGCTGTGAGTTTTTCTGTAGCCTGCCAACTGTAGAATCAGCAGCCGCTAGGTTGCGTGTCCTTAAATCCACTCCTTGGTAACGATTCTCTTTAGTCTGGATGGTGTAGGACAGTCAGTCGTGTCTGACTGTGACCATCAGAACAGCAGTGTAGGCAACTACTTTCCGGACTTTAGTATGTAGGCTAAAATTTGATTTTAGTGGAGAGTGTTTTGCCCAAGTTACATCCCCATTCTCTCAGCCAAGAGGGTTTTAGGACAGTCGCCATTAGGATGGCCCCCAAAGGCCAGGTAGACCCCAAAGCTGCAGCACTAAGAGCCAGTCCAATCTTGCCTCCTAGTCTGAGAATCATAGTCCTTCACAAAAGACTAAGCTGTAAATGAACTCCCATTGCGATGGAGAAACTATTGATTATACAGTTCTCACTTTGTTGTTTGCCCAGCAGTAAGCTTACGATAGTCTCTGATATGAGCTGAGTGTTGAGCCTTTTCTGGAGAGAGAGATATAGTCGGGGCCAACACTCGGCTTATATCACAGATTGACATAAGTTTACAGTTAGGCCAAGAATGCAATGGGAAAACTTTTACAGCTTAGTCTTTTGTGGACTATGACTCTCAAACTAGGAGGCAAAATATGAAAATTGCACTGGCTCTTAGTGCCGCAGCCATGGGGGCTAGCTGGCCTTTGGGAACCATCCCAACACCGACTGTCCTAAAACCCTCTTCGCTGAGAAAGTGGGGATGTTACTTGGGCAAGACACTCCACTATAATCAAATTCTAGCCCAAGTAGCCGGGACAGCGTTGCCTCCTCTGTTGTTCTGATGGTCATAGATGGACACGACTGACTGTCATGTATATATAGATACAGTAGAAAGTTTCCTTTGACTTAGAATGGAAAGTTTGAAATGACTTGTGTGTATAGGTTGCACACCATCATTGGCAAAACTGACAGGAATGTCTTTTGTTGGACAGCCTGCAGGGTGGTGTGACAACAACATGCTGTGGTGCCTGTGGTCAGGCTTTTTTTCCAACATTTTTACTCAGACAAAGGTTTATTCATAAAACATTGATACACTTTTTGCATTGGGAAGTAAGAACATGATGGTGCTCTGAACATCGACAATTCCACAGTCAGTAATTCCAAAAAATGTAGGCAGAATTATTCACTTGATGTAGGCAGAACAGTTTACATAATGTCAGAACAATTCACTTGATGTAGGCAGAACAGTTTACATAATGTCAGAACAATTCACTTGATGTAGGCAGAACAGTTTACAGAATGTCATAAAAAATCACATGATGCAGGCAGAACAATTTACATAATTTCAGAACAAATCATATAATGCTGGCAGAACAATATATATTCATAAATTTATTACATAATGATATTGCACAGCCTGGTCTTGTGCTGGCATGCCTGTAGTGCCCATTTCTGCACCAGTTTGTAATATTTCATAGTTACATTAAAAACTACTTGTCAGCATGACACTGGCCAGGCGAGTTCAGTGCAGCAGTGAACTCTGTTCATTCACAGCCTGTGTGTCCTGCTCAAGACTTCATGTCAGTTTTGCTGAGAAAGTTGGTGAGAGACAACTGAAATGAATATGCAAGGTCTTGAAACTTTCAGTTCAAAGCTAAGGAAACTTTGTGCTGTCTTGACTTTACCCAACACTTCCTTTCCAAACGGCTGTCCCACCTCAATCAGTAAAGAAAAGCATCAGAAGAACCAAATGTTACTGTGTGTGTGTTTTGCACATCGACAAATTCTTGCAGGAAACAATGCTATAATGTGCTGACTGGGGTTTTATATCCTGTGGGAGTGTTTTGTGCAGACTCTGGGAATTGAATGTTTTGGCATTGTGTCAGGTGTATGGCTGGCAGTGACTTCTTGCTATGCTTGAGGAGCAGGGTTGTACTTGGGTGGATTCACACAGAAACATCAGGGTTCTTAGAGAGTCCTGCTAGCCTGGAAGTCTTGGAAAAAAAGAGAGAACCATTTCCAGTGCTGCAAAGGTCTGGGGGGGCGGATGTTTTGCCCTTGAGGGTTGGAAAAAGCATTGGGGAAAAAGAGAGAACCATGTCCAGGACTGGAAAAGTCTTGGGAACATGTTGTGCCCTTCAGGGACTGGAAAACTCTTGGAATTTTTGTGAAACCCTTGCCCATTCAACCAAGAGTTTAATGCATTAAAAACAAAAAAACAAAAAAGTGGTGAAAATTGAGTATCAGTACTGAGATATCTGCCGATGTCTTTTATCGGTGGAGTAGCGTTCTGTTTTTTTTTTATATTCAGTTTGGCTTTGTGCTCGGAATGGACAGTTTTCAGTCTCGACTGGAAAAGGTCTTGAAAGAAGTATGGAATTTAGTGTGGTCACATCTGTGGGAACTGTGAACTGTGTACAGTGTTTGTGACTGGGCGGAGGGGAGGAAGGACAGAGAGGGAACCCAACAGAGTGAAAACATTCCATGCCGAGGGCTAGGTAGTTTTCAGATCTTGTGGCCTTGATTAGTGTTGGTGTGCCTGGGGTGTGCATGGCCTGTCCATGTGCGTCCTTGTTTATCTGCTCTTTCCACTGACAGTGCTCAGCAGCTTGCCCTCACTGAGACCATACTTGTGATAGAGCACAGATTGTCTGTTCGTTACCAGCACAAAAACTGGAATGAAATTCAGTCAGAAATTTGTTCGTTGCCAACCCCTAAAGCTGCAGTGCATTATTCTCAAAAGTGTTTTAACGTAAGGGACTTTCTAGGTAGCTTAAACAAAGAGGTTCATGATGTACACTAGTCAGTAAAGCGCAGACCTTCATCATCTGCTTCTTCTCCCTCAACTCACTGAGGAGTCATTGTGGAGCGCCACACTGAGGAGGTGCTCACCAGATTGCTCCAGGTGTGTCGGTCCAGACCACATGGTCACAGTCAACACACAGCACATCCAGCAGCTCTGAGGGGCTGGGGCAAGGGGGCAAGATTGCTGCACACAGTTCCTGAAAGGTTAGATGTTGCTTTGTATGCCGGTCATGGTTGAGGCAAGATAGCTGCACACAGTTCCTGAAAGGTTAGATGTTGCTTTGTATGCCGGTCATGGTTGAGGCAAGATAGCTGTATACAGTTCCTGGAAGGTTAGATGTTGCTTTGTATGCCGGTCATGGTTGAGGCAAGATAGCTGTATACAGTTCCTGGAAGGTTAGATGTTGCTTTGTATGCCGGTCCTGGTTGAGGCAAGATAGCTGTATACAGTTCCTGGAAGGTTAGATGTTGCATGCTGGTCATTGTTGAGGCAAGATGGTTGTACATAGTTCCTGGAAGGTTAGGTGTTGCTTTGCGTGCCGGCCATCAGCAGTATCAGCAGAAAACAGGGAGGATGGTCTCCCTTTGTACTGATTTGCTGGGAAGCAGAATCAATGGAAAGAGAGGCACAAGGGAGGGTAGTCTCCCTGTTTTCTGAAGACATTGTTGGGTGGCCTGGCGGTGATGTGTTTGACCAGAAGATGAGTGTACTTGGGTTTGAGTCCCATATGCTGACTGGCACTTTTACTTACTCCCCCCAGCACCAGACCTTGAGTGGTGGTCTGGGTACTAGTCATTTGGATGAGACAGTAAACTCAGGCTCTGTGTGCAGCATGCCCTTCACACACATAGAAAAAAAAAAAGAAAAAAAAGAAAAAGAAAGGTACAGCAACAAAAGGATTTTCCCTGGTGAAATTCCGTAGCAAAATCTACTTTGGTAAGTAAAAAAATACAATTGCAAACAGAAAAAAAGAAGAAAAAAAACAAACATGGGTAGGACTGCACTGTGGCGAGTGCTCTTCCCAGGGAGAGCAGTCCAAATTCCTCACAGAAATCTGCTGTGGCAATAAATGAAACACAGTATTAATACAGTGATAAATTCTTCAAGAGATAAACCATGCCAGAATCACTGCTTCTGAGGATAGTGCACTTGATGGTCCTTGTCTGACAGAATTGAAATGTGATCAGAGATGTCCCAATGTGGTGATTGCCATGACTTTTATCTGTGCCATGAACAATAACTCAAAAGTAATTTCAAATGTTCTATCACAAGTGCCCTGTTTGATATTTTCATATATTTGTCATAAGAATCTGAAAAAAAAGATTGCCCAAAATATCCCATTTGTGGATTGGATGGTTTAAATGAGATATGTATATATATATATATATATATATATATATAATGTATACACTTCTTTCCTCCCTAATCATTTCAGTTATATTAGTGGATGTATTTATGGCAGCTCATTGTCTATAAATCACTGCTGTGATGGATTATTCATCCTGTAATAGTGTAGACCCAGTTTGCTATACATGGCATTTTTCCTGTGGTTATTTATGGACGCAATACACTGGGGGAGGGAGCAGCGCTGTGCACCAGACAGCAGCAGTGCTGACAGTTCAGAGCCAGCGGTGTGTAGAGAGGTTGGAAGCAGAAGGGATCAGTCCTTGGAAAATGAACACATGCTACAGTCTGTACCCACTGGTGACCGGATTTATGACATTTCCCCCCCTTATTTATTTATTTATTTATTTACTATCTGTGACAGATAATATAGCATTGAGGGCTTATGGAAAAAATGCACATTTGTTTGAAGAAAGGATATTTTAAAAATGTTTTGTACCAAGGGTAGGCTCCCAATATGCCTGACCAGTGTGTTGGGCTTATGTGTAGATCAAGTGTCTTTTCTGGCTTTTTTGAAATTTGATTTTTATTTATTTATTTTCAAAAAAATGATCTTTTTTATGTAGACGTGGATCAGTCTGTGCTTTGGCAACTCCTTGAAAGTGAAAGTGAAGAAAATGAAAAGTCCTTAAATGGGTTTTTGGGGTTCTGCTGGCATCTGGCCCACCACCAAAGACATGGCGACACCTCAGACCAGAAGTGAATTTGTTGATGGTGATAGCTAGGGTGTCTTGCACAAAATGGTAGGAGGCTAAGATCTCAGCAGTTTGCCAGAAATTTATTATTCCCCTCCCCCTTCCCCCACCCCTGCCCTCCATCCCATTCTGTCCCCTGTTGTTGATTACAGGATCTTTTACGTGTGCATTTGATCTTCTGCATGCGTACACACTTGAAGGGGGTTCAGACACTAGCAGGTCTGCTCATATGTTGATCTGGGAATCAAGAAAACAACACCACCTCCACCCTTAACCCACCAGGTGTGCTGAAACCGGGGATCGAACTCCGGAAACTTGGGCAGCGCTATGACCATCAGGTCACCATTCCTGTTGAGACACTTGTTCAGAGTGGCAGTCTTTCTAATTGTAATTTGTGTACTTGACTGAATGAGGAGCAGGTATCCCCATTTCTTATCGATGTCTGGACAACAATAATCTGTTCTACAACTCGTGTTTTCTTTGTATTGAAGCGGTGGCTTAGTGGTACTGCTCCTGACATGGTGACTAGGAAGCAGGTGTTCATGAGTTTGAGTCCCTTACATATATATATATATATATACATATATATATATATATATATATATATATATATATATATATATATATATGATGGAGACCATGATGTTTACTGCCCATGACCCCGCCCCTCCCCTGCACCCTCCCCACGTCCCATGCCCTCCCACCCGTACCCCCACACCTCTTCCTTAGACCTTGGGTGGTGTTCTGGGTGTTAGCTGTTTGGATGAGATGATAGACCAAGGTCCTGTGTGCAGCGTGTGTAAAAGAACCCACAGCAATGATCAGTTTTATGACAGGTGTGTTTTGAGTCTTTTTTTGTGGCTGTCGTGATTTGTTCGGAGGGTGTGTGTGTGGTGGTTTTAGATCTTGACCTGTGTCTTTGGAGGTGGGGCTGCTTTCCTGAGGAACCAAAACACTGTTGAGGACTTTTCAATTTCTTTGTGATGGTAGTTGGGTACATTTCTGTCATTTTCTTATTGGTTTATTTATTTATTTATTTTATTAATTGATTTATTTATCATTCAAAGGAGTGAACAGAAGTAAAAACGGATTCATTTTGGCTGGTTGATTTGCCATCATATGGTTTATTTAATAAAAAAAAATTTTTTTTTAATGTATATTTGACTTGGAAGAAGTGTTGACTTTCTTTTATGTAATTAAAAACACAGCAACAAAACAAGCTGCATGGTTTATTAGGGACAAGTCAACCAACTGGAATGTCAGAATCTTGGGGGAAAGTTGGCTGTGCTTTGTGTGTGTAACTCAGGGAAAGATGGCTGAGTTGGAGAGGTTCTGTTTGGAAACGAAAGTCAAATTATTTATTTGTTTATTTTTATTCTGTTATTTTATTCATTTAGTCATTTATTTATTTATTCATTCATTTATTTGGTTATTTATTTATTTGTTGGAAAGTGTTTATTCCTTCATATATTGACTGAATTATTTATCCATTCTTTCATTTATTTATTGAGCTATTTATTTCAAAGATACTTGATTTTTTAAAAGTTGTTCATTTCTCAAGTTATTTATTTATTTATTCATTTACACACATTTCATTATTGGGGTATTTATTGAAAGATCAGTTTTCCAGCAGTGCAGTAGAGTACAGTGCAGTACAGTAGAGTACAGTAGTCCCTCAGACAGCCCATAAAACACAAGACCTGTTCATTGTTTGTTATATTGTCTGAAGAGCGGAGATTTTTAAAATGTTCTTCACATTGAAGAAACTGAAATGATTTTGGTTTGGATTATAAAAAAAGAAGTAATTTTAGAGTGATTTGTTGAAAGAAAAAAAAACGCCCAGGTTTGCTGTACAAATAATTCATAATTTTGGGTCTTTGTATTACTGAAACGAACAAACAAATTTTTTTTTTTCTGTCAGTACTAAAGCGCAGCTGGGAAATGTCCAGTCTAAATTAAGATATAGAAGTCCTAATAATAAAAATGATATTGAAGATTATAAAAATTTTTTTTTTTTTAAATCCCAATCCCAGAGGCAGTTTTTGAGGGTTTTGCAGTAAAATCAACAACAGCAGCAACAACAAACAAACAAACAAAAACAAAAAATCCCACCTGTTTGAGGCCATTGCTGTTACTCAGGATTGAGAAATTCAGGCTGCTTGCCAAAGACCTTCACTCCTGCCCCTCCCACCTCCAGCCCCCTCTCCCTCCACTTCCCTACCACCTCCCCCCAAAGAAAGACAGTAGAGAAAGGATTAGGAAAACTGGAAATTAACAAATAATGAGGCCAGGAGATGATATGATTAACAAATAGTAAAGAGTGGTCATTCTCTCCATTACACAAGGTACACAACTTCAAGTCAGTGATGCTTACGCTACCGATTCAGCTAGCACACAGGTAAATAAAAGGTACATTGGAACAAACCCAGACACTTCCTCAAAAAAGGAAGCACCGGGCCTGTCCTTATACCAATCATTTGACATGTGCACACAGCAGCAAAGACAGAAGAAATGTGTAAACACAAATTAGCTTTTATTCAAGACTGGCATAACCTCTTTAATCCTGAATAAGCCACACAGAACACATGGACAATACAGAACAAATACATGGTTGCCTATCGATCGGATTAGGAAAACATTTGCAGAAAAGTGCACATTCTGATAACTGTTTGATTGGTTTTGACTGAATTAAGAAACAAAGTTGAACTGACTCATTAGGGAAAAAAATGTAATATATACATATTATATATATATAACTAAAAAAAAAAAAAATTTCTTTTCTAGATTTGCTTCTGTTGAACTCTTAGATAATCAGGAAAAAAAAAAAAGTTTGTGGCAACAACAAAAAAACAACCAGGAACCAGGGGGTGGGGTGGGGGGGGGTGTGTGCATGTGGGGGGAAGGGTGGGGGGAGTCATTTGAAACATGTTCTTGTCTTTGTCATTTGAGTGTGTGTTTTTTTGTTGTTCGTCTTATTCTTTTTTTCTTTTTTTTTTCTTTTCTTTTACCTGCATAAGATATTTTTGTGGATAAATGAAGATATATATGTATGTACTTTTTCTGTTGCTTGTTTTATTTTCAGTAAGAAAAGGAGAGAGAAGCTGCTGAAAGGAGATAGGGTTTGCTCAGCTTTCTGATGTGTTTGTTATGTGATTTGGGGTGTGTGCGTTGTAACTTGAAATGTTCAGTCATTTATTTTCTTTGTCAGCTTTGTGGTTAATTCTCTCTGCTTTGAATTTTCCAAGGTCAGTGTTGATTGTTTGATATTACAATGGTTTTTCCTGAATAGAAGCTTGGATGATCTACTGAAATCCGGTTTGTTTGTTTTTTTGACTGATTGATTTGTTGATTTTAGAAATATTAATTTGATGTTTAATCATGATTCATTTTATTTATTTGTTTGTTTGCTTATTATCTTTGTAAAGTGTGACTGTGCTTGCTCTGCAAAATGTATGATTTGATTTTTAAAAGTTTCTTTCAGTCAGACATTGTTTTTTGTTGACAAACGTTCTTCATTTCTCAATATTTCTTGTGTACAAATAGAAATGGATTTGATGGGTTGGGGGGTGGGGTGGTGTGGGGTGAGGGGTTAAGGGGTTAAAGGGTTGAAATAGAGAGAGAGGGGGGGTTAAAATAATGGTTTTTCTTTTTTAAAAAGAACATGATTGAAAGAACATGACAGTCATAATAAAAATTAAAAAATTAAAAAAATGTTGGCATGGTATTGCAAAAAACGACAACACTTACCTTTAAAAACAGTACAGAGTGAGCACAAATACTTGGAAAAGTACACACAGAGATGTTGAGAAATGAGAGTGAGGTCAATAAAGAGTGTTGACGTGGAACTGGAGTCAGTACAAGTGACAAGTACGCAAGTGAAACCAGAAAGTCCACACCTTCAGTGATATATATATATATATATATATGTATGTATATATATGTATATATATGCATCGTTGTACTCTGCTGAAATTGAACATGGGCAGTCAGCACTTTCATGGCTACTTGGGCTTGTGGATCGTGTAAGGAGCATAGCCTTGTGGTTCTTGATAGCAGTTAAGCCATGTGGTTCTAGGTAGCAGTTTAGCCGTGTGGTTCTTGATGGCAGTAGAGCCATGTGGTTCTTGTTAGGAGTATAGCCATGTGGTTCTTGTTAGGAGTATAGTATAGCAATGTGGTTCCTGATTAGAGTATAGCCAGGTGGTTCCTCATAAGAGTATAGTCAGGTGGTTCTTGATAGGAACATAGCCACATGGTTCTTGTTAGCAGTATAACCATGTGGTTCATGATCAGAATATAGCCACATGGTTCTTGTTAGCAGTATAGCCATAGTCCTTGATAGCAGTATAGCCATGTGGTTCTCTATGCTATAGTAATTTGGCCACATGGTTCTTGTTAGCAGTATAGCCATGTGGTTCTTGATAGTAATATTGCCACATGGTTTCTGTTAGCAGTATAGCCGTGTGGTTCTTGATAGTAATATACTAGCCACATGGTTCCTGTTAGCAGTATAGCCATGTGGTTCTTGATAATAATATAGCCACACGGTTCTTGTTAGCAGTATAGCCATATGGTTCTTTATAGGAGTAGCAACCATGCCACCACAGCTACATTGGAGTTTGCTGGAATTGAACCTGGGACAGTGGCATCCTTGTCAGGCACTTGTTATCACTTGACCACAACCAACGCTCCACACACATTATTGTGGCAGGGCAGACAGGAAAGCAGTGCCTCAAGTTGTCATCAAAATACTGACTGTTGGTGTTCAATTCATGCAGCATGGTATCAAAGCCTTAGCTCCCAGCTTTAAAAATCATTGCACTGGTGTGGTTTCATTGTTGTTAGCTATCGAAGTCTGTTTGATTTCTGGCATTTCCCATTCTCCCATTGGATCCTCTGTATCTGCTCGGTAACCAGTCGCAGGGACTCTTGTCACCCTAATCAACAGCTGGTGAGGTGTTTGTGGGAGACCACTTGTTTCAAAACTCTGCATTTTTAGTTTTTGTGGTGAAAAGAGTCATTTTGTTTGTAGCAGGAGTAAAAACATCATCATGATGATGATTGTGCTGTGCGATTAGATTGTTTCGTTGTGTCATGATTATTGATTTGTCTTGTTTTGAGTAAGAAATCACTAATTTTGGTACAGTGCTATGATATAAATGGTAAATCAGTGTCTGAGTTGTACTCTTTGTGGTGAAAAGAGGAATTTTGCTTGTGAAAAGAGTGAATAGAGTGAATAATCATCACCAAAGCTATTGTGCTGAGAAACTGAATTGTTTCCTTGTGTCATAATTATTAATTTGTCTTGTTTTCAGCAAGAAAATTGATGATTATGTCACAGTGTTATACTGTCATTAATCTAATGGTAAACCAGCATCCAAGGCATTCTTTTGATTTAAAGAATGTGCTTTGAAATTACTGTTTTGAGCAAGAAAATAATAATCATGATGCAGTGCTATGATATACAATGGTAAATCAGTATACAAATTATCCTCTGATCACGTCATCTCATGTGCTTCCTTATGCAGTTATGGTAAATTGGGACAGTAATTGATAATAATTATTGTAATTGGAAAAAACAAAATGGCAAACCTTAGCCTGATAACAGCGACACTGCAAGGTCAGAAATTATTGAATTTTGTTCTTTTCATGCATAAGTGCACTTTACTTATCAACAGGAGCAAAGTTGATGACTTTGACTTGGAAATAACATCACACATATGGTATTAAATTTTTTGTAAGATGGATACTCATTTCACAATGAAAATGACTCATTTCCAGTGTGAAAATTATAATGCAGATCTTTTGAAACAATTGAGCTATCATAGTTCTGACCCAGTTTGGCGATTGAGAGGCTGTCACAGTGAGGGTGACTGTGGCATAGGCTGTATACACCCCAGGGTGACTCCTGCACTCACTCACTAAGCTTGAGTTCAGATCCCAGTGTGCTATAGAGGTGGTTGTTGGACCAGTGTGATGGCTGGGCCACAACGGCACAAGGAAGAGGCGAGAATGGACATGGCCTGCTAGATCTGGCATTACTGTGGTGATTTTCTTCAGCTTTTTTGTATGCCAAGAGATTTTTTGTTCTTGTCCTCAATGGGGTCCATGTCTTTTTGGAGTGGACCACGGAAAAGTTACCGTCCAGTGTGCTTTCTTCTTGTGAATAGCACTTCAGATACAACTTTTATGGAAAGAAAATGCTGGTCTTTAAAGATCACAGAATCTTTCCCCCTTTCTGGAAAAGAAACATTGGCCTTTGAAATTCAAATAATCTTTCCCCTTTCTAAATTGGAAGTATTGGTCTTTGAAGATCATGTAATATTTCCCCTTTCTGGAAAGGAAATAGCAGCATTTAAAGATAATGCAATCTTTCCCCTTTCTGGATGAAAACATTGGCCTTTAAAGATCACATATTCATATTCTTTCCAGTTGTGGAAAGGGAATATTGGTCTTTGAAGATCATGTAATCTTTCCCCTTTCTGGAAAGGAAATAGCAGCATTTAAAGATAATGCAATCTTTCCCCTTTCTGGATTGAAAACATTGGTCTTTAAAGATCACATATTCTTTCCACTTTCTGGAAAGTAAATATTGGCCTTAAACAGTCACATGATTTCCCTCCTTATTTACAGAATCTTTCCCCTTTCTAAGAAAGTAAATATTGGTCTTTGAAGATCACATTTATAATTCCCTCCTTATTGAGAGAATCTTTTCCCTTTCTGGAAAGTAAATATTGACCTTTAAAGATCATAAAATCTTTCTTCATTCTGGAAAGGAAATATTGGTCTTTGAAGATCATGTTATCTTTCACCTTTCTTGAAAGAAAATAGTGGCCTTTAAAGATCACATATTCTTTCCCCTTGTGGAAAGGGAATATTGGTCTTTAAAGATAATGCAATCTTTCACCTTTCTGGATAGAAAACATTGGCCTTTAACGATCACATGATTTCCCTCCTTATTTACATAATCTTTCTCCTTTCTACGAAAGTGAATATTGGTCTTTGAAGATTGCATTTATAATTCCCTTCTTATTGAGAGAATCTTTCCCCTTTCTGGAAAGTAGATATTGACCTTTAAAGATCATAAAATCTTTCTCCATTCTGGAAAGGAAACATTGGTCTTTGAAGATCACATGTTCTTTTCCATGACTGGAAAGGAAATAGAGGCCATTAAAAATAACAGATTTTCCCTCTTTGACAGAATCTTTCCCCTTTCTGGAGGGGAAATACTGGCCTTTAAAGATCGTAGAATCTTTCCTCTTTTTGGAAAGGAAATATTAACTATTTTTCCCTTTTCTTGAAAGGACGTATTGGCTTTTAAAGATTGCATAATTGCCCTCTTTTTTGACAGAATCTTCCCCCTTTCTGGAAAGAAAATATTGTCCGTAAGAAATTACAGATTCCTTTCCCTAAGGAAATATTGGCCTTTAAAGATTGCAGAATCTCTTTCTTATTGGCTTTTCGAGATCACACAGTCTTTCCCCCTTTTCTGGAAAGCAAATGTTGACCTTAATAGATTGCATGATCTTTTCCCTTTCTGGAAAGGAAATATTGGTCTGTAAAGATAACAGAATCTTTTCCCATTCTGGAAAGGAAATATTGGTCTGTAAAGATAACAGAATCTTTCCCCATTCTGGAAAGGAAATATTGACAGAATTTTTCCCCTCTCTGGAGAGGAACTATTGGCTCTTAAAGATCACATAATCATTTCCATTTCTGGAAAGGTGGCCTTTAAAGATCAAGAATCTTCCCCCTTTCTGGAAAGGAAATACTGGCCCTCAAAGATTACAGCATATTTCCCCATTCTGGAAAGCAAACGTGGACAAAATCTTTCCCATTTCAGGAAAAGATATTCTGGCCTTTATTACAGAATCTCTTGCCTATTTACAGACAAGCCATGGTTTTACCCATGACCTTTCCCTGGGAAGTTTTTAGTGACCATTACACCCAACTTTCCCACAGGAGTGGACTTAGTAGTTTGACTTGTGGACTTGTCTTGAAAGGCAAACATATTTTTCCTTAGGCATTTTGTTGAGGATAGTTTAATTCTTTTAGTATCTGGGGACGATGGAGAAAAGATAAAGATGCTGAGAGGGGTGTTTGGGAAGAGGGAGGTGTCCTGTTCAGATTATCATGGTCAGAGACTTAAAGCAAAACCTGCTCTACAACCACCATCACCTTACCACCACCACCACCTCGTTTTTAGTGTTTGGCTGTATGGCTTTATGTATTGTGGTGTGGTGGTTGTGAGAACTGTAAAAACAGCTCGTGTTCATAAAACATTGATATGTGTCTGTCTTGAAAGTAAGCTGTAGAGCGGCCATGTGACTTGTTTCTTGTGGCCAGTGTTGTTACATAAAGCAAGCCTTCTTTCTCTGTGAGTTGTTTCTTGTGGCTAGTGTTGTTACATAAAGCAAGCCTTCTTTCTCTGGCAGTGACTTTTCCAGCAGCAGATCTTCCATCCGGGGCGTGGCTGGGTGTGGGGGTGGTTGGGTGAGGGGTGGTGTGTGGCAGGTGTTTCTATATTCCCCTACCCTCCCTTGCGTGCAGGTTTCAAGAGAAGAGATCGCTTGCCCTTTGACGACTTTGGACCTTCTCGGGGCAAGCGCCCTCGTCGTGGGTTCTAAAACGTGGCATAGTCCCCCCCTCTCCCCCAGTGAGTGAGTGGGTGGTTGTGCGGCGAGCGAGCGAGCGAGAGGGGGCAGGGGAGATGACTGTTGGTGTTTGCCTACACTGGGGAAGAGTTTCTGCAGACTCGATCACGACTTCTTTACAGGCGTGTGTGGGTGTGTGAGCGTGCCACCGAGGCCATTAAAGGAGTAGGATTGGGTGTGTGTGAACTCTTCCCCAGTGTGTAAACTCCTCCATTAACATCTTCGCTCCCTTATCACGGCCACTGTCATCGTCTAAGAGGTTATTCTGATAAGGACAAGAAGAAGAAGTGAACAACAAGAATAACTTGAGGAAAGGTAACACCTGTGTCACTGTCATCAGCAATGATATTTGTTGTGTACAACAGCAGAGATGATGATGATGATGACAGCAAAGAGAATGTATTCAACTTGGTGTTCAGTGTATAAACAGTAACAAGAAAAGGTGTGTGTTTTTTTTTTTTTACTTTATTTTATTTTTCAATTCATGTACAACAGCAGCAAAGATATATGAAGAAAGAATTTCTGAAGCATGGAGGAAGGGTTACAGCAAAGAGACTTTTTAAGAAGAGGTCAGTAGACTGTTGTGGATGTGTTGTTTCTTCAGGAAGGCTCTGAGTGCTTTGCTTTTTCTGTCAAATCCCCAAACATTCATCATCACTTTTAGCATGTTTGTTCAGAAGAAGGCAGTGTGACTTGATTTAAAATAGCCAGCAAAAAAAAAAAAAAGAAGGAAAACGCCCCTCCTTAACGGGAATCTGTATTATAATTGATATACATGTGTGATCATTATCTTCATGTGTCAAGAGATTTTAATCACCTGGTTGTTGTCTTCTACTGTGTCCTCTCTTTACCAGTGGGTTTTTTTTTCTTTCTACTTGTTATGTTTTTTGTTGGATTACTTTGTTTCATTTGATGTTAATGTTTTACACAAATGTAGGATTGGATCAAGGCCTGACCACAGGAGTCAGGTGTATGCCAGGGAAGGGCATTTCCGGTTTTTTTTCTATTTTTATTATAAAGCAGATGTAGTTTAGCACGTATGGACCAGTCTGCACACTTTGACATCTTGAAACTGAAACTGAAACCTCTCATTATCTCTCTCTCTCTCTCTCTCTCTCTCTCTCTCTCTCTCTGTCTCTCTCTCTCTCTCTCTCATATCTTGAATATTGCTGTGTTTTGTGTGTGTAAAACTTGCACTTTGGTAAGTTGACGCATTAAAGTGGTTAACATTGTTGTGTAGAAGTTTGACTTTTTTAAAAACTTTGTTTTGAGTTCTTTTCTTAGGGTTTGTCGTGAATGGTTTTATTGTTAGCTGGTATTGATGGTAATAAGACATTGCTTTCTGTACCGACAGATGGGTATGGCATCACTGGATGGGTCCCTTTTTTGTCAGACTTGCTGATAGATAAAAGAGTCATGTAAGCATGGGAAAGTCTGGGAAAATGATAGAACCATTTACAGGGCTGAAAATGTCTTGGAAATATTTCTTCTTCTTTTTTTCTTGCTCTTTTTTTTTTGCCGCAACAGATTTTTCTCTGTGGACTGAATGACATACTTTGCCCCTCAGGATCTGGGTAAAAATGTGCAGCACATCATGGTCAGGAAACATTTGACCTGTACCATTCAACAATGGGCTTAGTGCAGCAACAAATATATCTTTTATAAAACTAAAAAAGCTGATGAAAACTGAAAATTATACTTGAATATTCACCACACTCTTTTTGTATTGTCAGTGGCATACCACTTTACCAGACATATTGATTCAGTTCGGCTTTGGGTTTGGTATGGAACAACACAAAATTGAAAAAAGTATTAAAAAAACAACAAAAACAAAACAAAACAAAAACAAAAAAAAAAACAACCAAGAAAAACAAAAAAAAAAAACAACAACCCCGGAAAGAAAAGAAAAAAAAGAAAAAAAGAAAATGATACTTTGAATATTCACCACTCTGTTTTGTGTCAGTGGTTTAGCAGACAAATTAAAAAATTTTTTTTTATTCATTTTGGCTTTGGGTCAGGAATAAGACTGGAAAAAGGTTGGAATTTTTTGTTGTGACATGTGTGGAAACGCTGGCAGGAGAACATTGAAGAAGTGTTTTTTTTTGTCACTCTGGGGTCTGGCAGCTGTAGACTGGTCTTTCAGGTTCGTGTGAAGGCTTTGAACATTGTAGGTAGTAAATGCTGTGCAGAAAACCTCGATTGAATTAACTCTATCGTTCATAGACATGAAAGACCATGCACACAAAAAGATGGTTGTTTCTTCAACGGAAAGTTCAGATGAACCTTGTCGCACTGGGATTCTCTCTCTCTCTCTTTTTTTTTTTTTTTTTTTTTTTTTAGATCACCCCTCGTTTTGTTTCTGTGTGTCTAACAAAAATGGAAAATGAAATGTTTATATTAAAATACTTTTAAATAATACAGTGTTTCCTTATACAGTGGCCATATAAATTGACACAGATGTGACAGGGCTGCTGTTAACTTTAAATCAGGAGTTAGTGTTGTTAGGAGACATTCAGGAAAAATGGTGAATTAATTCAGGTGCAGAAAAAATTGAATTCAGCCGGAGGGATGGAGGAAGAAGAAGTGATTAAAGAAAAGTCTTGAGCAGCAGCCGGTGTAGTTGTTTTATCTCATTTTCAAAGCATCCAGTTTCATTTCTGTGACCACCCCTGAAAACGGAGTATGGCTGCCTACATGGCGGGGTAAAAACGGTCATACACGTAAAAGCCCGCTCGTGTGCATACGAGTGAACGTGGGAGTTGCAGCCCACGAACGCAGAAGAAGAAGAGAATTTCTGTGACCAAGTCGTCACAGTTCCTGGTTGGACTTTTCAGCTCCTCTAGAGAATACATGTAGTGCAGAACAACCACCAGTCGTGATGAACGCCTTCATTCAACACCACCAGGTCAGTGACGGTCCCACGCTGGACCTGCCAGCATACATACCGGGCCAGCCCACTTTGAGATGGCTTTGTTTCACAGTTGTGCACAGATTTGAAATCGGGTCGGCCCAACAAGAGATCTGGTCAAGATGGTATCGCCATGAATGCCTACAGATTTGGGCTGGCTGGCTGGCTGTTAGTCCGCACTGGTTTGGTACCCAGCCCAACAGAATGGTTTTAAGGTGTGTTGAGTTTTGTGAAGGTTTGACATGAAGCAGGTGGTGGATGGTGAGTGTTTTTTTCAGTTTCCAGGAAGACGACATTTTTATGAACAGTGCTGTGGCGCTTTTTTTGGTGGGGAAATAAAGAGAGGTACAGACTGCATGGTACACTTCTTTGTTGATGTGTTTGCAAGTTTGCTCACTTTGGGGCGTCGTGTGTGTGTCACAGTGAGTGTGTATGTCTGTGAGTGTGTTTGTGTGTCACAGTATGTGAGTGTGTAAGTCTGTGAGTGTGTGTGTGTGTGTGTGTGTGTGTGCCACAGTATGTGAGTGTGTGCCACAGTATGTGAGTGTGTATGTCTGTGAGTGAGTGTGTGTGTGTGTGTGACAGTATGTGAGTGTGTATGTCTGTGAGTGAGTGTGTGTGTGTGTGTGACAGTATGTGAGTGTGTATGTTTGTGAGCTCGTTCGTTCTTTAACTTAACGTCTTTTCACTTTGAGTGATATAAGACATGTCATGTGTGTGTGTGTGTGTGAGAGAGAGAGAGAGAGAGAGAGTGAGTGAGTGTATGTGTGTGTGTGTGTGTGTATTTGAGCAGTGTTTTTGTTCCTGTTTAAAAAAAAAAAAAAAAAAGAGCAGCAAACAAGAAATAGCAGAATTGGTCAGTTCCTGGCCTGACCTGCATGGACAGAACCTGAAATGGAAAGAAAATTTAGCTTTTAACTTGTGACAAATGCCTGTGTCTCCACATCACATAAAGGAAAGACATGCCTCACAGGTTAAAAAAAGGAAGTTTTTGGTTTAAAAAAAAAAAGATCAAAGATAGACATGTTATGTATATGTGTGTGTGTATATATATATCATGAAAGTCAAATATTGAGGATGTGCTGGATGTTACATACCTTAAATAGGTCTTTGAAAAATGATAGAACCATTGCCAGGGCTGGAGGATTCTTGGAAAAATGAGAGAACCGTTTTAAGGGCTGGAAAAGCCTTGGGGGGGGGGGGGGGGGGGTCTTGAAACAAATGAAAGAACCTGTGGGGAAAAAAGTATGGAATTTTGTTTGGAAGCTCATGTGGGAAGCCTGCTTTGTCATCCCCCCCCCACCCCCCCCACCCATTTCTTGTTTCTTTTTTTTCTCTTAGATTTGAATTTGGAAGAGACAAGAGCCAAACTCTGATGACAAAGGAAATATTTTTGATTCATATAAGGGGGATGAACACACTTTCTTGTGGGATTGCGAGAAATCACGGGCTTACATGAGCTCTTTTCAAGACAGCAGTCAGCCAGTCTGGTGGTCAATTAACCCCTATTGTTGACTCTTTTGTAAGGCACTCGTCCACAGTCTGAAGTGTGAATAGTAATTATTGACAGGAGACAAGGCCTTCAAGACTCAATTGTGCTACATGCTTTATCCAGTACAGGAATCATGAGGAGGAGAAAAAAAGAGAATAAAAAAAAAATGTTTAAAAAGTGTTTCTGTATTATATCTATATATATAGCTCCTTTACGGTGTCTGATGTCATTCAACCAAATTTAATATTTAAAGCTGTGTTGTTATTTTTCTGTGCGGGATAAAGATGTGCTTGTATTGGACAGTACAGTGTTTAAATCTTTAAAAAAAAAAATTTATGTATCTCGATAAGTTAGAATTCTTTTAATTCGGCAGTAAAGGAGATGTTGCCATCGCTTCAAGCACACTACACATAGCTGTTTTCTGTAGATCTGCATAAACCAGTCCATAATGGCTGACTGAAACTGAAAGAAACAATCAATTCAATTTTTCTTTTATGTTCATTTCAGTTAATTCAGTGTCCACTTTAGAAACTGAATACTTACGGTAAATGCAGTAAACAAGTCAATGGTTTAGATAGTGTCACTGTATGTTTTCTGTCCAGAATTTGCATTTCTTTTCTTCAAGTGCGAACAACCCCACCCCCACCCCCCCAAAAAAACAACAAAAAACAAACACAAAAACCGAGGTCATGCCATCTTACCAAACATCGCCCACATTCCAGCAGCTGGGAAGTGGAAATAGAGTGTTTCCGGAATCTGGAATGTGCCTCAACAAAATAAACCGTAAACTTAATGATCTGGAAATGTGGCATAATTTGGGAGACTTAAACCTGTTATTGGTATGACTGTGAAGATTTTTTTCCAATTATTCTATAGCCAAAATTGGTATTGGCAGACAAAAGTATTTCCAGAGAACATTGCAATGTTAAAGTTTACCACGAACACACACACAGACAACCAAACACCGAGTTATACTTTGTTCACACAAGTGAGTTAAAAATCAAAATCAGTGTTCCTGCCCCTCTTAAGTGGTAAACTTAGTGGTCAGTGTGATCAGTATAATTTATTCTGTCGTTAAAAGAATGATGTAGTTGCACACATTTGGACCATTTTTGTATCGGTCCTGGACTAAAATTGTTCTTGAAACAAAATACTGATTGATCCATTTAACAGGGAGTTTCAATTCTTTGTTTGAAGTTACTGGGAAATAGTCTGTCTGCTGAACACAGCAACAAGGAATTAAGTGGTTGTGGTCAACTTTGGGTAACCCAGAAAGCAGTGAAGTACCGCTTAATGTGTTGATAATAATGATAATATTACTTTGTTGACTGTTTTTCTGTTTACATTTGGTATCTTGCACTTTCAGGCAGCATTCTATATTTTGTCCATTTCTTTCTTTGATATATGTGTTTTTTGTTATTGAAATAAAATTGTTGTACGTACGTTTTAGGGTTTTGTGTTTGATTTTATCTCAGTAGACTTACTCAGTTACTGTATTAAAAAAAGAAAGAATAAAGAGAAGGAATATATATATATATGATCGTGTTTTACAGTACTCCTTTTGATTTTGAAGTGGACATCATGCTCTTTTCATTTCTTTTAACAATCAGAATTTCAGTATTAAAAAAAAAAAAAAAAAAATATATATATATATATATATATATATAATAGAGAGAGCAAAAGAGGGAGATAAAACTTTGTCATGCCTGTGACTATTCATTTGCATGAGTTAAGGTTTTGCCTTTGAACTTCAGGTCCTGTGTTCACCAGTGAACAGCATTTAGACCTAGAAAAGTATTAGTAATGTTAGAACTTGTTTTGGTATATATATAAATGAGCGAATTGGTTCAAGATTTACAGAAACTGGGTCAAGAAAGTTATTTAAAAAAAAGTAATTATTGGCCTTCAAAAGGGGAAAAAGACCTAACACCAGACAGACAGACAGACAGACCAGTGTCATGACTTCCCCTCTGTACAGTGTGGGAGGGACTGTCACTCCCTATGTGGACCTGTCCAGATTGACGGGCGCAATAGCCGAGTGGTTAAAGTATTGGACTTTCAATCTGAGGGTCCCTGGTTCAAATCTTGGTAATGGCACCTGGTGGATAAAGGGTGGAGATTTTTCTGATCTCCCAGGTCAACATATGTGCAGACCTGCTTAGTGCCTGAACCCCCTTAGTGTGTATACGCAAGCAGAAGATCAAATGCGCACGTTAAAGATCCTGTAATCCATATCAGCATTCGGATGGGTTATGGAAACAAGAACATAGCCAGCATGCACACCCCCGAAAACGGAGTATGACTGCCTACATTTTGGGGTAAAAACAGTCATACATGTAAAAGCCCACTCATATACATATGAGTGAATGTGGGAGTTGCAGCCCATGAATAAAGAAGAAGAAGACCTGTCCAATCACACCCCACACTGTATCAATCACCCACAGCCCAACTCCGTAGTCTCCCACTGAAGGATGCCTGTCCAAAAGCACATCTTTTGCTTCTAGGTTGAAGAAAGGCGTATTTCAATCAGTTGTTGGCCTTTTAAAAGCGAATAATTAGTCACTGCAATCAATGTTTTCAGAGAACTGAAATGTAGACAACTTACACTCACAAGTCATTTTTAGGAAGAAGCAGTCATATATCTGTAATAAACTGTTTCTTCTTGTGTTGTTTCAGACAACATTTTTTTAGTTGACACAAGTTGGTGTTGCATGGTTCAATAAATTCATGAACTAAATGATTGTGTGTGTGTGTGTGTGTGTGTTGTGTTTGAAGTGAGGTGAGGATGGGATGGTTCTTGTGAAAAAATCAGTTTTTCTTTCCTTTTTTCCATCACCTTTTTTTTTTTTTTTTTTTCTGCCCCATCACCTGCACCATTTCAGTGCCATTACTCCCACACTGCTCATTTAGATTCCCCCATACATGACCACACCCAGGTTCATCCGTCACAGTTCAAGTGTCAGCAGTCTGCAGGGAACCATCAATGTTAGGTCGCCTGGAGGCCACACACCAGAGAAGACCCTGCACCTTTTTGTTTCGTTGTGGTTGGGGAGGGAGTGTAGCAGCCAACAGAGAAGGGTTTTTTGTTGTGTAGCTTGAGGGGGGGGGGGGGGGAGTGTAGCAGCCAACAGAGAAGGGTTTTTTGTTGTGTAGGTTGAGGGGGGGGGGTGGAGGAAGGAGTGTAGCAGCCAACAGAGAAGGGTTTTTTGTTGTGTAGCTTGAGGGGGGTGGGGGAGTGTAGCAGCCAACAGAGAAGTGGGGTTTTTTGTTGGGAAGCTTGGGAGGGGAGTAGGGAGTGTAGCAGTCAACACAGAAGTGGGTTTTTTTTGTTGTGTAAGCTAGCTTGGGGGGCAGGAGGGAGTGTAGCAGTCAACACAGAAGTGGGTTTTGTTTTGTTGTGTAAGCTAGCTTGGGGGGCAGGAGGGAGTGTAGCAGTCAACACAGAAGTGGGTTTTTTTTGTTGTGTAAGCTAGCTTGGGGGGCAGGAGGGAGTGTAGCAGCCAGCAGGGAAGTGGGTTTTTTGTTGTTGTGCTTGGGGGAAAGGGGGGGGGAGGTACATTGGCTGAAGTGGGTCAGTGGGTGTTTGACTTGTGATCCAGTGTTCTCCAGTGATCAGGCCCTGTTTCAGCACAGTGTTGGCAGTCCTGTGCCAGTCTCTCCAGCCGTCCCCAGGTGTGGCCTGTCCTCATCATGTCTGCCTTCAGGTCACAGTGCCATGGATTTTTTGGACGATATCTTTACCTTTTCACCTGCAGGTTCCAGGCGAGGGCTTGCCTTGCAGTGCTGGATGCAGGCTTGTGGAGCATGTGGCCGATCGTCTCCTGCGTCTGTGGAGGATCTCTTCTTCTGCAGGCTGCTCTCTTGTTCTCGGACTCTCCCATAGCTCTTTGTGTTTTTTTTTTCTTTTCTTTTTTTTCTTTTTCTCTGGCCAGCAAATCAGAAGAATCCTCCTGAGGCAGGTGTTGATGAAAGTTTAGATTCTCTTCACGGCAGTGATGGTGGTTCTCCAGGTCTCTGCTCCATAGAGCAGGACAGGTTTCACTGTGGTGTTGAAGATCCTGATCTTGATGTTGGATGTGAGATCTCTGGATCCCGGTACATGGAAAGCCGTCCTGGCTTTGCGATACTGGTTCTCATGTCAGCATCTGTTCCACTCTGCTTGTCAAAGATGCTACCAAGGTAAGTGGAGCTCTCCACCTCTTCTTGTGCCTGCCCTTCCAGCCTGATGGGTGTTGTGTGTTCGCTGCCTTGACCTTCAGGATCTCGCTCATTCCTCTGTGGATGTTGAGGCCCAGGGCTGCTGTATAGTCCAAGTTGTCACTGTCATGATGGGCGCAATAGCTGAGTGGTTGAATTGTTGGACTTTCAATCTGAGGATCCTGGTTTTGAATCTCGGTAACGGCGCCTGGTGGATAAAGGGTGGAGATTTTTCCGATCTCCCATGTCAACATATGTGCAGAGCTGCCTGTGCTGAACCCCCTTTTTGTGTATACACATGCAGAAAATCAAACACGCATTGAAGATCCTGTAATCCATGTCAGCGTTCGGTGGGTTATGGAAACAAGAACATTGCCAGCATGCACACCCCTGAAAATGGAATATGGCTGCCTAAATGGCAGGGTAAATGAACAAAACGGTCATACAGGTAAAATGTTGCATGTCTGAGTGTGTATGTCATGTGTAATTGAAACCTGATTGAATGACACAGGAAACTAATGACAAGCTGTCTGTCGGCTCTACCCAGGAAGGCAGCCTGTTGTTCAAATGACCGTGTTTGTAAAGTGCTTAGAGCTTGGTCTCTGACGGAGGATAGGCACTTGGCGCTACAAGTACTCAGGATGATGATCATCATTCATGGGGTACAGCACTGGATGATGTTATGTTGGCCCCCCTCTCCTTGGGACAGTAGGAGGCTGTGATGATCTGTTGACTGTGTGCCTCCCATCCCATGCCTGCTTCCGGAGCTGTCTGCGGTTGATGTTGTCTGATGTGGAGTGGAGTGCCTGCATTATGGTGTTCAAGACTGCTTCAAAAAAAGGAATGTTTTGAGTTTTGTTTCCAAGTAGTGGAGACAGCAAAGTCTTTGACAGTGAAGAATGTGTTTAAATACTGGCACACAGTATTTTGTTGTGTTGTATTACTATTTGTCACAACAGATTTCTGTGTGTGAAAGTTGATCTGTTCTCCTTGTGGAGAGCATATCACTACATTGCAGGACCACCTTTTTTTCTTTTTTGTCTACAAGTGTATCAGTTTCACCATCAAAAAGTGTTGGTTTTTTAAAATTTATTTATTTATTTATTTTTACAGAACTTTGTCAGGGACCTTGCTTTTGTTGCAGTAGGATTTTCTGTGTGCACGAAGTGCGTGCTGTTTACAAGAATTCAGTTAACCATTTTATCCAGATGATTTTTTCATAATCTTACTGATTCTAGTGGTGAAAAGAAAATTAAAAAAAAAAAAAAAAATTAGAACGCTTCTCAAAGTAGTACTGCTCACTGATGATGAAATAAAGCCATACACATTGAGTACTGACACAGCAAAACAATCTCTGAAACACCTTCTGATTTTGATATTGATTTAATATATATACTCTCTCATCTCGGTAACAATTGAGAAATGCACCTTGCTTTCACACCTCCTCACACCATGCCAAAAACACACAGGAAACATACTCCACTCTCACACACACACAGTACAAAAAGTATGTAATTTTCAAAGGATGATGCACTTTATACATAGTAACCAAACTGAGGGTTTTTTACATGGTAACTCAAAAGGTTGTGTTTTTTTTTTTATATATATTTAAAAAAAAATTGTTTTTATATTTGAACCCAAACGTTGTGACTGTAGTATGATTCGCAGACCCACTCTGTTTGCACACATTAGCCAAACAGATCAGTTCACCCACAGATCAGACAGGAAACAGGGCGACAAAACACAAAGACACCCCCCTCAAACCCCAGCCCCACCCCATTCCACAATGAAAACTGGCAAAGGCAGACTGATGACAGATGAGAGGTGATGTCGGGATGATGCACACACACACCTTTCCTGGCCACACTGTCAGGATGATGCACACACACACCTTTCCTGGCCAGACTGTCACAATGATGCACACACACCTTTCCTGGCCAGACTGTCACAATGATGCACACACACCTTTCCTGGCCAGACTGTCACAATGATGCACACACACACCTTTCCTGGCCAGACTGTCAGGATGATGCACACACACACCTTTCCTGGCCAGACTGTCAGGATGATGCACACACACCTGGCCAGACTGTCACAATGATGCACACACACCTTTCCTGGCCAGACTGTCAGGATGATGCACACACACCTTTCCTGGCCAGACTGTCACAATGATGCACACACACTTTTCATGGCCAGACTGTCACAATGATGCACACACACACCTTTCTTGGCCAGACTGTCACAATGATGCACACACACCTTTCATGGCCAGACTGTCACAATGATGCACACACACCTTTCCTGGCCAGACTGTCACAATGATGCACACACACACCTTTCTTGGCCAGACTGTCACAATGATGCACACACACCTTTCTTGGCCAGACTGTCACAATGATGCACACAAACCTTTCACGGCCAGATGGTCAGGATGATGCACACACACCTTTCACGGCCACACTGTCAGTATGATGCACACACACCTTTCACGGCCAGATGGTCAGGATGATGCACATACACCTTTCATGGCCAGACAATCAGGATGATGCACACACACCTTTCACGGCCACACTGTCCGGATGATGCACATACACCTTTCATGGCCAGACTATCAGGATGATGCACACACACACACCTTTCATGGCCACACTGTCAGGATGATGCACACACACCTTTCATGGCCAGACTATCAGGATGATGCACACACATCTTTCATCATCATGATGATGCACACATCTTTCACGGCCAGACTGTCAGGATGATGCACACACATCTTTCACGGCCAGACTGTCATGATGACATACACACACCTTTCATGGCCATACTGTCAGTATGATGCACACCCACCTTTCACCCTTCATGGCCAGACATGTCTACAGGCTTCACAAAAAGTTAAGGACCACATGGCAACTTGCTCAGTTTTCTTGGATGCATGATGAAAATGGTGCTGAAGTTCCGACAAACAGCGGCGTGTGCAGCTGAAGTAATGAGCACCACTCATAGCCACAGGTGCCTTCTTGTATGTGCATTTCCTTTTTTTTTTTTTGTACAGAAAAACTACATCTGTCATTTATTTACTTAGCTACTGGCAGAAGCATGATATTTTCGAGTACATTTTTCAAGGTATTCATGGTGCCTGAAACAGCTATCAGTGTGATGAGGGGCAGTGGTGGACCTTACGCCGCCTGCAGTATTTAAACCACATCCTGACGTTTTCAAAAAAAAAAAAAAAAAAATCACACACACACACACAAATATACCTGCTTTTATGTTGTGGTCCATAACTTTTGGTGAAGTCTGAATATAATATAAATATGTACAGTGGACATTAAACTTTGGTCAGTAAATCTGAACATCCAGCAGAGAATGACATTTGCCAAGAGAAACAATGCTCTCACACCTCTTGTGGTAGGACAGACATATACATACATGACACACACACACACACACACACACGTATCTAGTATGGCAGACATTCAACTTACAATAATGAATTTGACCAACAAATGACAGAGACTGAAGGTGGGCAAAAGAAAAAAAAATTCAATGATGCACTGACACTTTTTGTGGTATAACAGGCATACAGGCTTATATACAATACTTTGATAAGGCAGACATTCTACTATTGTACAGATCCAAACATCCAACAGAGACTGACGACGGAGAGAAACTATACAAGCTATAAATGATTCATCCAAGACTAGTGAACTGGAAATGCTGACCAGTTAATTAAGCCCTTTTCTGGGTGGGAGGGACAACGGGGAAAGAAGTGGCTTTATTTCTGAAACAGACAATATATGACACATTGAAATGCTGTTGATGCTTTCTATTTAGCACATGTTTGGGTGTGGTGAGCATTTCTGATAAACCAAAATTATGTGATAAATAAGCTACGTAAGTTTTACATCAAAAATGGTTTGGGTGAGGCAGATCTTGGAAGAAATTACAGTAACAAATGTACTCTGTATTCGTTTAACGCAATTTGTTAGTTAGATAAATGAATTGCTGATATTTTCTTCTATGTTATCGCAAAGCAGAATCATGGTCAGACCTGAAGATTTTAATTTTCATTTAAAGCTAACTTCCTGCATTTTTTTTTTTTACAGGTTTTGGGCGAAATATTTGGCTTCTAAAAATATCCTCCACTTTACAATGAGAATGACACAATGACAATCTAAAATAAGACAAGAGAAAAGAAAATGTTTAATTCCTTCACCTGTCTACTCCAAAGTACAGTTAGATTCAAGTGCTCACAAACCTTTTGTACATGTATGTATACGTGTATGATGTACATTTAAAGTCTAAACAGAAAATCTGATTGTGTGATGTCAAAACACTTTCCCTTCAGTTCAAAACCACAGCAAAGTCGCAACATCTTGATCAAGAAATCTTCAGTCCAAGCGGTGTTGCTTAGACTAGAGAAGGACAGTCAATAGCAAGCCTCAGAAACCTGCAGATTCTGAGGTCATGTACACAGCCATAAGCAGACTCAATCAATTAGCAACTACAGCTCACAGACCTGCCAGATTTCACAACCCAAATTGTCAGCATTGTCCAGTAATGGCTTTGGTCAGGGGGCCTATAGAAGAGCAACCCACAGTGCGTGTTTGTGAGAAAGAGACAGAGACACACACAGAGAGAGAACAATAGTCTGTCAGTGCATGCACGTACATGAATGTGACTGAGGAATGACAACATATGTAGATCTACAGAAATAGTAACTAACAGAGTACACATTCAATGACTGACACACCCTAGGAAGAAGATTCAGACAGGAGTACACATTCAATGAACGACACAAACACCCTAGGAAGAAGATTCAGACAAGAGTACACATTCAGTGAACGACACAAACATCCTAGGAAGAAGATTCAGACGAGTACACATTCAATGAACGACACAAACACCCTAGGAAAGAAGATTCAGACAAGTACACATTCAGTGAACGACACAAACACCCTAGGAAGAAGATTCAAACACAGCATCACACAGCACTGACACAAAACCAACAAACACACAGACGAAACGCACACGGTCTTCAGTGCCGGACACCCCTGGTAATGAGTCGCACCACACAGCAGGTCAACACAGTGCAGCAACAAAAACCCTGTCTGTCTGTCTGTCTGTCTGTCTGTCTGTCTGTCTGACTGCTCACACCCCTGGTAATGAGTCGCACCACACAGCAGGTCAACACAGTGCAGCAACAAAAACCCTGTCTGTCTGTCTGTCTGTCTGTCTGTCTGTCTTTCTGACTGCTCCCAACCCTGCAGTGTGGTAGAGGTGTCCTCTGCATGCTCTCTGTCTGTCTGTCTGTCTGTCTGTCTTTCTGACTGCTCCCAACCCTGCAGTGTGGTAGAGGTGTCCTCTGCATGCTCTCTGTCTGTCTGTCTGTCTGTCTGTCTGTCTTTCTGACTGCTCCCAACCCTGCAGTGTGGTAGAGGTGTCCTCTGCATGCTCTCTGTCTGTCTGTCTGTCTGTCTGTCTTTCTGACTGCTCCCAACCCTGCAGTGTGGTAGAGGTGTCCTCTGCATGCTCTCTGTCTGTCTGTCTGTCTGTCTGTCTGTCTTTCTGACTGCTCCCAACCCTGCAGTGTGGTAGAGGTGTCCTCTGCATGCTCTCTGTCTGTCTGTCTGTCTGTCTGTCTGTCTGTCTGTCTGTCTGTCTGACTGCTCCCAACCCTGCAGTGTGGTAGAGGTGTCCTCTGCATGCTCTCTGTCTGTCTGTCTGTCTGTCTGTCTGTCTGTCTGTCTTTCTGACTGCTCCCAACCCTGCAGTGTGGTAGAGGTGTCCTCTGCATGCTCTCTGTCTGTCTGTCTGTCTGTCTTTCTGACTGCTCCCAACCCTGCAGTGTGGTAGAGGTGTCCTCTGCATGCTCTCTGTCTGTCTGTCTGTCTGTCTGTCTGTCTGTCTGTCTTTCTGACTGCTCCCAACCCTGCAGCGTGGCAGAGGGTATCCACTGCATAGTGGAACAGCCACTCCACCCAAAACCTGCCCCCTCTCTCTCTCACTGTGTGCTGGTGCCTTGTTCAAACCCTGCCACTGACCAGCACACCACTGAAAACTCCTGTCACCCCTATGAAAATGTGCGTCATCAAAGGAGAGAGAGACAAAGACAGAGAGTGAGACAGAGACAGACTGACTGACTGGGAATGAACACTGGAAGGGAGAAATGAAAAAAACCAACACACACACACACACATAGAGGAAGACGAGGAGAGGGAGAGACGTCATGACCCCCACAATACAAAACCAACAAACCTCACTGGAGAGAGATTGTCATAACCCACCCTACAGGTACAAACCAAAAGAAACGAACCTCATGATCAAAGAAGAAAATTACTCCCCTTCCCCTGCCCCCCCCCCCCCCTCCACCCCTCCCTCCTCCCCCCCCTTCCCCTTCCCAAGGACAATCACTTTGTCTTGTACAGTTGTGTTACTTCAGCCACACACACCGGATCTGACCAACCAGACTGTCATGCCCTCAATATTTCACAGCGGTTGTACTGGTGAAATAAAATCTCAGAACCAACACTGAGATGCTATCTTAAAGACATTTCTGAACCATACAGACTGAAAAAAAAACCCCAAAAAAGGTGTGCACACCACAACCACAAAAATAAGACAGACCCCCAGGCATGGAAAGTCCACGGCATCTTTCCCTTATCCCCCAAATAATCCCCCTGTCTCATGAGAGAAACAACGTTCTGTCTTGCTGTACTACTTCAGCCACACACACAAACACCCAGATCTGACCAACCACTATGTCATGTGCCGAGTATTTCACAGCAGCTGGCTGCACTTGTGAAATAATCATATCTCAGAGCCAACGTTGTGTCATACCTTGTCAGACATTTCTGAACCATGTAGTCACGGAAAAGCAACAACAAAGCTTGTGTTGGCGTGTTTCACAACAGGAACAACATGGCTGAGCACAGCATCCCCCCACCCCTCTTCATGCACTGGGAAAAAAAAGCAAAAAAGCTGAGCCCCCCAAAACTTTGATAACAAAATGCCTATAAAGATGAGGTCACCTTATGTCCATCTTGCTTCACACAGCCCACCCCCACCCCCCTCCCACAGCCACACAACACCAGGCACAGGACATTCATCGAGTGCACAGCGCACAGCAACACTTACAGTCACATCTCACATGGGCATGTTGCAGAATGGACAACACAGCGTACATATTATATACTCACTGGCTTCAAGCAAGAAATCCTCTCCCCCACAAGGGTCACATCATGTCCCCACAATCCAACACGGCATGGCATGACTAACCATTCATGAGCAAGTCTCAACCAAAAATGAAAGAAAGAAAAAAAAAAAGGAAGAAAACAAGCAAAAAGGAAAGAAAAACAAAAACAAACTAAACAACAAAACAACAAAATAACAAAAATGCTGGTAGGATTGTACTGTAGCATGTCGTCTTGCACATCGTTTCACCACAGCCTCCCACAAGATCCAGATGATGCGAAAAAAGAAAAAAAAAAAAAAGAAAAAAAAGAACACACACAAAAAAAGCTGTGGCAGCCACACCATGCCCTCAGCACTCCAAGACACAGGATGAACACTTGACATGGCCACCACTTTTTGTTTCTTCCCTCACACATCGCTGCCCCGTTGTCTGCCCCACACAGGGACAGGGGGTGCTGGAGGAGCCATGAACGACGACGCAGGACCAATCACCACCCTCCTCTTCCCCCTCGCCCTCGGCCCCCTCTACGTGGGGGGTGATCCAGGGGGCCGGCCGGACCGTTGTAGACGCGCACACCGCCACCGCGACCTCCACGCCTCGAGTCCTGCCCCCCTCCCCTTCCCCGCCCTGGCCCGTCTTGCCATGATCGCTTGCGACCCCCGTGACTTCTCTCGTCGTCGTCGTAGGGACTGCCGAACGAGTGTGGAGCGCCGTAGTTGTCTGGGTAACCACCACCACCACCGCCACCATGGTAACCGGCGCTGTGCATGTCATAGTGACCTCCGCGAGCCATGTCCCCTGCCCCGCGGGGGGGAGGAGGCTGAAGGAAGCGTTCGTCCACGTCCCCCCCTCCACCTCCTCCCCCGGGCGCCATGCGCAGGTCAAAGTCACCGTACTGCTCGCCATAATCATCATCGTCGTAACCCCCACCACCACTGCCCCTGCCCCCACCACCACCCTCCTGACCATAAAACGACGTCTGCCCCCGCATGTCGCTGTCCTCAAAGGGATCCTGGGACTGCTGAGGAGGCGGCTTCGGGGGGAATCCCCCCATGGAAGGCCCGGAAGAGTGTCGGAAGTCCTGGTCCCCTTCCCCGGGGAAATCGTCCAGGGCAGTGGAGGAGGAGGAGGAGGGGAGGGTGGGGGGCCTTCGCAGGTCCATGTCCTGGGGGTGGAGTGAGGAGGAGGGGGCGCTGCTGCTGCTGGCAGGTGGCATGCTGGGAAAGGGGCGGCGGTGGTCCTGGTCACCCATGCCTTGTTGACCTGCTGGACACACACAGCAACAATGGTACTCACTAACACGACAATAACAGTCATGCACTACCTGTAAACACATCCTGGGGAAATACTGAAGCATTTGATTTCACATACATATACACCATCCTTGGCACTCTCAAGAGTTTAAGAGCAGAAACTGCCATGCTCTCCTCCTCCTCCCCTCCCACCCCATCACACAAAAACAGAGTATGACATGGCTGGGATAAACAAGGTCATACACATTAACTCACTCAGGACGGCGAGTTTCTCCCTTGCTTTTCCCCACAGACAGCCTATCTGTCAGGGTTTGGAAAAAAAATGACAAAAAATACAGAGTAAGAATATGAAACTTTCAGAACTGGGTTATTACGTGTTGGGCTATTACATAAAAAAAAAATAAAAAAAAAAATCAAATTTCTCATCTTATTTTTACAGTTTTGCCATAATGCAGAAAATAATGCCAATTTTTCATCCCGCACCACCACACCCATGCTCGCTTTCTGCACCGAATTCACTTTCTTCTTCATCATCATCCACCTCTTCGATGTCCGACCCTTCAGTTTGTAGCATTTCAAGTACTTCAGCAACACTAAAACGTTGCCGTCGGTGCCTTGTTCGCTCCGCAACATTTTGAGAAGAACCCGCTTCAGACGCCACTTTGTTAACAGGTTGGCACACGAGCAGGTGACTTTGTCAGCGTGTGTGTGAGACAGGCCACACATTACAGGCTGGCCAATCATACTATTTGGTTGTGGAGTGACCCAGAATAGTGCACTCTGCTTAGCCAATCACAAAATCATGTGTACAGCAGGTGATGGATTTTTATTTTAGGAAAATGCTATTCCACTCCGTCGTCCGAATCCGAATACATTTTATGTAGGAATGTTCACGCATTCCGTCATCCGGAGAGAGTTAAAGCACACTGGTGTATACCAGTGAACGTGGGAGTCACAGACCATAAACAAAGAAGTCATACTGTTGACCTTAGAAAGACTGGATGTCGTAGCTGACTAAGAGACGGAAAATGGACAGAACACGTACAATTCAAGGTTCCCACACATGTGACCAAATCAAATTCACGACTTTATCCAGACCTTTTCCCAGTCACAATGGAAACTGTCTAGACCAAATGTGAAGCCAAGTAGAAGAAAAAAAGAAGAAGAAAAACCCCCCAGTAATCTGATCCAGTGCTGGTGTATAATCACACGTGTATTAACACCCCTGACTACTGCTAATCTGACAAGTATGGTCATCAGTGAAGGGCTGTCACCTCACTGTGATGAAACTGAGTTTTCAGGTCAGGATGTGATCAGTCGCTGTTGTTTATTTACAAGATTTCCTCTCTGGGGACAGCATTATTTTCCTTCAGCAAAATCAATCAGGAAACTTAAAAACTACACAAAAAGCAGTGGTTGTGCATTGGAGTCACGCCACACTGATCTCTGTTCACCCTCCTTTCAGCAGCTAGGGGGTTAAAATGGGAAGAAAATCACACACACACACACACACACTTACCCATAGACTGCCCCGGCACTGGACGGTAATTTTCTGCAAATGACAAAAACAGAACCAAAATTTAGAACAGAACCCTTCATACACTTTTAAAAGACACACTGATTTTTAGTTTATTTCTGCTACCTCCCTCCCTCTTCATTCACTTTAAAAAGACACACTGATTTTTAGTTTATTTCTGCTACATAGTACATCCCCCTTCAATCACTTTAAAAAGACACACTGATGTTTAGTTTATTTCTGCTACATCCTCCTTCAGTCACTTTAAAAAGACACACTGATTTTTAAAATTTATTTCTGCTACATCCCCCTTCATTCACTTTAAAAAGACACACTGATGTTTAGTTTATTTCTACTACATAGTACATCCCCCTTCAATCACTTTAAAAAGACACACTGATGTTTAGTTTATTTCTACTACATAGTACATCCCCCTTCAATCACTTTAAAAAGACACACTGATGTTTAGTTTATTTCTGCTACATCCCCCTTCAATCACTTTAAAAAGACACACTGATGTTTAGTTTATTTCTGCTACATCCCCCTTCATTCACTTTAAAAAGACACACTGATGTTTAGTTTATTTCTGCTACATCCTCCTTCAGTCACTTTAAAAAGACACACTGATTTTTAAAATTTATTTCTGCTACATCCCCCTTCATTCACTTTAAAAAGACACACTGATTTTTAGTTTATTTCTACTACATACATCCCCCTTCAGTCACTTTAAAAAGACACACTGATTTTTAGTTTATTTCTACTACATCCCCCTTCATTCACTTTAAAAAGACACACTGATTTTTAGTTTATTTCTACTACATCCTCCTTCATTGACTTTAAAAAGACACAGTGATTTTTAGTTTATTTCTACTACATAGCACATCCCCCTTCAATCACTTTAAAAAAGACATACTGATTTTTCCAATAATTTCTGCTACCCCCCTCCCTCTTTATTCGCTTTGAAAAAAAAAAAAAGACAATGATTTTTCAAATTATTTTCAAACCTTTACTTAATCATTTACTGAATCCATGGGCTGCTAGACAACATTAAAACTGATGCTTCAGCCCTCATAATCAGAAGATGAGACAAGACTATACAAGACAAGAAAATAAAGAAATATTCTTTGTGGTTGGAAATTTTTTTGGTATTTCTGAATGTTTTGAAATGGACTGATAGGTGTGTACTGACACTGACACTGATACTGATATCATCTAGCTCTGCCACACAGCTGGCCAGCCCCCCACCCTCCCCCACACCCCAAGCCCCTCCCTGGCCCCCCTCCCTACAAACATCCAGTCAGGTTGTTCTGCACTGCTCTGGAAATCAGGATTCTGGGTCAACTGCTGTGAGTGATGTAAGGGAGACAACCCCACCCCCACCCCACCCCAGCGGCGGCTTCACAGCGACAAACACAAATCACCTTTGGGCGGTGGCATCAGGGAGTTGTTGGGCTGGCCGGAGAATGGGGGGCGGGTGGGTGTGGGAAACAGACCAGGACCGCCGGGCCCAAACTGCTTCTGGTCCGCCAGTCCCCCGCTGCTGTCCTGGGGACGGAACTGAGGCTGGCCCGGCGTGGGGGGCTGGAAGTGGCTGGGACCGTCGGGGCCCATGGGTCGAACCCCCCCGATGCCTTGAGGGGGCGTCTGCAGCAGGGCTACATAACAAAACACTGAGGTCAGAGGGTTGAGTTTGACTTTTGAGACACACCCCTCACTTCTCACATCATCCACAGTGCACCACATCTCTCTCTTCTCTCTCCCTCTCTGTCTGTCTCACACACACACACACACACCACATGCACACACAACACAAACAACACACACACACACTACACCACACCACAACACACACACACAAACAAGAAAACACAAAACACACACACACACACACCATATCACACACATCACATGCACACACACACAACACACACACAGAACACAACACACATGCACAAAACACACAAACAACAAAGCACACACACAAAACGCAACACACACACCAAACACAACACGTAACACAACACACACAAACAAAAAAGCACACACACACACACACACACACACAAAATACAACACACCCACCCAAAACAACACATAACACAATACACACAAACAAAAAAGCACACACACACACACACACACACACACACAACACAACACATACATACCTGGCCGAGACGGAAGTGCAGGTCTGGGCTGCTGCTGCTGCTGCTGTTGCATGGGATTAGACTGCTGCTGCTGCTGCTGTTGTTGCTGCAAAGCGTTGTTGGACTGCCCGGCACTCTGCTGCTGAGAAGGAGTAGGAGGGGGCATCCCTGGGGGGCCGGTGGTCAGTTTGGGGGTCTGCTGGCCGGGGGCAGGGTTGGATCCCTGCTTGCTTTGCATGAGGTCCTGCTGGTGCTTCATGAGGAGCTGCTGTCCCAGGGCCATGAGCTGCGGCTGCTTCTGCATCTCCGTCATCATGTTGACCACGATCTCCTGCGGGATGCTGGCCGTGTTGCCCTGCAGTAACAGGTTGAGGGCCATCGTGGGGTTCAGGTTGGGCGGCATGCCCAGGATGCCTGGCTTGCTGGCCGCTGTGGGGACACACACACAGAGCGATGATGATAATTCTGATAACAGCTGACGGTAGTACAGCAATAATGTTAGTGATTCTGATACAGCTGATGGTTGTACTGAAGGCCATGTTCCCTGCGGATTACCGACACTGGGACTGTGACAGATGAACTTGGGTGTGGCTGTGTATGGGAAAACTTGAAATGCCATTGAAACGGTGCAGATGATGGGGCAGCAAAAAACAACAACAAAAAAACAAAACAAACAAACAAAAAAAGGTCGCCTGTGCTGTTGAAAGAGTTAAGACAGTATAGCAGACAGTGGGGTGATTACAGACAGTGGGTGGTGTTTACAGACAGTGGGTGGTGTTTACAGACAGTGGGGTGTTTACGGACAGTGGGGTGTTTACGGACAGTGTGGTGTTTACAGACAGTGGGGTGTTTACAGACAGTGGGGTGTTTACGGACAGTGGAGTGTTTACAGACAGTGGGGTGTTTACGGACAGTATACAGTGGGGTGTTTACGGACAGACGGTGGAGTGTTCACAGACAGTGGGGTGTTTACAGACAGGGGGGTGTTTACAGACAGTATTCACAGACAGTGGGGGTGTTTACAGACAGTGGGGTGTTTACAGACAGACAGTGGGGTGTTTACGGACAGTGGGGTGTTTGCAGACAGTGGAGTGTTTACAGACAGTGGGGTGTTTACAGACAGTAAACACAGACAGTGGGGTGTTTACAGACAGTGGGGTGTTTACTGACAACAGGGTGTTTACAGACAGTGGGGTGTTTACAGACGGCGGGGTGTTTACAGACAGTGGGGTGTTTACAGACAGTAAACACAGACAGTGGGGTGTTTACAGACAGTAAACACAGACAGTGGAGTGTTTACAGACAGTGGGGTGTTTACAGACAGTGGGGTGTTTACAGACAGTGAACACAGACAGTGGGGTGTTTACAGACAGTGGGGTGTTTACAGACAGTGGGGTGTTTACAGACAGCGGGGTGTTTACTGACAGCGGGGTGTTTACAGATAGTGGGGTGTTTACTGACAACAGGGTGTTTACAGACAGTGGGGTGTTTACAGACAGTGGGGGTGTTTACAGACAGTGGGGGTGTTTACAGACAGTAAACACAGACAGTGGGGTGTTTACAGACAGTGGGGGTGTTTACAGACAGTGGAGTGTTTACAGACAGTGGGGTGTTTTCTGACAACAGGGTGTTTACAGACAGTGGGGTGTTTAGTGTTTACAGACAGTGGGGTGTTTATAGACAATGGGGTGTCTACAGACAGTGCGGTGTTTACAGACAGTGGGGTGTTTACAGACAGTGCGCAGACAGTGGGGTGTTTACAGACAGTGGGGTGTTTACAGACAGTGGGGTGTTTACTGACAACAGGGTGTTTACAGACAGTGGGGGTGTTTACAGACAGTGGGGTGTCTACAGACAGTGGGGTGTTTACAGACAGTGGGGTGTTTACAGACAGTGGGGTGTCTACAGACAGTGGGGTGTCTACCTTTCTCCATGGCAGACTGGGGAGTCTCGTGGCCCAGCCAGGCCTTCTCAAAGTTGCGGGGGATGGGGCGGGCAAAGGGGATCTTCTTCATGGGCAGCTTCTCCGCCGCCATCTGTTTGAAGAACGGGGAGTCCTGGTTCCAGTCCAGCCCTGGGATGCTGGGCACCTCCTCACCCTCCTCCTCTGCAACAACACACACATCATCATCATCGTAACAGTAACAATAATAATAATAGATGCTCCTACAGCATTCCACTCAGACAAATGCTCTGGGTGCGTTACAAAAAACATATGATACATATACACAGCAAAGTATTAAAAAAATCATGATACACATACACAGCAAATTATTACAAAATACAAGATATGACGCATATACATAGCAAATTACATCAAAGAAAAATATGAATCAAAGTAAATACTCGAAAGACACGTCTACGTTTCTGCATGCAAGAAGATCAAATAAAATTATACTGACGCATCTCAGAACATTTTTACCTAACTTGCAACTATTAGCAAAAAAAAAAAAAAAAAAAGAAAAAAAGAAAATAATATATAAAAATCTAAGATCAAATAAACTAAATAAAAGAGCAATTACAAATGAGTAGATAATTCTTTATTCCTGCTGCGAATTTCTGGCCCTCGTTTGACTGCTCACTCCTTCTGTCCCATGTGACAGTGGCAGAACAGCAGAGGGACAGCACCCAGCAGCAGTGCAGGGTCTCCTCTGCTGTGTGGCCTCCTGGTGAACTAACATCCCATAGCTCCCTGTGGGACTGCGAACACTAGGACTGCAAGAGACGAACCCTGGTGTATGGAGAATGAGCAGCTGGGGTGTGATGCCACTAAAATGGTGCAGCTGTAGGAGGATTAAAAAAAAAAAAGGAAAAGAAGAGAGCACCCCCCCACCTTTTGGTTTGAGGTGATCCGGCAGTCCATGTTCCAGCCCCATGCCTGGCAGACTGGGCATCGCCTGCACGTCCTCCTCTGTCACACATCAAATCAACATCAACGTCTTCTGTCACACATCAACATCCTCCTCTGTCACACATCAAATCAACATCAACGTCTTCTGTCACATATCAACATCCTCCTGTCACACATCAAATCAACATCAACGTCTTCTGTCACACATCAACATCAACGTCTTCTGTCACATATCAACATCCTCTTGTCACACATCAACATCCTCCTCTGTCACACATCAAATCAACAGCCTCCTCTGTCACACATCAACATCAACATCCTCCTGTCACATATCAACATCCTCCTGTCACACATCAAATCAACAGCCTCCTCTGTCACACATCAAATCAACATCAACGTCTTCTGTCACACATCAACATCAACGTCTTCTGTCACATATCAACATCCTCCTGTCACACATCAAATCAACAGCCTCCTCTGTCACATATCAAATCAACATCTTCTGTTACACATCGAATCTCATCATTTATACTAATCCATATGGAAATTGATTTGTGCAATCACAGATTCGTTGTGGGCACCAACAAAATCTGATCAGGCACACCATATAAAGAGGTTGAAACAGGTCAAATCAGAATCCACAATAACTGTTGATGGACTAAACCAAGCCACACACACACACACACAACGGCGCAATAGCCGAGTGGTTAAAGCGTTGGACTTTCAATCTGAGGGTCCCGGGTTCGAATCTCGGTAACAGCGCCTGGTGGGTAAAGGGTGGAGATTTTTCCGATCTCCCAGGTCAACATATGTGCAGATCTGCTAGTGCCTGATCCCCCTTCGTGTGTATACGCACGCAGAAAATCAAATACGCACGTTAAAGATCCTGTAATCCATGTCAGTGTTCGGTGGGTTATGGAGACACGAAAATACCCAGCATGCATGAACCACGACAGAGTCATCGGCAAGTCGACGTTGGTCGTGTAACGGAAAGAAGAAGAAATACACACACAAACATACAAGACAATAAATTCTTGCACATCAATAAATGAATATCAATTGCAAAAATCAAAACAAAATCATCCAACAAAAAAAAACAAAAAAAAAAAATCCTTACAAATCAGTAAAATGTACACACACACATGCACAAACACACACACAACAATCCATCAAATCACACACACACATGACATGACATTAAAAAACACAACAACAAAAACAGCAGCAGACCACAGACATCACATAGAAATAAGACAAAACAACATCGGGGAAAACAGTGGCCTGCAGCCATCGCAAAAGAACGGGAGACGGGGAGGGGAGAGCGGCACACGAGGAAAAAGAAGAGGAGGAGGAGGAGGGAGGAGGAGAGTGACGGGGCGTCAGGGAAAGACAACTCACTGCTGTACTCCAGGATCTCCTGCTCCACCCCTGTGGGCAGGTTGTTCAGGTTGTAGCGGTCCCTCATCTCATCCCCGGGTCGATTCCGCGTCCAGAATTTCCTGTAGGCACCCCCGTACAGTCACTCAACTCTGTCAGCGTCTCTTGCTGTGTGGGGTTTGTTTTCAACAAGTGTGGTATATGTGTGTGTGTCTGTGTGTATGTGTGGTTATGTGTGTGTGTGTGTGCATGTGTGTGTGTAGGTGTGTGCATGTGTATCTGTGTGTGTGTGTGTGTGTGTGTGTGTGCGTGTGCATGTGTATCTGTGTGTGTGTGTGTGTGTGTGTGTGTGTGTGTGTGTGTAGGTGTGTGCATGTGTATCTGTGTGTGTGTGTGTGTGTGTGTGTGTGTGAGGTGTAGGCATGTGTGTGTGTGCATGTGTATAGATCTGTCTGTATCTGTGTGTGTATGTCTGTGTGTGTGTGTGTGTGTGTGTGTGTACACGTGCATGTGTATCTGTATCTGTGTGTGTGTGTGTGTGTGTGTGTGTGTGTGTCTGTGTGTGTGAGAGTGTGAGTGTGTGTGTGTGTTGAAAAACTTGGACCACTAATTCAAAAAGACTTTTTAAAGGACTGAAAAAAGGCAAGTAATATCTTTCAAGTGTGCAAATTTCTAAAGATTTTTTAAAATTCAAAACCTGTACTGATTTGAAAACTGAAAAAAAACCACAACCCCAAACACCCCCCCCCCCCCCCACCTCCCCCGAAAACACAAAAGAACAAACAAAAACAAACAGAAGAAGACACGAAAGACAAGCTCTAAAAACACCACCACCACCAACAACAAAAACAAAGCATGGAATCAAGTAACACTACAACAACAACAGCTGTGCAGCCATCAACGAGAGAACACTCACGTGGTGTGGTCATTGGAGCCAGAGACCAGGATGTGCCCCAGAGGATGCCAGTCCAGACCCCACACCATCCCTTCATGGGCCTCTTCTATGCTGCCCACCTCACGGTCACACCTGTAGCATTATTTATCATCATTACACCATCCCTTCATGGGCCTCTTCTATGCTGCCCACCTCACGGTCACACCTGTAGCATTATTTATCATCATTACACCATCCCTTCATGGGCCTCTTCTATGCTGCCCACCTCACCGTCACACCATTATTTATCATCATAATATCATCCCTTCATGGGCCTCTTCTATGCTGCCCACCTCACCGTCACACCATTACTTATCATCATAATATCATCCCTTCATGGGCCTCTTCTATGCTGCCCACCTCACTGTCATACCTGTAGCATTATTTATCATCATTATACCATCCCTTCATGGGCCTCTTCTCTGCTGCCCACCTCACGGTCACACCTGTAGCATTATCTATCATCATTACACCATCCCTTCATGGGCCTCTTCTATGCTGCCCACCTCACCGTCACACCATTATTTATCATCATAATATCATCCCTTCATGGGCCTCTTCTCTGCTGCCCACCTCACTGTCACACCATTATTTATCATCATATCATCCCTTCATGGGCCTCTTCTCTGCTGCCCACCTCACTGTCACACCATTATTTATCATCATATCATCCCTTCATGGGCCTCTTCTCTGCTGCCCACCTCACTGTCACATATGTAGCATTACTTATCATCATTTATACCATCCCTTCATGGGCCTCTTCTCTGCTGCCCACCTCACTGTCATACCTGTAGCATTATTTATCATCATTATACCATCCCCTCATGGGCCTCTTCTCTGCTGCCCACCTCACCGTCACACCATTATTTATCATCATAATATCCCTTCATGGGCCTCTTCTCTGCTGCCCACCTCACTGTCATACCTGTAGCATTATTTATCATCATTATACCATCCCCTCATGGGCCTCTTCTCTGCTGCCCACCTCACCGTCACACCATTACTTATCAGCATAATATCATCCCTTTGCGGGCCTCTTCTCTGCTGCCCACCTCACTGTCACATCTGTAGCATTATTTACCATCATTATACCATCCCTTCATGGGCCTCTTCTATGCTGCCCACCTCACCGTCACACCATTATTTATCATCATTATACCATCCCCTCATGGGCCTCTTCTCTGCTGCCCACCTCACTGTCACATCTGTAGCATTATTTATCATCATTATACCATCCCTTCATGGGCCTCTTCTATGCTGCCCACCTCACTGTCACACCATTATTTATCATCATTATACCATCCCCTCATGGGCCTCTTCTCTGCTGCCCACCTCACTGTCACATCTGTAGCATTATTTATCATCATTATACCATCCCTTCATGGGCCTCTTCTATGCTGCCCACCTCACTGTCACACCATTACTTATCAGCATAATATCATCCCTTTGCGGGCCTCTTCTATGCTACCCACATCATCGTCACACCTGTAGCATTATTTATCATCATTATACCATCCCTTCATGGGCCTCTTCTCTGCTGCCCACCTCATCGTCACACCTAGATTTACCAGACAAAACTACGATCCCTTTTGCACACAAACTACTGCCCATTCCAGTGTCACATATCCAACGCTTCTTGTGCACACAGTGACTTTGGCTCCCACAGCTTTACCCTTCGCCTTTATCCAACCCACACTACATCAAATAATGTCACTGCTGCATCTGACTGCATGGTATAAATCACACCCCATCAAATAATGTCACTGCTGCATCTGACTGCATGGTATTAATCACACCCCATCAAATAATGTCACTGCTGCATCTGACTGCATGGTATTAATCACACCCCATCAAATAATGTCACTGCTGCATCTGACTGCATGGTATTAATCACACTCCATCAAATTATGTCACTGCTGCATCTGACTGCATGGTATAAATCACATTCCATCAAATAATGTCACTGCTGCATTGAACTGGATGTTGTAATTGCTGTCTGTTCAGCACACATTTCCCACCTACCTATATAACATTTATAAAAATTAGGTATTTAACACACACACACACACACACACAAACACACACAAACAATGACAGCAGTAGCAACACCAAACAAAACCAGGTCACTCTCTTCCACACACACACACACACTCACACACACACATACACACCTCTCCACAGACACAGACTGACCACCTACCCCACAATCCAGAACATGAGGGAGCCGTCTGACCCTCCTGAGGTGAAGAGTGATTCATGGAGAGGATGCCAGGCCAGGGCTGCACACACACACACACACACACACCATCACTTAAAACTACACACACAGTACACAGACAACTTCTCCCCTCAACAAAACCACATCATGACCACAATGACACAAATCCACACACATAATTATGGCCTCCTCCTTGTGACCTTCAAAGGTCTGCAGGTCTGTCTTCATTATGCAGATACAGCGCAAACACACACACACATACACACAACACACACATGCAAGCAAACACACAACAGACCCATCTTCTCCCTTCAACGAATCTGACCATCTCACACAACATGAATCAACCCACATATGGCCTCCTTCTTATGGCCTTAACTCACTCAGTACGGCCAGTCCTCTCTTCTCCTCTACACAGACCCCTTGGATGTCCAGTGGGTGTCTGAATGACCCAACCTTTAGCTTCCGTCGTCAGAATTGTGGTATCTTTGTCAACATTCACCTCTTCAGTATAAGAGCCTTCCGCTTGCAATATTTTGATGATGGTAATTGGGGTGAAACGCTGTTAGCGTCGTCTCTTTCGCTGTTCGTATGGAGAGAGTTAAAAGGTCTGTACGTCGGTCTTCAAGTTGCAGATAGCGAGATACAGCGTACACACACACACACACACAACACATAACACACACAGTAACACAAACACCACAGACAACTTCTCATCACACCACACCACCCCACACAACACAAATCTCTCACATGTGGCCTCTTTCTTGTGTCCCTTGAAGGTCTGCATGTCGGTCTTCATGTTGCGGATGTCAAACACCTTCAGCAGGTGGTCACGGGAGGCTGTCAGCAGCCACTGGCCGTTACGATTCCACCGCAGGTCCATCACTGTGTGCTTGTGGGCATGTCTGGAGACAAACATCATCATCAGTGTACTGTATTGTGTCATGAAATGGAGAAGGTTTTCCAACTAACACAGTCCCTGAAAGACAGGCCAATGGTCTGAAACACTGGACACCTTTTTATCAAAAACGAGTCTTATTTTACAACCCATGGTTTTTATACACTTTCTCCATTTGGTGATTTTTAGAGACACAGCAGTCATTTTTCATTTTATTGTGTCACGTTTTGTCACAACAGCTGTCTATGTGTGAAATGCAGGCTGTTCTCCCAAGGAAGAGCCTGTTGCTAGAGTGCAGTGCTATCATTTTTTTTCTGCCTGCAAGTGTAATTGTTTTTCTATAGAAGTGGATTATTAACATAATATCAACATAATATATTCTATTGCACAGAGTCACTTTGTGTTGCATTGTATCAATTTCGCTTTGCACTGTACTGTACTGCACTGTACTGTACTGTATAGCACTGTACTGCACTGTATAGCACTGTACTGTATAGCACTGTACTGTACAGCACTGTATAGCACTGTACTGTATAGCACTGTACTGTATAGCACTGTATTGTATAGCACTGTACTGCACTGTATAGCACTGTACTGTATAGCACTGTACTGTATAGCACTGTACTGCACTGTATAGCACTGTACTGTATAGCACTGTACTGTATAGCACTGTACTGCACTGTATAGCACTGTACTGTATAGCACTGTATTGTATAGCACTGTACTGCACTGTGTAGCACTGTACTGTATACTGGAGTGATGGCCTAGAGGTAACGCGTCCGCCTAGGAAGCGAGAGAATCTTTGCGCGCTGGTTCGAATCACGGCTCAGCCGCCGATATTTTCTCCCCCTCCACTACATCTTGAGTGGTGGTCTGGATGCTAGTCATTCGGATGAGACGATAAACCCAGGTCCCGTGTGCAGCATGCACTTAGTGCATATAAAAGAAACCATGGCAACAAAAGGGTTGTTCATGGCAAAATTCTGTAGAAAAATCCACAAACAAATAAAACTGCATGCAGGAAAAAAAAAAAAAGAAAAAAAGAAAGAAAAAAGGGTGGCACAGTAGTGTAGCGACACGCTCTCCCTGGGGAGAGCAGCCCGAATTTTACACAGAGAAATCTACTGTGATAAAAAGAAATACAAATAGAAATACAAATATAGCACTGTACTATACTGTACTGTACTGCACTGTACTACACTGTATAGCACTGCACTGTACTGTACAGCACTGTACTACACTGTATAGCACTGCACTTTCCTGCACTGTACTGTATAGCACTGTTCTGTACTGTATAGCATTATATACTGCACTGTACTGCAGTGCACTGTATAACACTGTACTGCACTGTACTGAATAGCACTGCACTGCACTGTATAGCACTGTACTGCACTGTACCGTATAGCACTGTACCGTATGGCACTGTACTGTATAGCACTGCACTGCACTGTATCGCACTGTACTGCACAACACTGTACTGTATAGAACTGTATATTATTGTATAGCACTGCACTGCACAGTACTGTAAAGCAATGTAGTGCATAGCACTGTAGTATAAAGAACTGTAGTGTACTGTATAGCACTGTACTGTATATCACGGTAGTGTATAGCACTGCACTGTACAGCACTGTAGTGTACTGTATAGCACTGCACTGTACAGCACTGTAGTGTATAGCACTGCACTGTATAGCACTGTAGTGTATAGCACTGTAGTGTATAGCACTGCACTGTACAGCACTGTTGTGTACTGTATAGCACTGCAGTGTATAGCACTGCACTGTACAGCACTGTTGTGTACTGTATAGCACTGCAGTGCACAGCACTGAGGACTCACAGCGTAGCCAGACTGGTGCCGGTGCGAGGGTCCCACAACTTCACAGGCTGCTGGTTGTCCTTGCTGCCGGACGCCACCAGCGACTTCTGGGGGTGCCAGTCCACACACTTCACGTCTGCCCCGTGACCTGCACACACACACACACACACACAGGTCAAGGTCAAGGCAACACACCGACAGCCTTCGCACTGGTTTTCAACAGGTTTTTTTTTCTCACTAGTCTTTAAACTTAACATACTTGCGTTTCACTTAACATAAAAAAGACACTGACAGCCTTCAAACTGGTTTTCAAAAGGATTTTCTTCTCTCTAAAATTACCGTTAATGTAACATACTTGCGTTTAACTTACCATACTTACCGTCACCCACTGGCGCCGACTCCGTTAGGTGTCTCAGTCCCTGTCCTGTGCTAACTTCTGTCCTACTCAGGTGGAGAAAATGAATGTTACTGAGTTAGTGATATCCCTTGGTGTATTACACAAATTTATTTCCTTGGTCAGCCAGTTCCATGAAGGCATGCAGGCTCGAGTCCAGGACAATGGCGAAACATCTGCTCCTTTTGCTGTCACAAATGGTGTCAAGCAAGGCTGCGTCCTGGCTCCAACGCTGTTCAGCCTCATGTTCTCTGCAATGCTTACTGATGCCTTCAGAGATGGCGATGTTGGAATCGGCCTAAAGTACCGAACAGATGGCAAGTTGTTTAACCTCAGAAGGCTACAAGCAAAAATGAAGGTCATGACAGACATCATCAGAGACTTTTTGTTTGCTGATGATTGTGCCCTCAACGCTGGATCTGAAGCTGACATGCAACTCAGCGTCGACAAGTTTGCCACTGCCAGCAGGAACTTTGGCCTTACCATCAGCATGAGGAAAACTGAAGTTCTCCATCAGCCAGCCCCAGGGAAACCCTACGTTGAGCCCAACATCACAGTCAACGGTCACAGACTCAGTGCGGTGGAGCGGTTCACATACCTTAGTAGCACACTATCACGAAATGCGACCATCGACGATGAAGTGAACGTCAGGATTGCAAGAGCAAGCGCAACTTTTGGCAGACTCAGTGCAAATGTCTGGAACAGAAGAGGCATTAGTCTTGAGACCAAGCTAAAGGTCTACAGAGCAGTATTTCTCCCCACACTACTGTACGCCTGTGAAACTTGGACAGTGTACCAACGACATGCCAAGAAGCTGAACCACTTCCACACATCATGCCTCAGGAAGCTACTGAACATCAAGTGGCAAGACAGGACCCCAGACACAGAGGTGCTCGCAAAAGCCACCCTTCCCAGCATCTTCACCATCCTGATGCAGTCCCAGCTTCGCTGGGCTGGACACATGGCGCGCATGCCAGACCATCGGCTGCCCAAAAGGCTCTTCTATGGCGAGCTGCAACAAGGGAAGAGATCACACGGAGGTCAGAAGAAGCGCTTCAGAGATACTCTGAAAGTCTCTCTTAAAGCGTTTGATATCAACCCTGACTCCTGGGAGGAATCTGCAGTGGACCGTGACAAATGGCGTGCTGCTGTGCACAAAGGTGCCAAGTCGTGCGAGGCCAACAGGACTGCTGCAGCTGTTCAGAAGAGGCAGGCCAGAAAGTCACGGGCAAACAAGCCCCCTGACAATGATATGCCTGTCTTTGTCTGCCCCAACTGTCAGCGAACATTTCGTGCGCAGATTGGACTATTCAGTCATCTGCGCATTCACAGATAGATTCATGAGCATCCTCCCCCCCCCCACCCCACCACCACCCTCCCCACATCCCCCAGCTGGATGACAATGATGGTCATCATCGATCTCGATGGACACACCACCACCACCTCCTTTGATATATATTACCTCCCTTCTGCATGCCTGTGCAGCGCCCTCTTTGACAATTAAAACAAAAAATCAACTATTATGTCAGGTACCTAGAGAGGTGGGTTTTTTTTTACATTTTTTAAATTTTTATAGTGCCAACTTAGTTATGCCCCTTGCATTGTCTGTCTGTTTCATGAAGGAGAACAGTGATTTCAGTAAAAGAAAGATTCTCTTGGGATCAGGTTGACTGTACTGTGGAATCCACATGACAGACTGAAAAGGGGAGTTTCTTCCATGCTACGTGACCAAGATGGTGAAAGAGCGCTGGCCTTGGGACTTTGCTTCTTCAAGGAATTGTCTGCTGTGACTATCTTAATTTTCTGTGGCCGTTGCTTTCAATCAAAAACAGTAATTCCACACCAGTCCATCATCACTGCAAATTGTCTGTGTTCATGACATCACTGTGCCATCATCTGCATATCACTGTTTAACCCCTTAACTGCTGAAACCTCTGTAACATGAAATCAGTGTGGCATATGTTTGAAAGGTAGTTACTACTTTATGTACTTACAAATAATGTAAAAATAGATTTTTCTGATTGAAAATAAGTCAAAAGAGGAAAAGTTCCCCAAGCATAGACAACAACTGATGTCCTGAACTGTAAGCTCTGTCTTACCTCAAGTGAGGTTGCAGCCCTTCACCGACATCCTGACCTGTAAGCTCCGTCTTACCGCATTGAGGTAACAGCCTTTCACGGACATCCTGACCTGTAAGCTCTGACTGATCTCAGTGAGGTGACAGCCTTTCACTGACATCCTGACTTGTAGGCTCTGTCTTATCTCAGTGACGTGAAAGCCTTTCACTGACATCCTAACCTATAAGCTTCTGTCTCATCTTGGTGAGGTGACAGCCCTCGACTGACAAGCATACTCCTAGGAAGCAGGTCAATGGGAAATGCTCAAGGTATTTAGCTTTTGGACAATAACTGAAGCTCATTTCTCTTTCTCCTTGTATGACAATAAAAAAAAAAAAAAAAAAAAAAATCAAGATAAATAAACATATGTATGAAACCCATTATCAGTCCTGAAATGGCCCTTTATCAGTCGTCTGGACTGGGATAAAACAGAATTGGATTTGAACCACACACATGACAAACACAACCAACCACATGTGCATTAACTTTATTTTGATGACACAACAGACAAGAGTCAGAGGCCACCAGTGACGGGCATGGTATTTCTTCCAAGTGTTTCTCACTGTCTGAAAGTGGCTCCTGTCAACAGGTCACCAGCTTCCTCTCACCTTGCACAGCGTGATCGTTAGGGGCTCACCCAACAGATGTACCCTGTCCATGGGATGGTAGACAATGTTTTGGAAAGCTGAAATGTCGGTGCTAGGTCACTTTAACTAAAAAAAAAAAAAAAAAAAAAAAAAAAAAAAAAAAGGGGGTAAAACAAAGACGAAAAATAGGACTTTTCATCATTTTTTTTTTTTAAATCACCAAAAAAGCTTCAAAAATCTGTGTTATATAAAGTATTCCTAATCACGTGTTTAAGTTGTCAAGAGTCCAACTTGTAGTCTGAGGAGATTTGCTGGAAATGCACTGACTGGTGAATGGGTCATTGCTCGTTGGTGGAATGGGTCACTGCTGGTTGGTGAACAGGTAGGTCACTGCTTGTTAGTAGAATGGGTCACTGCTGGTTGGTGAACAGGTAGGTCACTGCTTGTTAGTAGAATGGGTCACTGCTGGTTGGTGAACAGGTAGGTCACTGCTTGTTAGTAGAATGGGTCACTGCTGGTTGGTGAACAGGTAGGTCATTGCTTGTAGGTAGAATGGGTCACTGCTGGTTGGTGAACAGGCAGGTCATTGCTTGTAGGTAGAATGGGTTTGTGCTGGTTTCATGGTCATGCTTCCAAGTAAGTTCGGTGTGAAAGTGCTTTGCTTTGTGCAAAAAAAAAAAAAAAATTTGCTTTCCATCCTGGCAATTCAAGCTGACTCATGGGCAACCTGCCTCACACTCACACCTTTGGTTATTTCATAAGGTCTTACTTTTCTTTTCTCAATTTATAAACTTCATGGGATTTTAGTGATGTAAAAAGTCTAGGCTTACAACCGAGAAAGAACTGAGTCTGTTTCACCATCTGGTCATGCTTTTGTGCTACTTCAGTTGTTGTTGTTTTTTTGTGTGTAGGTCCAACACTCGGCTTTTATTACAGATTGACATAAGCTTACAGTTGGGCGAACAGCAAAGTGAGAGCTGAATGATCAATGGTTTCTCCACTGCAATGGGAAATCATTTACAGCTTAGTCTTTTGTAAAGGACTCTGAAATTAGGAGGCAATATTGCACTGGCTTTTACTGCTGCAGCCTTGGGGGCCAGTAGGCCTTTGGGAACCATCCCAACTCTTGTCCAAAAACCCTGTAACCTGGGTAAGACACTCTCCACTACAATCAAATTCTAGCCCAGGTAGGACAGCAGATGCCTCCTCTGCTGTTCCGGTGGTCCAAGTCATACACAACTAACGATCTGTATCATTCATACTTCTCAAGATTATAAGATACCTTTTGAAAGAGAAACCATGCAAGAAATCAAGTTATGTGTATTTCAGAATAAATACTACTGCTTTCCAAAATGATTACTCTGATTTTCTAAACAGAGAATACCCATAGGTAATAATGCAATTCCAACTTCACAGAAATATATGCAGCAAATCTTTTGTGTTTGACTTGAATCTGTTTGCATCAAGTCACTGCACTTCAAAGTTCGCATGACTTCAACAAATTGTGAAACTTAAAGGAGAACAGAAATGAATGTGACTGCACCCTGATGTCAAATGTATAAGTATGTGCAAAGTTTGAAAGTAATTTGTGTTTTTCACTTTCGATGTCCAGACAATTTCATGGGGAGAGGTTCAGGTTGTTAAGCACGTTTCTCCGTTTCATACGATGACGCATTCATTTCATTCTGCATTTGTGGGCAACAACTTGCATACAATGGTAAGGTTTTATGTGCATGACGAGCTTTACCCAGCCTTTGCTGCAGCCACAGTTTGTTTTCAGTGGAAGTGCATGATGGTGTATGTTCTGGTTTCCATAATCCATCACTCACTCACATGGAATATTCAGTGTGCGTATTTGATCTTCAGCATGATGATCTTCAGCATGGGGACTATGTTGCTAGCAGGTCTGCACATGTTGACTTGGGAGATGGGAAAAATATTTTGGGTCTCCCACGTCAACATGTATGCAGACCTGCCAGTGCCTTAATCCATCAGGTGTGAAAAGAGATTGAACCTTTTCTTTTTTTAAAATGTGTTTCTGTGGTGTTGCAGTGTGTGTATACGATATGTTCAAACTGCGTTGGTAAACAGGTCAGCTGTCAGTCCTATTTGTGTGGACAGCCACAAGAACTAAGAACAGACTGACAGACAGCTGAAGCGACAAGTCTTCACTCTTGGTGGGTCCAACGTGCATTTCAACAGTACAGCATCACATCACCACACACACACACACAAATATTCCATTCATGAGACAAGCATTTCTAAATGTTCCCCCTTTTCCAGTTTGTCCAAACTGAATGGCAAGCATGTATTGTAATCAGGCCAGGGACTTTTTTTTCTTTCTTTCTGAAGGCAAGGAATATTTGATTTAGTTAACTGCTAACTACAACTTTGTTTCTGCTTCAGATGACTAACATTTCGATGCATCATAATTTTCGGCCTACAAGGTGCTGCAGCGTTTTAAAAAACTAAACAGATTAGTGGAAATGTTCTAGAATGTTTTGTATGCTTTGGTGTCCCTCCCTCACTTCCCTCCTCCAGACAAAATGCCTTTTACCAGCCCCCAAAGTTTACAAAGAAAGAAAGAAGAAAAAAGAACTAAAACCCACTTCATCTAAAAAAAAAAAAAAAAAAAAAAGAAAAAAAAAAAAAAGAAAAAAAAAAGGAGCAAAGGTCACTGACGATTACACTGTACACCAAGAGAACATGAATTTCCATCAGCACACATTTTCAAAACAATGTCTTTCCACAGTTGTCAAGGGTTATGACAAAGGATTATCTTTCAACACCACAAAGGGAATATAAAATTGAAATAGTGTTCTTCATACTTGGAGATTTCCTTCTGCAAAATGTTCATTTTTCAGAGATGTGTGCTTGGCCAATCTTCACGAGAAGTATCAGTTCACAAAATGACAGTGTTCTCAGTTTCCAATCATGATGTAAGATAAATTTTAGTACCGAGGGATGATTGACCAAAAATTTTGTTTGTATGACTTGTTATAACTTGCTTTCTTTTCTTCTTCTTTTTGGATGTAAAGGTGACTAAGGTGCTATTAATATTCCAGAAAACCATTTGCTGTCCCCAACACACCCTGGAGAAAAAAAAAGAGAGAAAAAAGAGAAAACCCAGAAAAAACCAGGAAGAGACAGATTTTCGTAGAACTGAACAGTTTGCCACCAGGGTCCAAGGCAGCTTCACTGAAGCGTGTGCATCTGACAATGCCACAACAAAGTAAAATAAAAGAAAAACTATTTGTTTAATCATCAAAATGCCAAAATGGAGATCCCTCTTCTTTGAAAGTACTCCAATTCATGATAACAACATGCATTTCATATAGAAAATGATGTTTTTGTGAGTTGAGAGAAAAAAAAAACAACAACAAAAAACCCTGACAATTCTGATCCATCTTGCTGCTTGTTGGTACTACGGGAGACAAGACTCGGTAAGGATACTAAAAAAAAAAAAAAAAAAAAAAAAAAAAAAAATTTTGTTTTAAATCACAACTCAAAGCTCTCACAAAATAAGCGGAGAAAATCTTATAACTTAATATTACAGGAAGACAGCAAGCCACAAAACGGAGAAAAAAATTGAAAAAGCAGACAGCTGAGACACATCAAAAAGCATGTGGCCTGTGCATTACTGGTAACGGAAAGTTGTGTTGGTTTTTCCAAGTATTTGCTTCTTATTTTCATAGTTTATGAACTGAAAACTTCCAAACTTATCAGTAACATGACAAGTTAGTTGGGAACAAAATATAAAACTTACCCCCTTTTCATGCCGTCATACAGTAAAGATGATGAAAATGTCCATATTTTTTGTTTGAAATTTGTATACACTGATGACTTGTGAACAAACCCAGGAATGCACACAGAGTATGAAACAAATTAAATTCAGAATGTTATATAGCCACTACATGGCCCCTTTGTCTAATTCTGCCTTCCTTGTGACAGAGAAGAAACTGGGTCAGACGCCTTTGTTGACACACAGTTCATGTGAACCAGTCACCGCAAAAATAACTCTCCAGCTAGCGAGCACAGCAACACACACTGCATTTACTGGTAGCAGTGGAGAGTGGAAAGGTGAGTTAAGACATTCTTCTTAGCTTGAATGTCATTATGTAAATTTGGTGCCAATCCAAAAATTCAGAACTATCTAAAACCCCGATCGGGCTCCTTTGTCTGAAACGGTTGTAAACAGTACGGTCTTGATCAGGGCCCTTCGTCTGGAGTTAAGATAATCAAATTCACTCTCTTGTGAATGACAATAAATGCAGAAATGCTAAACATAGACTGGTTGTGGATGCTGTGCACTGGTAAAACACAAAAAAGAGCAACTACACTGATCATGCTGTAGTATTGTTTAACACTGTACTACTACATTACAGAATATGCCAAACTATCATTTTGTAAATTCAAATTCTTAAACAAAACGCATTTAGTAACCACACAAATAGGCATTTTCCAATCCTTTTCTTTCATTCAGAGAGAAATTTCACCAAGTGAAAAATTATGTCATCCAAGTTAGCAGTCAAAGTTTCACACCTAAGTAATGAAGGTGTTCATCAAACACCACTTTTAGTGATACAATCTTAACAATGTAAGCCTGCTGCTAAGAAAACAAAGGCAGTAGAACACTTCCAACCTTTCCACCCCCTCTCAAACAGATGGGAAAGTAGTCACAATTAGAAAGTCTTCCAAATCCACTGCTTGCTTTGTGATCAGAAAAAGCTGGCAAGCACGTCCACTCGCTCACACATCCAATATCTGTCACACACACGCACATCCATCTCTCTCACAACAAGCGACCCAAGCCGCCCCCCTCTCTCACATCTGTCGAACTCGCTCACATACCTCGCAAAATCCTCTCCTCATGGCAGTGCAAGAAGTCCCAGACGCGAACGGTTCCATCATCGGAACATGTGGCAAACTTAGTGTCCGTGGGGCAAAAACTGTGGCAACAGAACAACACAACATGCCGACGCCGGGTTACACACACAGCAAGGAGACAAGGACAGGCAGCACGGAGCACTGTGCACTTCACGACTTATTGCGCACCACTCACTTCAGCACAAAGAAAAAAAACCCACGGTCTTATCCTCTGTGCTTTCCTCAGCCCCGAGTTCAGCAAGACTCTACTATCAGCTCTTTTAATAGTGCAGGGTGGATGGATTCAATTGTACCTGCATCCAATAATTTCAAAATTTATACATTTTCCGGACTAAAAATTCCAATTTCCAGTACCATTCCAGAAATTTCCCCTTGAAAGAAAGTACAATGTATGAGATGCATACACTGACAATCAATTCAAAATTTATGCATTTTCCTGACAAACAATTTTAAAATTCTGTTTTCAGGTACCATTCCAAAAAGCTGGCCCTTGAGAAAGAAAATGCAATTTATTTCGCCAAATTTAATATCCACAAGTTGAATTCAATCACGCTTCAACTTCAAACTGCAAATCCCTTGAAGAAAAATTGTAAAGAAAAATGTCACTTATTCCCCCCACCCACTGACTTGCTTTGTAAAACTGTAAACAACTGGAGGCACAAATCAATGAACCCAGTGAGATTAACATGTTTTGCTCTTCAACAAACAAGTTTACAAAGTTCTTGTCATATAGATTTAGTAATCATTACATTTTCAAGTTGCTTCGCATTAAGATATCATTTGGGAACTTTCTGTGGAACACTATATTATGGAAACACAATTTGCAAACCCTTTCTCCCTTCACCACTTCAAACTGACTGGAAAGACGTTTGCCAGACGCAGACAACTTCAATTTTCTTTTCATTCATTTTAACATTTGGTAATACTTTGAAGACACCCTTCCCCTTGCCCATCTTCCCTTGAAAGGTTCAGGTCCAAGCCTCTCAGAAAATTAATAAAAATGAATGAAAAAATTATTAAAAAATAAAAATCAACAAAAAAAAAGAAAAAGAAGAAAAAAAAAAGAAAGAAAACCACCAAGACAGGCTTAACTTTATTCTTCCGAAGCCATCTTGGCGCTGGGGGGTATGTTTGGAAATGCTTGTCACATGAACACACACCCTCATGCGTTACTGACCACACAAAAGTCTTCACCCGCATTTCTTTATTTGGATCCTGAGCGGAGTGAAGATATTGGAACAGTAACAGAAAGACAGGAGGAAAAAAAAAGGACATGCAGATCTTTATTGGGGTGTTCAACAAGGGCACATCGACTGGCATACTTTATTTCCACCAAGCCAGTGATGTCTCAGCTTTATTGGAAATCTCCCGTCGTGAAGTACACATTCACACATGCTGGTAAGTGCATCAAGATTGCATCAATGGCTGCAATGCATTCCTGAGATGGAAGAATTGAATACTCAACTGATAAAAAGATACTACATTAGCTTACTTATGTAAATAGGCTGATCTAGTTTCGTAACACCAAGATCCCCATACAAACCTCAAGCCAAAGTTCTATAACTAAATCCTAATTTAGCTGATCATTTATATTATTTTACTGCACATATAATCATTCATTAATGTTATCTGTAATGGTTAGCATATAACATTTTTATACTATGAATGAATGTTCTGTTTGCATAAATAAAAGCAAAATAAGTGCCATATGCCTGATAACAAACTTAAAAGCTATTTCTAATATCAGCAATACATACTACTCCACAAGTGCTAGGAATCACAAATAAAACAGCTTTGATCTGAAAATTTCCCCCCCTTTGTAAACGTAAAGCAAATTGAGCAATGTGGTCAATAAAAATAAATACAGCTGGGACCGATGGCTCAAGCACAAGGTTTGATGTCAGATTTTATCAAGGTAGGTCTGATGTCATCAAGGTAGGCATGCTGATTCCTCTCCCCAAACCATTATGTCATCACTGTCTCGGTATGCTGAGCCATGTACTGGTTGTGGAAAGGTCATCACTGTATCAGTACACTGGGCCATGTACTGGTTGTGGAAAGGTCATCACTGTATGATAGTGTATCGGAATGCTGAGCCATGAACTGGTTGTGAAAAGGTCATCACTGTATCAGTATGCCGGGCCATGTACTGGCTGTAAAAAAGTCATCATTGTACCGGTATGCTGGGCCATGAACTGGCTGTGAAAAGGTCATCATTGTACCGGTATGCTGGGCCATGAACTGGCTGTGAAAAGGTCATCATTGTACCGGTATGCTGGGCCATGAACTGGCTGTGAAAAGGTCATCATTGTACCGGTATGCTGGGTCATGAACTGGCTGTGGAAAAGTCATCATTGTACCGGTATGCTGGGCCATGAACTGGCTGTGAAAAGGTCATAATTGTACCGGTATGGTGGGCCATGTACTGGCTGTGAAAAGGTCTAACTGTATCGGTATGGTGGGCCATGTACTGTCTGTGAAAAGGTCTAACTGTATCGGTATGGTGGGCCATGTACTGGCTGTGAAAAGGTCTAACTGTATTGGTATGGTGGGCCATGTACTGGCTGTGAAAAGGTCATCATTGTACCGGTATGCTGGGCCATGAACTGGCTGTGAAAAGGTCATGACTGTATCGGTATGGTGGGCCATGTACTGGCTGTGAAAAGGTCATGACTGTATCGGTATGGTGGGCCATGTACTGGCTGTGAAAAGGTCATCTCTGTAGCAGTATGCTGAGCCACGTACTGGTTGTGGAAAGGTTATCACGGTATACTGGGTCACTGTATTGGTATGCTGGCCATGTACTGGTTGTGGAAAGGTCATCATTGTATTAGTATGCTGGGCCATGTACTGGTTGTGGAAAGGTTATCACTGTATCGGTATGCTGGGCCATGTACTGGCTGTGGAAAGGTCATCATTGTATCGGTATGCTGGGCCATATACTGGCTGTGGAAAGGTCATCACTATCCGTATGCTGAGCCATGTACTGGCTGTGGAAACACTGGTTTTGACGTCTACTCCTGAATGTCATATCAACATGGCCTACCAGTAAAACAAACCAGGGCCCAATTAGCCACAGCCCTGGTGACGTCCTCACTCTGGTGTGGTTCAGGTTCAGAGGAATGCCAATGGCTGAGGCTCTTAAGAGTGCAGACCAACTCTGTTCCAGAAGTCTCCTCACAACTCTACAGAAAACGCCATTCCATTTCGCACAGTTTGAAGCTTGCTCCACAGCCACACTGCATTCCACAACGAACAGCAATGTGCCTGGATGACTGACAACACTGCATTCCACAACGAACGGCAATGTGCCTGGATGACTGACAACACTGCATTCCACAATGGACGGCAATGTGCCTGGATGACTGACAACAAACAATGCATTCCACAATGGACAGCAATGTGCCTGGATGACTGACAACAAACACTGCATTCCACAATGGACGGCAATGTGCCTGGATGACTGACAACAAACACTGCATTCCACAACGGATGGCAATGTGCCTGGATGACTGACAACAAACACTGCATTCCACAATGAACGGCCATGTGCCTGGATAACTGACAACAAACACTGCATTCCACAATGGATGGCAATGTGCCTGGATGACTGACAACAAACACTGCATTCCACAATGGACGGCAATGTGCCTGGATGACTGACAACAAACACTGCATTCCACAACGGATGGCAATGTGCCTGGATGACTGACAACACTGCATTCCACAATGGACGGCCATGTGCCTGGATAACTGACAACAAACACTGCCTTCCACAATGGACGGCCATGTGCCTGGATGACTGCCAACAAACACTGCATTCCACAATGGACGGCCATGTGCCTGGATAACTGACAACACTGCATTCCACAAGGAACGGCAATGTGCCTGGATGACTGACAACACTGTATTCCACAATGGACGACCATGTGCCTGGATAACTGACAACACTGCATTCCACAAGGAACGGCAATGTGCTTGGATGACTGACAACACTGCATCCCACAATGAACGGCTATGCGCCTGGATGACTGCCAACAAACACTGCATTCCACAATGGACGGCAATGTGCCTGGATGACTGACAACACTGCATTCCACAATGGACGGCAATGTGCCTGGATGACTGACAACACTGCATTCCACAACGGACGGCAATGTGCCTGGATGACTGCCAACAAACACTGCATTCCACAATGAACGGCCATGTGCCTGGATGACTGACAACACTGCACACGGCTGCTCAGCCGAGCACAAAATCTGGCTCTTTAGTTGGCCGAGCAGCGTCTAGCGTCTTGGGTGAAAAATTTTTTAATGCCAGACTTTCCCACCGCACTCTGTACTGACCGGCACATTCGCCGCGGTATTTCTGGCCCAGCGCGCCAAACCGGGACACTGCCTTCTTTGTTTCACTCGGCCCCGTGGCCCCCGCCCCACTTTTCCCACCTTTTCACAGCATCCACACATTTCCTGCAGCGATTACAGAAAGTTGAATTATTGCCATTCCTGTTTGTATTATTGGAGTGCAGTTTGATTTGATTTACACAATTTCATTATTTTATTAACATCATCGTTTCAATTTTTTTTTTTTTTTACCTTAAAAATCTTCGTCTTTCTCGTGAAATGAAGGGCACGGCAGTGCCATAAGCCGACAGACATTCACCCCGCTCTCCATCCCCCTGCTGCTCGCACTCACCATGCTACAGTGTGTTCATTTAAACGTTTGTTGTGCTGCCAAGAAAAATCGCACAACTCAAAAGGTAAGCTAATCTGCATGCAGGCATGCTATATGTTCTGTGTGTATTTACGATGTTATTGTGCTAAACGCCTGTTTTCTTAGAGAGGGATTTAAACTTAACGATTTTTGCGATCATGTTTCTGCTTATCCTTCTCTTCTCTTTCTTTATTTATGTTTCAACCGTTGCCGCAACAACCGCTATGTAAGAAAACATATTGTGTTTGGAGTCAATGGAAAGCTTATTTTGTGTTCTTTTTAGAAAACCACTTCTTTAGTCGTTATTTCCGATCCATCCGAGGAGATGATGCGCGAAAGAAACAAAGCAGATTTACCGCCGAACAAGCGTACAGCGAGTGCTGCTGGCGCGGCCTGTTTGTCAGCCGCGTTTATTCATATCCATGCCCTAGTTCCTGGGTTCACGAACTTTCGCAGGGCCAACTAAAGTGCCAGCACTGAACACCCGTGTGCATTCCACAATGGACAGCTATGTGCCTGGATGACTGACAACACTGCATCCCACAATGAACGGCTATGTGCCTGGATGACTGACAAGCCTGGCCTCTCTCTGCCATGTCATGTGTGTTCCCACCCCAAGAATGTGTTCTGAAACTTGTCTACGTGGTCTGGTGGTGGAAAATCACACTCTGTGACTTGTTTAAAGCTGCTGATGCTTGGTGTTGATAACATCCAGCTTCAAGCACACCAATACCTCCAGCCATCTCATCTTTTGTTGAATATCTCCTGAGCTTGCTTATGCATGATGAGAAAGCATTATCCATGAAAAAACCTCCGCCAAAATGAAAAAAACCCAAAAAAACCCCAACTGAACCCGACTTATATGCAGCAACTAAAGAAATATTAACATCAGCTCTGTTTCAGCCCAATTTGAGGTAACGTACAGCAATACAAGCATCAAAAAGTGTTGCTGCTTCAAGCTATACACACCCACTCTTACAAATAACAAACAGCTTTTACATACAATCAAAAGATCCCCAGTGCATGTGGAGTAGTATAAATAACACACACCCTTACTTAACTTTAACTTTATTTCCGCTAATATTACCATTATTACTATTTCTGCCCCAAATAAGGAACCAGGCACCCAGGATGACGGACCCAACACATTACCACTTAACATCACCCACACACAGGCTGTGAAACGTAGCTTTACAGGACTGCTGCTGCTGCCCCTCACCACTGCAACAACAACAGCAGCAGCAGCAGCAACAGCGGCAGCAGCAGAGTCCCAGACAGGACACAGAGAAGCTGCTAAGTGGTCAGAGAACACATCAACACCACCGGCCTTAGCGCCCTCCTCCACTGGCACCACCGCAGGAACCGGGCGCCGGCAGGCTGGGTCGGGGGGGAGGGCATCGGCGCAGCAGGAGGACAAGGAGGTGAAGGATGCTAACCTGACTCCGCGGATGGGCTCCTTGTGGCCCTGGTACATCTTCACGTTGTTCATGTTGCTCTGCCAGTATTTGACGTAGCCCCCGTGGTCGGCCGTCACCATCCACAGGTCGTTGTGGGTCCACCGCATGGCGCGCACCGACACGTCATGAGCCTGGCACATAAAGCAGGATTTGGAGGAACAAGCTTTGCCCACACGCTACTACGCTGCATGCCTGTTAGAAATCTAAATGAATATTGCTTAATCAATTCCTGTATGTTGTTATATATCAGTTAATTCATACCAAAATGATTTTCGAAACAAACAAAAATAAAAACCAAGTTGCTGAGATTCTGATGCTCAAGGATGGGGGAGGGGGGAAACAACAACTGTGCACTAATAGTGAAATAAACACAATAAACACCCACGTCAACCACAGAACAGAAATGGCCCTAAAAAATTACAGCATCAATCGATCTCCACTGCCCTGATTAAGCTGAATAACAAACTGCAACATTCCTTTCTAAATCTCAGACGACTGGGATTTTGATACTTTTGTGGAATGACATAGCCTTGTTTAGCAGGCTGGTTGATAATAACTAACAAGAGCTAAGAGATCAAAATCATTACTGTTCCTATTCGGTCTGAGATGGTATTTGTGTTATAAGCATTGTGTCAGTGTAAGAAACAGCAAACATCACCTTTCAAGACATTACACAAAACAGAATGCTTTAATTCTACTTTGATCTGGAAACCTCATACATAAATCTCTCATTCCAAACCTCATACCCTGTACATTCCATCGTTAAACACAGAACCCATAAAACAACACCTACTATCATCATAAACTGGTGCAAACAGACCACCTCAATCAAAACAAAAAAAGTTAGGTTACTTACTCCTCCGAAACATCTGTAAAGAGTCAAAGCTATGGTGTAGAAATGAGAACTGATAAAAACAACTCCACACACTGTCACTGTATCAAACTACTGTGAATGACTCTGAATTCAGAGCAACAGAGAGAGAACAAGACAGACACCTGTAAGGGAGAAACCAGACTACCGTAAAGAGACTGACTGACAGAGAGCATGAGGGTAAGGTCAAGGGAAAACCAGACTACCATGATGATCAACTGACGGACTGACAGACCGCATGACAGCAACGTTAAGAGAAGCTGCCTTTACACCATGACTTAGCAGCAATAGATCATGAGGGTAACGTCAAGGAAAGCTGCCATTACACCATGACTTCAACAGCAATGTTAATGTCACATGCAGCCTACCTGCAGGATGGTTTCAAAGTTGAAGGTCAGCCCGTTCCACAAGGTGAACTCTCCGCTGGAAGCCCCTGTCACCAACCTCCGTCCCTCCGGTGTCCACTGCACACAGACCACACCCCATCCTCTCTTCATGCAGTCATTTAACATGGTTGCTTATAGCTTAGCCCACCACAGGTTCCAATCCCACACCCACGATGGGCGCAACAGCCAAGTGGTTAAAGCGTCAGACTTTCAATCTGAGGGTCCCTGGTTTGAATCTTGGTCAGGGCGCCTTGTAGGTAAAGTGTGGAGATTTTTCCGATCTCTCTGGTCATCATATGTGCAAACCTGTTAGTGCCTGAACCCCCTTGCTCTACCAAGGTCAGCAACCTGTTGTGCAAATAAATGCTGTGTTTGTAAAACACTTAGAGCTTGGTCTCCGACCAAGGACAGGCATCATATAAGTATCCATATCATAATCATTATTTTCTCCCCCTCCACAAGACCTTCAGAGGTGGTATGAACGCTAGTCTTTCAGATGAGATGATAATCCTGGGTCCTGTGTGCAGCATTATCTTTGCATACATATAAGTACCCACAGCAACAAAAGGGTTGCCCTGGCAAATTTCTGAAAAAAAAAACAAAACAAAAAAAACACCTTTGAAAGGAAAATAAATTCACTGGTATGCAGAACAAAAAACAGAAAGAAAAAAAACACAAAAAAACGGGTGGCACTGTCACTGTAATGACACGCTTCATAAAAAGAAATCTGTTGTGACAAAAGAGTGCCGCAATATAATACACACTGGGCAATATGAGGGCTGAAAGACTAAGCATTGTTTCTGTAGGGAAAAAAACCAACAAAACAAAAAACACAAACAAAAAAACCTTAACAAACAGAAAACTGGAAAAGAAAATTAACCACAAGCACAGTCACATTCATGCACATAAACCTAGAATATGCCTCTGATGCTGACTATTCTGTCAATGTTTCGCCAGAGGACTGAAATAAAACAAAACAAAAAAACATCGTCCCAAAATACAACTAACCTAACACAAACATACATGAAGTGCAGCGTGTAAGTGTTATGCCACTGTGAAGATGAAGAAGGTGGGTCAACCAAACCAAACCAAATCAAAACAAGGCGAGTGAGAGAGAGAGAGAGAGAGAGAGAGAGAGAGAGAGAGAGAGAGAGAGAGAGAGAGAGAGAGAGAGAGAACGACAGACGGGGGGATTGGGGGGGGTGGAGGGAGGCTCACAGCCAGGCAGAAGACAGGACAGCGGAACTTGTTGGTGGAGGTGCGCACGAACTTGGTGGTGACGCAGTTCATGGGCTTGTCCTGCATTGCAAGTGGAGGCATCAGCTGCAACACACAGTGAACACGTGTATCCCTCATCATACACGACATGCTCTGAACAGTAATGACACAACACACAGTGCACACATTTCCCTCATCATACATGACATGCTCTGAACAGTAATAAAACAGCACACAGTGAACACGTTTCCCTCATCATACATGACATGCTCTTCACACATATTTCCATCATCAAACACTGACACCCTCTTCACATATATTTCCTTCATCAAACACTGACACACTCTCCACACTTCCCTCATCAAACACTGAGACACTTGTCACATATTTTCCTCACCAAACATTGACATGCACTTCATACTTCCCTCATCAAATACTGACACGCTCGTCACACATATTTCCCTCATCAAACACTGACACACTCTTCACAACATATTTCCCTCATCAAACAATGACACACTCGTCATACATATTTCCATCATCAAACACTAACATGCCTTTCTTAACATATTTCCATCTTTGAACACGGACGCACTTGCCACACTTCCCTCATCAAACACTAACATGCTCGTCACATATTTCCCTCAATCACTGACAAACTCATGACAACATATTTCCCACATCAAACACTAACACGCTTTTCACCAATTCCCCTCATCAAACACCGACACGCTCTTCACATGTTTCCCTCATCAAACACTGACACGCTCTTCACACATTTCCATCATCAAACACTGACAGTGACACACTCTTCACACGTTTCCCCTCATCAAACACCGACACGCTCTTCACATGTTTCCCTCATCAAACACTGACACGCTCTTCACACATTTCCATCATCAAACACTGACAGTGACACACTCTTCACACGTTTCCCCTCATCAAACACTGACACGCTCTTCACACGTTTCCCTCACCAAACACTGACAGTGACACGCTCTTCACACGTTTCCCTCACCAAACGCTGACAAGTGACATGCTCTTCACACAAACACTAAATCAACTGCAACACAGGGGAACACACAGTTTCCTTCACGAAAGTGACACACTCTTAACACAAACACTATATCAGCAACTGGGGAGAACACACACATATTTCCCTCATAAAACACTGACATGCTCTTAACACAAACACTACACCAGCTGCTACACAGGGGAACACACACGTTTCCATCATGGAAGTGTCACTGCAACACAGGCAAACACATCTTTCCCTCATGAAGCACTGACACTCTCCTCTTAACACAAACACTATATCAACTGCAAAATGGGGAACAAACACATATTTCTGACATGAAACACTGACCCACTCTTGACACGAACAAAACTGTAGCACAGGTGAATGCATCTTTCGCTCATGAAACACTGACATGCTCTTAACATAAACGCCATATCAACTGAAATAGAGAAGTGAACAAACACAAAACACTGACATGGCTTAACAAAAATGCTACATACCCAGTACATGCACACGCATTACTTGCTGCCATAACACACACACACACACACACAAATACTGCTGCTATTTTGAACTTTTCTTTCTCTAAATTTTGAACAGCCAGTGGGTTTCAGTTGTATAAAGTCATTGTTTGCAACATGAAGCACACCTCACAGACACACTTCAACAAACATATAGAGCTATTTTGTTGGAGAATATTTTGTGTTGTTGAATATATGTTCAAAAGTGAGGAAATACAATTAGTATTAAAAAACAAAAATACCAAAACGCCCAAAGCAACCAAATCTCTTGTTTTAAATAAACTATTTTTTACTTTCGCATCACTACAAATTTCACACAGTGGCAGTCGCACAATTATCTGTGAACAGCACCCCGAACACATTTTTTTTCGCAGAACACTTTTTTTTTGGCAAGGGAAAACTTGCTTGCTTCCATGGATTCTTCCATGTGCACTCAATGAATCCCACACAGGGGACCCATGTTTGTTATCACATCCAAAAGACCAACATAGAGAATCACCACTCAAGATCTTGTTGAAAAAAGGGTGAAAATAACCCCATAAAATGTCAAAATCTTTTCATGATCTGGAACAGGACTCTCCCTTCCTAGTTGTGGCCACAACTCCACCACATCCCTTTTTACACAGGTGTAAAAATGTACATCAATAAGTATAACCTCTTACTTTAGTGTCAAGTTCATTTCACAGCCTACTTACCTGTGGTGTATACAAGCCATCAGGCTGGATGGCGCGTCTGTCTCGATGATCACGTTGAAATACACGGTTCTGAAGAATGCAACAGTTGTGCACATTTATTAATTTCAATAATATGAATAAAATCAAAGATCATTTGCAATCTGAACATACTTAAATGCTTTGGCACAGTTTCAATGAAATTACTATTCAGACATGTGTAGGCATATGCTGACTGATGAGTACACAATATATTTCTTGATTTTTGTTTTCGCTTTTGTGGTAGTCACAAAATCAAAATTTTCTGGCACATTTATGAAGGTTATGCATTCAAAATAATTGTGATACTCAAACTGATAACTGTGTCAACTGCTGCACCTGTAATATGGGTACAACATGTGAACGAGGGCCTCAGTATACGATACAGGTGGAAGGAGGAGATGGCAGGGTAGACTGTTCACAGAAGTAAACATGTTATAAATAAATCACAACTTGTTGCTGTTCACAAGTTGCATGCTTATATAACTTACTGACATGTGAGGGAATGGTTGTATTTCAGTGTGTATGCTTATAATGTTTATCTTTGAGTCAGTGTGTGTGTGTGTGTGTGTGTTTGTGTGTGTGTGTGTGTGCGCGCGCGCACATATTCAAGCAAAAGGCTGAACAAGCCTACAACTTAAAGCTTACCAATGATATGAATATGATAACTGATATAAAATCATTTTGATATTATTAATAAATTACCAATATGTAATGTAAACATGCAAATGAAAACCCCTTATCTTGGGCAAATTGACAACTCTACCTCCAAATAGTGAATCATAGAAGAATTGTAGTCAATTGTCTTGCGATGGATTGCCTTGCGCATGCGTTTTCCATCAAAGGACGTGTTGTTGAGATCTCCATTCCTGTCTGACTGGTCCTTGGGATCGCGGTCAGGTCTGTTGCCACCGCGACGATTTCTGTCCCCTAGTCGACCTCCACGCTGAGAGGCGAAGGGTCGCAGGTAGTTTACAGGTCCGCCCTCCATAATGTCTTAATCTTCCAATGGGTCTGGGTCTGTTATTAAAAAAGAAAGAAAAATTGTCACAATAAACATTTATGAATCCTGTAAGTGAAAAAAAAGTACCTCACAACGCATCAATTTTCATCTTCACTTCAGGTTGCTTAAAAGGTTTAGAAGTTTTGACTGCTTTAATGCTTTCAGGCCTTAATTATAAGGTCCTGTACAGCCGTCCTGGCCTGGTATGTTTTGGCCTGGCTGCATCAACTGGGAGGGGTGCTTCACTTCAGGCACAATATTGTAGCAACCATTCAACCAATAGCTACCAAACTTCACATGACTGAAATATAATTTTTGACACAAGTTGCACAAGTCTCTTGTAACTTTAATTAAAAACAGAAATAGTGACTAAAATGTCAGCTTCTGTCAATGTTGAAGGTTGTGGGTAATGTTCTTGAGTCATGTCCACCACCTTGCGACGTTTGTCCAGACCGTTTGCAAATTTGATTTCCTTCACTTTCCGAAGAATTATCAGATAAATTTTTAAGTAAAACTTTTGTCAGTATCACTATCTGTGTCAAATTCGCTGCAGTCCATCATAATATAATCGAGCACTTACTGTGCAATAAGCCTTTCACATTTTACCATATAATAATAATGGATACTTATAAAGCACACTATCCAGAAATCTGCTCCTGGTGCTTTACAAAAACACTTTTGTTAACATAACACATTACATCAATGTTACATACACACAACAAAATGTGACTGCAAAAACACAAACGCACACACACACACACTCTCTCACACACAATGCATACATACATTTTAACATACATGTGTATCTAACAGCTACCCTCAACACATATGCACACATAGGCAGGCACAAACTTACATAAACACATGTGCACGCACACACGCACGCGTGCACACACAACACACATTAATATACATGCATGTAGTTATGTACACATACATATGTATACACACATAGTCAAGCACAGCTAACGCAAAGGAAGTGGACCTGCCACAATTAAATTTATTGCTGAGGAAAAAGGTGAAGATTTAAAAGATGTGATGGAATCAGAATGATGTAGGTTGTCAGGGAGCTCATTCCACATCTTTGGCAATTGAAAAGAAAATGATCTGTGTCCATAGGTCTTACTTCTGACGCGGGGTATCCTGAGAAGTTGAGCATCAGAGGAAGAACGGAGCTGGCAATACGGGCTATAGATATGGAGGAGTTCAGAGAGATACTTGGGGCCAGATCCGTTGACTGCAGAAAAGGTCAGTGGATAGCTTATAGTCTATTTGATCAGAAACTGGCAACCAGTGGAGAGACTGAAGGCGAGGAAAAACATGGTCAAATTTAGAAGCTCTGCAAATAAGTCTGGCAGTGTTATTCTGAATTCGTTGGAGTCTAACAGATATCTGGGAAGGCTGGCCAAAAGAGAGTTGCAGTAATGTAATCCAATCTTGAGAGAACCAGAGAGCATACAAGTGTCTTGGTTGCGTTGGTTGAGAGATAGAGGTGGATAGAACTGATTCTATGCAGATCCAAATAGGCAACTTTACAGATATTCGAAATGTGCTGTTGAAAGGAAAGAGACTGGTCTAGGATTACACCAAAACTCCAAGCAGAAGGAGAAAGTGAAACAGGTGTGTTATTGATCAGAACAGAGTCAGGAAAGGAAGGATGTTGACGAAACTTCTTTGTAATATATCAAAAACCTGTTAAAATACACACACAAATGGTGCTCTCTCTCTCTCTCTTTTTTTTTTTAGCCAAATTTTGCGTGCTAGTGAGGAAGTGAAGTCAAAGTACACCCTTAATTACCAATTTAATGCATGATATTGAGATGATCAACCAGTTTAAGTAAATTAATTTTTAAAAAATTACCAAGTTTACCTACTGTTGTACTGGTGTTACTTAAGCTAAGCCAAAGAAGATTAACTGTAAAGCTTCCAACTTATGGATATTGTAAAACAAGTATATAATTCATATCTAATGTATATACATTTTTTTTTTTTTTATAAACCATTTATCCAAAATGTTTTCTTATTACACATCCTGTTCTTCCTTCTTCATGCTTCTTTTCCCCCCTCTTACTGTGATAAGAAACTCTAGGGAGTGCTGGACAGTACAAGGTCTTCAGAGAAGAAGCCCCCCTCAGTTGAGTGTTTCGGCCCTGAACTCCTTACTGTCTTGAAGTTAGATAACTTTTTTTTAACAGTTTACTTTTTTAAAATTTTTGATGCACTTCTGTTTCTCAATACAATCAAGTAACACTAAAGCATTATACGCAAATCCAACCTGAAAAATTCTTGAGTTAAAAAATAAATGACAACAGACCATCAATGTCGATTCTGCAAGTGTTACTCCCACACAATAAAACTTAAAAGGAATCAGTGTCTCAGGATTTTTAACTTGGCTGCTCTGATATGGGGGCAATTACGTTTTAAACTTTGTCTTGACTTGACTTGACTTGACTTGACTAGACGACGGTTTAGGCCTCTCCCGAGGCCTGTTCGTGTTCCTAAAGAACTATTACTGAAATAGCAGCATGCGTGGCGAGCGTGGCTAGACCAGATCAGTTGTCTGACAGGCAGGGTTATACAGGCCAGGTAGGCCCCTCCAGTGTTTATCTAAGCGGGTTTTGAAGGCGTTGACTGATGGCGCCAGGACCACGGAGTCTGGGAGCCCGTTCCATTGTGTCACTACTCTGTTAGAGAAATAATTCCCCCTGACATCAAGGCGAAAGCGTTGTTTTTGGAGTTTTAGGGTGTTGCCTCTGAGGTTCCCACTAAGTGACGACTGGAACACTGGCCTCTGTGCGTCGTAATGCCCATGAAGGTATTTGAATAATTCGATCATGTCCCCCCGCAGCCTCTGGTGTTCCAGACTTGGCAGCCCCAGCAGTTTCAGTCTCTCGGGGTAAGGCTTCTCCTTCAGTGGGCCCAGGAGTTTTGCTGCTCGCCTCTGGACGTCCTCGATGTCACTACATAATGTTTTGTGAAAGGGTTGCCAGACACAATGGCCATATTCCAACAGTGGTCGGACGAGGCTCTTGTACAATTGAACAAAAGTTGTCTCTGTTAAGAAATCAAATGATCGCCTTATGAGTCAACCATTCTGTTTGCTTTGGATGTCAACTGTGCAACATGTTCCTTGAAATTCAGTTTGTCATCAATGAGTACACCCAGATCCTTTTCACTTGCAGTCTCTTTTAATATCACCCTTGTACTGTCGTCCTCTTGATTTTTGCTTGTCATGTAATATGTTGCCTCTGACTTCTGCCCCCCAGTTTCATTACGCTACATTTCTGTGGATGGAACTTAAGCATCCACGTGTCAGACCAGTGCTGAAGTTGGTCAAGGTCGTCCTGAAGCTCTTTTGGTCCCGTCTCTGTGTCACTTCTGTTGAACACTTTGGTATCATCCGCAAACATTTTTACTGTGCTCTTAACTCTAGCTGGGAGGTCGTTGATGAAAATAACGAACAAGACTGGCCCGAGCACGCTCCCCTGGGGGATGCCACTGCTCACACTGGCTTCCTGAGACTGCGTACCATTGACTATCACATGCTGTTTCCTGTTGGTTAGAAAGTCCTTGATCCATCCCAGCACTTTCCCCGTGATACCGTGGGCTGCGACCTTAGACAAAAGTCTACGATGGGGCACTGTGTCGAATGCCTTCTGAAAGTCGGTGTACACCACATCCACACTGCCTCCATCGTCTACAATGCTTGTCCAGATATCCATGACCTCTAACAGTTGGGTAGTACATGATCGTCCAGGGACAAAGCCATGTTGTTCTTCAGCGATCAGGGAGTTTTTCAGCAGGTGTTTCATAACGTGGTCGCGTACGATCTTCTCCATAACCTTGCAGGTTATACAGGTTAGGCTGACAGGTCTGTAGTTACTGGGCACCATTCTGCTCCCCTTCTTGAATATAGGTGTGACATGGGCTTTCCTCCAGTCTTCCGGGATTGTTCCGCTGTCCAGTGTCAATCTGAAGAGATAGGCCAGAGGCTTCGCCAGCTGGTCAGCTGCTTTGGCGAGTATCAATGGCGTCAATCCATCGGGTCCTGCTGCCTTGTCTGTATGTAGGTTGACTAAGTGCTTCCGTACAAGATCCTCGGTGACTTCCAAGTCTTCTGTGAAACTGTAGTCTGGTGGGTCTGGGAGTGGGCCTGTATCCTCTACTATAAAGACGCTCTTGAAAAACTGGTTCAGCAATTCTGCCTTTTCACTATCTGTCTTTGTCTTTGAACCATCTTCTTTCTTGAGGTCCCCTATTCCAGTCCTTGTTTTGGTTTTTCCTCTGACATAATTCCAGAACGCTTTTGGATTGGTTTTCGCCACTGATGCCACCTGTGCTTCCAATTTCCTCTGTGCCTTTCTTTGTGTATGTATATTGTATTGTTACTTGTAAAATTCGTAATTTGTAAAGACTTAAGTACAATTTTCGTGTGTACGTATAAGCGAATACTGATGCAATGCGAAGTAGAAACAAAAATAATGTGTTATGTAAAGCACCTACATCAGTTTTCTGGATAGATAAGCAGTATCCATTATCAATTTAAACACAGATCAGTCAGATCAAAAAAAGTTTTCTATTCTAACTGTATGGGCGAGACGTAATATATATATTTTTTAAAGCACACACACACACACAATAAGACTGTGAACGTAAGTAACAGTCCGTAAAACCGTAAGGTTCTTAACAGTCCGTACACACAAAACTGAAATTGAAAAGGTCTCAAGAAAGCAAACACAAATCTTTAAAAAAAAATTATAATAAAAAAACAAAAAACAACCCACTGCTCACAAACACCAACGAACAAGAATATAAGCGATATGCAAGAAATCAAAAGCGTACTTGTTTCTTTTGCCTCGATAAATCCTGTTTTATTTGACGAATATGCTGCGTTTTGAATCAATATGTCCATCCCAAACGGTGTTCATCTTCACATGGTAAAACCAAGACTGAAGATGGCGTCGAACTGTGGTTTATGTTAAAATTGTATGTGGAACGAACTATAATAGACAAAAATTCTTATTATAATATTAGAATATATTACCTCGAAACAAATGCTTGTGGAATAAATGTAGTTCGTGTATTATTTATAATGGACTCAATCATGCAAACAGACTGGCGAAAATGATACTGTATAATTCCTTTCGGCAAAATCGGAAGTGTGTTTACCGTTTTTAAAATACCGCACAATATTCCGATGATTTCATTGGTGCGTAAAATCAAGCATTCTTCCGGTCAATGGGCTAAGACCGAAAGCACTTGGGAAATCAGCAAAAGGAACCGACAGAATAGGCAACTAAAAAGACATATTTACTTTCTGACATGCTGTAGTACACAACCCTGTTAGCACTTTTATGGTGCCATGCATTTCTTTGTACACTCTATGTTACTTTTTATCTTATAACTTATCGGAGGTGTATAAAAGTGAGACACACCTTTGTATCAATTGCATTTTACAAAGGAGGAAAGCGTGTTCATGTGGAAATTAAACGCAACAAACATGCCAGACGAATTGAAAATAGCAATTGTGTGCTCAAGCAATCAGAATCGGAGCATGGAAGCACACAGTTTCCTGGGGTGAGTGACACTAACTTGGTTTTCTGCAGTTACCTGTCTGTTTTTGCTTTGATAACCCTAGTTGTTTTTACATTGTATAGAATGTCTTTATTACCAGATGTACCGGGGTCACAAGGAATATTGGGGGGGATAGTACATAAAGGGTACAAACATTAATCGAAAATCATACACAAAAACAGATACAGTAGAATTTAGGACACATACATGTGCATATATGTATATCAGTGTGAGAACTTGAGCGCGTGCACGCACACACACACACACACACACACACACTTATTTAAACATGAGCTGCATATCACATGTGGATGGGGCTGATGACTAGATCTTCAGGTAAGTAGTTGCTAATTGCACAACTCTATTTAATCATACTGGATTTGTTTGAGAGACCGGGCATTGACTGCTTTGGGGAAAAAGCTATTGGCAAAGCGATTGGTTTTCGGCCTTATACTCCTGTACTGCCGACCAGAGGGGAGCATCTTAAAAACCCCAGAAGCTGAATGTGATTTGTCCTGGCTGATTGATTTTGCTTTTTTGATTAGCCACTCATAATTTATTTTGTCTGTAGAAGGTAGATCAGCCCCGGTAATCTTGGTGGCAGTTTTTATGATTCTGTTCAGGGCTGCGACTTCTGCCTTGGAAATGTTTCCGTAGCAAACAGAAATAGCGAAGGTTAACATGCTTTCAATGACTGCCCGGTAGAAATCACCCATGATTTCTTTTCTAATTCCAGACTTTTTGAGGCGCCGAAGAAAGTACAGGTGCTGTTGTACTTTCTTAACAAATTTTTCCGTATTTTTCTCCCATTTCAAATCATTGAAAATGATCAGTTGGAGAAATTTAAATTTGCTGATGATCTTTACTTGCTTGTCTTTTATGACAAGTGGTGAGGGGTCAGATCTGGTCTTCCTGAAATCTAAAATGAATTCTTTTGTTTTTGATACTTTGAGTTCTAAGTTGTTTTGATCACACCAGCTGACAAGTTCCAGTATTTCTTCCCTATATTTTGACTCATCACTGTTCGTAATCAGCCCTTCTAGAGTAGTATCGTCGGCAAACTTGACCATGGTGTTGCATTCATTTTGAGTTGCACAGTCATGTGTGAATAGTGAGTACAACAGTGGGGATAGAACACATCCCTGTGGGGTGCCCATGTTGAGAATACATGTGGAGTAGGTGAGGTCAACAACTTTAACAACTTGCGGTCTGCATCTTAGAAAATCTAGGATCCATGCACAAACTGATTCAGGCAGCGAGAGGTCTTTCAATTTGAAATATAGTTTTGATGGTACTGCTGTGTTGAAAGCAGAGCTGTAGTCAATGAAAAGGATTCCAGCATAACTGTTAGGATTTTCGAGTTGTCTGAGGACGTGGTAGAGACCTGTGCTAATGGCATCTTCAACTGATCTGTTGGCTCTGTAGGCAAACTGAAAGGGATCAAAAGATGGAGGAATGCAGGTTTTTAGGAATTGCAGAATCAAGTGTTCAAATGTTTTCATGACAACTGATGTTAAGGCTATGGGACAATAATCATTAAGACAACTTGGTTGTGCTTTCTTTGGAACAGGAATGATTGTTGATTTCTTAAACAAAGCAGTGTGGTACCACACATGACTGAAGGGACATGTTAAATATGCCAGTGAAGAAACAAGATACTTAGATAGTTGGACTGCACACTTCCTCAAAAGGCCTGGTGAGACGTCAGAGCCAGTGGCTTTTCTCATTTTCAGACGATTGAAGTGGCGTCTGACTTCATTCTCTTGGACTATGAAAGAGGGAGTGGGGGTGATTTTGGGTGCAACCACGTCAGAAGAAGACAATGGTTTGTCAAACCTGGAGTAGAATGTGTTCAGTTTGTCTGGAAGAGTTCTGTCAGTGATGTTGACTGTCAGGTGGGTCAGTTTAAATTATAATCAGTGATGTTCTGCAGTCTGGGCCTCACATTCCTAGAGTTGTTTGCAGACAAATGTTCTTCTCATTTCAAAATGTCCCCTATATAAAAACTTTGCCTTCTTAATGCAGTTTTCACAGTTCTTTTAGCCTTATTGTGGACTATTCTATCATCAGTTTCACAAAAAGCTCATTCTTTTTCCTTTAGTTTTTGCCTAACTGCCCTGTTACACCAAATTTTGTCATTTGAAAATATTTTGATATTTTTTGTTGCAATGCACACACTTTCACAGAAAGAAATGTAATCACACACTGTTTCGGTACATTCATCTAAGTTCCCTGCAGAGTCTTTAAAAATACTCCATTCTGTACATTCAGAACAGTCCTGCAAGGTCGCTAAGGCAGGGGCTGACCATTGTTTGACAGTTTTCACGACTGGATTTTCAGCTTTTTGTTTTTGTTTGTACTCCGACACCAGATACATCATGCTGTGATCGGACTGTCCCGAAGGCTCACGGTGGATCATGTGGTATGCCTTCTTGATGGAGGTGTAGCAGTGGTTGAGGGTCTTGTCACTACGTGTTGGGCAATCCACTCGTTGATAAAGCTTTGGCATCTCTTTCTTGAGGCTGGCTTTGTTAAAATCACAAGCAACGATGACAGTGGAGTTGGGTCAACTGTTCTCGCTCTTGTTAATTTTGTCTGCTAGCAGACCAAGTGCGGCAGAGAGGTTTGCTGTGGGATAGATGTACACCGCGATCAGCGTCACTGAAGTTGTTTCTCATGGGAGGTAGAAGGCTCGGCACTGGATGGTGAGAAATTCCATGTGGGGGAAGCAGGCACACGATAGCACCTTGACATCAGAGGACCAGCTTGTGTCCATGAGGAAACACACACCGCTGCCCCTTTGCTTGCATGAGTCAGCAGTGTGGTCAGCTCTGTGCACAGTGAAGCCTGGTGGCTGAATGGCGCTGCCAGGGATGTCCGGGTTGAGCCATGTTTCAGTGAAACAGAACACAGATCACTCTTTGTAGTCCCTCCTCGTCTCCTCGTTACATGTATTAGTCTGTTACTGGATTGAAACACCTGAGTGGCATTTGAACACCAACACTTAACACAAGTATTGTGATTATATTTTGGTCATAACAGTTTCATAAGAAAAGTTATGTGAAAACATTTTTTCAGTGCTCAGACACACAAAATTATTGTTTCAGCTAGAGTTACAAACATATGGAATGGACTGTCACCTCATCTACAACAAGCACCATCTATATTGATACTTTCAAGAATGAACTAGGCAGTTTCTCAGAATTCTGATCCATTTATAGAAGTTTTTATGTACAAAACAAAGTAATTTGGGTGTGGAACATTGACCAGTTTATTTGAAGCTGTATTAACAGAGAAAGGACTGTTACTTCCACACTTGTCACTTTCTTCTCAGTTTGTTTTGTCCCTAATCTGCTACCACTACTACTGCTACTTATACTAAAGGCTCAGGATCTGTAATACTGATTCATTATTAGTTCAGTTCAGTTTCTCAAAGAGGAGCCGCTGCATTTGGACTGATTATATAATATATTGTCTTAACAAAAAATGTGGGTTACATGAGTGACAGAACAATTTTTTTATTTTAAATAAACTTTAAATTTATGGGTAAATGACTTTCAATCAATGACTGACTTACTTGAATTATGTTGAATGGCATATACTGATAGATGATACAACATTTCAAACAAATTTGGTCAAATTAGATATTGATAAGTGATAGTAGATTCAACGTGTAGTCAAAAAGACTTATTGATATGCCATGGTTTTGACAGTACATCATCATTGATTTATAATGATTTCTATTAAAAATTCAAATCCCTGATACAGCTCTGTTGTTGGCCAAGCTGCAACGTGAATTGAATTGATTTGATATATATTATATCTCTTTTGCCATTGCTGAATGCTTTTTTTTATTTTATTTTTTTATTGTGACAGCATGAGGTGGGACATATATACTGGGAGACAGTAATACTGGCATACATATGTATGCTGTAAGATTTACATACATCTCTGGATGATTAAAGAGTGCAAAATTTTGAGTGCAAGAAATAACCCAGACTTGAAGACAGGTAAAAGTGACATCATAATCAATAGAAAGTTATTTCTTTTTGAATGATGATGATGAACGATAAGGATACTTATAGAGCACCTTTGCTCGGTCAGAGACCAAGTTCTAAGCACTTTGCAAACAGGCTTCCATCCTGGGTAGAACCAACTGACAGCTGCCATTGGGTGCTCATCATTCGTTTCCTGAACCATTCAATCGGATTTCAAGCACGCACACATACACACTCATGCAGACATGTAACATTTTATGTATATGGCCATTTTGTTAATTTACCCTGCCATGCAGGCAACCATACTCTGTTTTCAGGGGTTTGCACACTGGGTGTGTACTTGTTTCCATAACCCATTGAATGCTGACTTGGATTACAGGAGCTTTAACGTGCTTATTCGATCTTCTGCATTGGTATACACATTATGGGGTTCAGGCACTAGCAGGTCTGCACATGTTGACCTTGGAGATAAGAAAAATCTCCATGCTTTTGTTCCGTTACCCACCTGGTGCCATTACAGAGATTTGAACTGAGACCCTCAATTTAAAGTCCAATGCTTTTACCACTCGGTTATTGCGCCAGTGAAATTTAGGTTAAAAGGTAGCAGTTCATTGCATGAGTTATTATATTTCCGGGGGGAACTACAAATGAAAAATACTAGTGGTATTACGATTGGTAAGGTCATGTCAACCTTGTGTGTGTGTTTGGTAAAAATATGCTAATTTTGAACATGACTTTTTACAGGAAAAAGGGATTTCCAGTTCAGTCATTTGGCACAGGGAATCAGGTAAAGCTGCCTGGTCCGTCGCCCGACAAACCTAACGTCTACGATTTCAGCGTCACCTATGATGAAATGTATAAAGATTTGTGGAGGAAAGATCCTGATCTGTATCCTTTTTCTTACTTTTTCAATTGATTTGCTCAATGTTTGGGTTATGAAAGGTTCGTAATGATATTATTCTTGTTTTATCCATCATTGAATTCACTTAATTTTTCAATTGATTTGCTGTATATTTGGGTTATGAAAGGTTTGTAATGATATTATTGTTGTTGTTTTATCCATCATTGAATTCACTGCATTTTTCAATTGATTTGCCGTATGTTTGGGTTATAAGAGGTTTGTAATGATATTATTGTTGTTGTTTTATCCATCATTGAATTCACTTAATTTTTCAATTGATTTGTTGTATGTTTGGGTTATAAAAGGTTCGTAATGATATTATTGTTGTTGTTTTATCCATCATTGAATTCACTTAATTTTTCAATTGATTTGCTGTTTGTTTGGGTTATGAGAGGTTCGTAATGATATTATTGTTGTTGTTTTATCCATCATTGAATTCACTTAATTTTTTCAATTGATTTGCTGTATGTTTGGGTTATGAAAGGTTCGTAATGATATTATTGTTGTTGTTTTATCCATCATTGAATTCACTTAATTTTTCAATTGATTTGCCGTATGTTTGGCTTATAAGAGGTTCGTAATGATATTATTGTTGTTGTTTTATCCATCATTGAATTCACTTAATTTTTTCAATTGATTTGCTGTATGTTTGGGTTATGAAAGGTTCGTAATGATATTATTCTTGTTGTCTTATCCATCATTGAATTCATTTATGCAGATTCCAGAAAATTTAAGCAAGTGCCCCAGTAGAAGAACATACCATGCCAATTCCAAAAGATTATGCTGTTTTCCACAATACAATGTACGGCTCAATCTGTTGGCATACCAAAAGCCCTAAGAAGTTTTATGATAAAAATTGTAAACCATGTCTGCACCCGTAAATATCAAGGGTTTGTACAGAATAGTGGAGGTCTGGAAAAGTCTTTGAATATTGATCAAAGTAAAACCCTTGGCCAGTGTCACTTAAGTTTGTTCTCATTGCATTTGAAAGACAAACAATAGAAATTGGAAACAGTGGTGAAAATTGAACACAAATACTGGGATATCCACTGATCTTTTTTTTTTCAGCAGAAAAATTTTTGAATCAGTTTGGCTTTGTCAGTTAGTGTTTGTTAAGGAAATTGTTCTGTCTGGTCACTATAGCATTTTGTGTTTGTTAATGACATTGTTCCGTCTGGTCAGTATAGAATTTTGTGTTTGTTAAGAACATTGGTTATAGTCTGGTCAGCTGGTATAGAATGTTGTGTATTCACAGCTCTGGAAACCCTGAGTGTGTGTGTGTGTGTGTGTGTGTAACCAGTTCTAACCATTGCTCCAAGAGTCATGTTCTAACCATCACTTCAAGTGTCATGTTCTATCCATTGCTTCAAGAATCCTGTTCTAACCACTGGTTCATTCAAGAGTCCTGTTCTAACCATTGCTTCTGTTCAAACCACTGGTTCGTTCAAGAGTCCTGTTCTAACCATTGCTTCTGTTCTAACCACTGGTTCGTTCAAGAGTCCTGTTCTAACCATTGCTTCTGTTCAAACCACTGGTTCGTTCAAGAGTCCTGTTCTAACCATTGCTTCTGTTCTAACCACTGGTTCGTTCAAGAGTCCTGTTCTAACCATTGCTTCTGTTCAAACCACTGGTTCATTCAAGAGTCCTGTTCTAACCATTGCTTCTGTTCTAACCACTGGTTCGTTCAAGAGTCCTGTTATAACCATTGCTTCTGTTCTAACCACTGGTTCGTTCAAGAGTCCTGTTCTAACCATTGCTTCAATAGTCCTGTTCTAACCATTGCTTCAAGAGTGAAAAAGACAGATTCCTTAGCTTCATGTAGCTACACACAGAACGGCATTCTACACATGCTGGACAGGAATCGACGCATCAAACCCAAACCCGAGCGTTTCCAGGCCTGCAAAGAGAAATTTGACATCGTCATCACCTGCGAGGAGAGAGTATATGACCAAGTCATAGAAGGTAAGAATTAATTTCTTTACTTCTTCTTTCTGTTCTTTTCTTAGTTTTTGGGCTGCATTGCTAATGTTCACCCGTACAGGTATGGAATTAGTTTTTACTTGTGGTTGTTTCCAACGTGCCATGCAGACAGCCATATTCTGTTTTGGGGGATATGCCTGCTGAACATGTTCTTCATTTTTGTGTGTGTTCAGAATTTATTTTATTTTATTTTATTTTTTTTAAAGAATATGAATATAGATGGGGGTACAGACTCTAGCAGGTCCACACATCCGTTGAGTTGGGGCTGGGAAAACATTTAAATCTCTGTCCTTAACTCAAACCAGCCTTTGCAACTTGATTCAAACTTGGGACCCTAACATAAATTTATACTTTCAGTGTTGAATTGGTTGATTTGGTGCTTCTGATGAAGAGAACATGTCTAACTCACAGATCTCTGAAATGGTCGTCTGGTCTGATAGTGAAAGAAATACTAAACAGAAAATTTTAGAACATCCCAGGTATCCGTGCTTTGCTATGGGTCCATTCCATTTCCAAAGCAACGGATGTAGCATAGCAGAAAAAAACTATAAGGACCTGTCCGCACGCTCTGACTACTTTGTTGAAACTGAGACTGTAGGTATGCATTATCAGAAGTGGTGTACAGGACTGTGTGTGTGTGTGTGTGTGTGTGTGATGCACCTCAACAACATCGACATCCAGGACAACCATGAAGAGGCCTTCATCGGGGTATTGATGTGTGTGTGTGTGTGTGCCATGGAAGCTGCGATAAGTAGGAATATGCGTGTGGGGGGAGGGGGGTGCAGGGTAATGTGGGAGATGGTGTGTGTATGCGTGTGTTGGGGCTCTTGTGCTTTTTATGTGTAGTGTTGGGCCTGTGCACTTTTGTTTGTGCTTTCATGTGTGTGAAACTGCATGTTTGGTGCACGTCTGTTGTGAATGTGTGTGTGTGTGTGTGTGTGTGTGTTTATTTACATTTACTTGCTTATCTGTATATCTATCATTATTGTCTTGCATTTATATGTTTTTGTGTTTTTGACATTTGTGTGTGTTTTTTGGATTTTTTTTCACATTGTATTTTATTTCATTATCTGCTTACCTCCTTTTTTCTTTTACTTTTTTTCCCTCAAGGCCTGACTAAGCGCGTTGGGTTATGCTGCTGGTCAGGCATCTGCTTGGCAGATGTGGTGTAGCGTATATGGATTTGTCTGAACGCAGTGTAAGTGAACTGCACTGAGCTGTGTGTGTGTGTGGTGTGCAGACATCGAGAGCCGGGAGAAGGATGTGGACCATGTGATGCACCTCATCAACATTGACATCCAGGACAACCATGAAGAGGCCACCATTGGGGCCTTCATGATCTGTGAGATGGTCTCCATGGTCAGTTACACACATTATTATTATTATTATTTTATTATTATTATGAATATATTTATTGTTTTGATGATTATTATTATGAGCATTTACACCTAATCTTGAAAATAAGCCCTAGGCATTTACAAATAGAACACATGCAAAAATCAAAAAGGAAAAATTGAACGCAAGATACCAAACATTATTTGAATTAATCATCCATCCACACACACTCACACACACACACAGTACACACAAGCATTACACACACAAAAGTCATAGTACACAATCATAAATAGTACACAATAAAAAATACAACCATCGAATTCTGAAACTATCCAAACTCATTCACGCACTAATAGTCATTTTAGTTTGTACTGGAAAGGGATGAGTTGTTGAGAATTATTCAGGAGGGGAAAAGGTGGGTCTTCAGGCTGGATCTGAAAGATTGCAGCGAAGATGAGTGATGGTGAGGCTGAGGAAGTTGATTCCAAAGAAAGGGGGCTTGGTCTGATAAACTGCATTGTCCACATGTTTTGGTTCGAGCAGGGTGGATCCTAAGCATGCGGTGTCAGAACAAGAGCGTAGTTGGCATGAGGGTATGTAAGGGTGAACGAGATCAGAAAGATACTGTGGGCCAGTAGCCTCAAAGGACTTGAAACGCGTATATGTACGCATGATGGTTGTGTCCGACTGTGACCATCGTGACAGCAGAGGAGGCAGCTGCCATGGCAACTGTCTGGACAACATTTGGATTATAGTGGAGAGTGTCTTCCCCAAGTTACATCCCCATTATAGTGGAGAGTGTCTTCCCCAAGTTACATCCCCACTCTCTCGGCCAAGAGAGCTTTAGGACAGTCAGAGTTGAGATCCCCAAAAGCTTCATAAAAGACTAAGCTATTAGTGAAATCCCATGGCAGTGGAGCTCCTAGTTTGGGAGTCACAGTCTTTCATAAAAGTGTGTTTATGTAAGTTTGTGCCTGCCTATGTGTGCGTATGTGTTAGGGTAGCTGTTAGATACACATGTTTGTTAAAATTTATGTATGCAGTGTGTGTGTGTGTGTGTGTGTGTGTGTGTGTGTGTGTGTGTAGTCACATTTTGGTGTGTGTATGTAACATAGATATAATGTTTTATGTTAACAAATGCACCTAGAGCAGATTTCTGGATAGTGTGCTATATAAGTATCCATTATTATTATTATTATAAAAGACTAAGCTATTAGTGAAATCCCATGGCAATGGAGCAACCATTGATCATACAGCTCACACTTTGCTCATGGCCGTACTGAAAGCTTGTCTCAATCTCTGGTACAAGCTGAGCAAGACGTGCCACACCAACTGGTGGTACTGGAACCACAGTCCTTGCATTTTGGCTGACGTGTGTGTTTCAACAGTGAATTTGTGTAATACCCTGCATGTGTTGAAGCACAACATGAATTGGTGTAATACCCTGAATATGTTGAAGTACAACATGAATTTGTGTAACAGTAAAAAAAACTAATACCCTGCCTTTCCGTTGTCTCTGTGTGTGTGTAATGTATGTATATATGTTTATGTGTGTGTGTCTATGGTACATTTTAACAGTTCATTGAGTCTGTATAATAACTGATTAACTCTGTTTCAGATGTCTGTGTGTGTACGTACATCCAACAGTTCATGTGTATGTGTCTATTGTAAACTTTAACAAAATCATTTTCTCTGGAAATACTTGTCTGTCGACACTAGACTTGAGTTAAAAGTTGAAAAAATTAAGTTATTTCCACACATGCCAATGAGAACAGCAGAGAAAGCTGGAAACTTTGACAGATCTGTATTATAATCTGAAAACAGTGAAATGGCAATCGATGTGGGCTGCTGTTGCGTGATGGAATTTTTAGTTTCCAGCACACAACGTTCAGTTTGACAAACACCCGTTTCTAATGGAGCAAACATGATATTAGGATCAATATACATAAGTACTGGTAACCCCCCTCCCCCATACACACTCTTCCTCTTCCCCACCCCCCAGCATTTTTGGTTTTGTCATTCAGCAGGAATCTTATGTTAGCTTTGAAGGCTTTGCCTCTTGTTATGTTGTTGTGTTTTTATTTTTTTATTTTTTTAAAATTTTTATTTTTCATTATCTTACCCCCATAACTTGTTGACTTGTTAACCAAGAGAGTGAAAGGGGTAACTGACAAACGTAACGTCAGTTCTCCAAGAATCAGGTTACTGCCAAGCAAGGAATGGATGTCTGTGTCTGAATACAATTAAACGTTTCATGCCTGTGTATCCAAGTGAGGAAACAGGTTTGCATGTGTAACCTACAGTATACCTCTGAAACAAATTTTACTAATTGTGAGGAGAGCATTTTGAATTGCTCTCTTGTTCAGTAATTTCTTTTGTGTCTCTCCCTTGCAGTTACATGTATATTTCTTAACACACCTCTCCATCCTTTAAGATTGTGTGTGTGTGTGTGTGTGTGTGTGTGTGTGTGTGTGTGTGTGTGTGTGTTTCTGTTGCAGTTGTATTCATCTGATGATCTGGACAATGAAGTGGACGAAATTCTGCAGGACTTTGAACACAAAGTGAACAGGCCCATATTACACACGGCACTATTCTACTAGTGTATGGGGCATCTCTGGAGTGACTCTGTAGATAATTATTCCGTTGACCTGAAAAGTGAATTGATTTTTTTTTTCTTCTTCCTCCAGTGTGCTTGTGGAGTAGAAATCTTCCAGTGTCTGAAGGCAACCAAAGCTTTTGAAGATGAAAAGGCAAGTGTATAAGATTGTGTTTTGGCAAGGATTGAGAATGAGCTTGTTGAAATATCTTTTGGGTGAACTTTTCTTTTTGTTTATTTATTTATTTACTACTTTTTTCGTAATCAGATCAAGTAAGAAGTAGTTGTTGCCAACATATTTTCAATCTGATAAATTGATAAACCTTGAAGGAGGTAAGTTGATTTCAGATCAACTTATATGTGTAAACAGATTTAACAGCATCTCTTTTTTTTTTCTTTTTAACAATGTATTGTACAGAGTTCTTTTGGGTTATTTTTAAAATTCAGTGTAGAGAATTACTGGTAATTTTTTTAAATTCTTTCTTTTTCAGTATATGGAGTAGTTTCAGGGTGTCTTGTCAGCTGCCCTTTTGTACTCTCACCTTTCCCCAGTAATGACCTGTTCAGCCAATAAACATGTGAAACTATCGATTAAACCAGTGACATTGTAGATTAAAAGTGTGAAATTGGAGGTTAAACCAGTGAAATTGTAGATTAAACATGTACAAGGTTTAGAAAAAAAAAGAAGAAAAAAGACATGGATGAAGATCATCGACTGGAGGGTTTTTTTTGTTTTGTTTTTTTGTTTTTTTAATGCATGAACATCACTGGATGTAAAAGCCGGCTGGCCGGTGGAGGTCATACATGATCCCTGGGGTGATGATGAGAATGGAGGTGGTTTGAGATGTCATATATTTCTTCCGTGGAGTCCGTTGTCTCATGTAATACATTGTCAGGTCTGGCAGTTGTTTTTTTTTTTGTTTTTTGTTGTTTTTTTTCTCCTCACTGTCTTGTCTTGGGTTTGCTGCTTTAGTTATTGTCTTTTACCACACTCTCTCCCTCCCCCATCCCCCTTCTACACCTGCCCCACTGCCCCACCTTGCTGTTTGTTGTCAGGTTTATGTAAAATAGCCAGTGAGCATTCAGGTCCGTACAGAGTCCTGCAAGTCTGGAAAAATCTTGGTGAAATGAGAGAACCATTTCCAGGGCTGGAAAAATCTTGGTGAAATGAGAGAACCATTTCCAGGGCTGGAAAAGTCTTGGGGAAATGAGAGAACCATTTCCAGGGCTGGAAAAGTCTTTGGGAAAGTATATTTGATTACACGTGTTAATAATGGTAACAGTGAAGTGTTCTTCTATTGCGCTGTTCCCTCACAGAGAGGCTCACGGCACTTCACAAATTGGATATAAAAAGAAAGAAACAACAATAAAAAAAAACATTTTTTTAAAAAGATTAAAACCAGTCATAAATTACATGATACAAAAGAGAAGCAACAATCACTACAGAATCAACCACGAAGAAACAGTCACCGTCATCACATCATTTACAGCCCAGACACACATGTGCACACACACACACACACATGCACACACACATGCATACACACACACACACAGAGCACCTCCCACCCACACATACACACATAACACTAGAAAAAATAGCACATCCCTCACATAACAGCAAATTAGACTTAACTGTCACTCGAATACAAGACAGTAATGATGCTTTGTATTTGTATTTGTATTTCTTTTTATCACAACAGATTTCTCTGTGTGAAATTTGGGCTGCTCTCCCCAGGGAGAGCGTGTCGCTACACTACAGCGCCACCCATTTTTTTGTATTTTTTCCTGCATGCAGTTTTATTTGTTTTTCCTGTCAAAATGGATTTTTCAACAGAATTTTGCCAGGAACAGGCCCTTTTGTTGCTGTGGGTTCTTTTACGTGTGCTAAGTGCATGCTGCACACGGGACCTCGGTTTTTCGTCTCATCCGAATGGCTTTTGGTTGGGACTTGAGAGAGTCTGGGGAAGGGGTTTTACCATGACCCACTGGTGCAGACTCAAGCAGAGTCCTGACTCCCTGTTCTGCGCTGACTACCATTTTTCTCTTCAGGGTCTGGAAAAGTGCTGCAGTTTTAGTGAAACCCTTGACCAACACCCTTCAAGGGGCTGATTGAGAGTTAAATAGTTAAAGTAAAGACAAAATTGTGCTGCAGTTTTAGTGAAACCCTTGACCAACACCATTAAGAGGCTGATTGACAGCTAAACAGTTAAAGTAAAGACAGAAAATTGTGCTGCAGTTTCAATGAAACCCTTGACCAACAGCATTAAGGGGCTGATTGACAGCTAAACAGTTAAAGTAAAGACAGAATTGTGCTGCAGTTTCAATGAAACCCTTGACCAACACCATTAAGAGGCTGATTGACAGCTAAACAGTTAAAGTAAAGACAGAAAATTGTGCTGCAGTTTCAATGAAACCCTTGACCAACACCATTAAGGGGCTGATTGACAGCTAAACAGTTAAAGACAAAATGGTGCTGCAGTTTCAATGAAACCCTCGATCAACACCATTAATAGGGCTGATTGACAGCTAAACAGTTAAAGTAAAGACAAAATTGTGCTGCAATTTCAATGAAACCCTCGTCCAACACCATTAAGGGGCTGATTGAGAGTTAAACAGTTAAAGTAAAGACAAAATTGTGCTGCAATTTCAATGAAACCCTCAACCAACACCATTAATAGGGCTGATTGACAGCTAAACAGTTAAAGACAAAATGGTGCTGCAGTTTCAATGAAACCCTCGACCAACACCATTAATAGGGCTGATTGACAGCTAAACAGTTTAAGTAAAGACAAAATTGTGCTGCAGTTTCAATGAAACCCTCGACCAACACCATTAATAGGGCTGATTGACAGCTAAACAGTTAAAGTAAAGACAAAATGGTGCTGCAGTTTCAATGAAACCCTCGTCCAACACCATTAAGGGGCTGATTGAGAGTTAAACAGTTAAAGACAAAATTGTGCTGCAGTTTCAATGAAACCCTCGTCCAACACCATTAATAGGGCTGATTGACAGCTAAACAGTTAAAGTAAAGACAAAATTGTGCTGCAATTTCAATGAAACCCTCGACCAACACCATTAATAGGGCTGATTGACAGCTAAACAGTTAAAGTAAAGACAAAATGGTGCTGCAGTTTCAATGAAACCCTCGACCAACACCATTAATAGGGCTGATTGACAGCTAAACAGTTAAAGTAAAGACAAAATTGTGCTGCAGTTTCAATGAAACCCTCGACCAACACCATTAATAGGGCTGATTGACAGCTAAACAGTCAAAGTAAAGACAAAATTGTAATGTGTATTTTCTGCCTGGTTGATTTTTCTTTGTTGTTTTTCTCCTTACATCCCCCCTTCCCTATTTTGGCAGGTAAAAATCAAAATGAAATGAAGATGCGTTTGCATGTATGTGTGGAAATCTTTGTCTTTTTTAAAAAATATTTATTTTTTATTTTTTTTAGGAAATGGGAATGTGTGTTGAATTTTATTGTGTTCTAAAATACTGGAAGTTGGTATGTCACAATAACTTAAGCATTGATTGAACTTGTACATTCACAGATATGTGTACAGGTCTCTACAGGTCTTTATTTCTGTAATTTTCAGAAAATGGGAAGCATCTACAGTGAAGCGCTTAAGTTTTAGGTTTTTATCATTTAGAATTTTATTGTGCTGCAATGGAAAAGATTGTTACCATTGAAAAGGTGCTTTGCTGCAGAAACGCTAGAGAAGTTGTTTGTATTCACAGAGGTTTTGTTTGTACACATTCTTGTGTGATGTCTGAGGAGCATTCTTTCAAACACCATGTACTTTCTCTCTTTCTCTCTCTCTCTCTCACACACACACACATACACACACACTCACACACAAATTCTTCAAACACACCATTAGGATATGTCATGCACATTTGGTAATATGTAATGTACATTTCGTACAGTATACGTTCATATTTCAGACAGACAGGTTGTGATATCAGGAGAGAGAAAATGTAAAATCAAAAGCTGTGTAAATGCCCCTCTTCTTAAGGAGGCATTCTAGATTTCCATAATGATTTCATTGGTACCTCTGATTCCTGATAGGCCTCTGTTTTATCTTATTTTGTTTTATTGGGGTTTTTTGTGTGTTTTTGGACTGTTGGCTGACTCAGAAAGGTGTTCAGGATTTGTAAAGAGCTTGTTGGAAGTCTGGAAAAGCCTTGGTGAAATGAGGGAACTATTTCCAGGGCTGGAAAAGTCCTGGGGAAAATGTTGTGTTCTTCAAGGTTTGGAAATGTCTTGGAATTTTGGTAAGCCCCTTGACCAATATAGCTTAGCAAGGTGCTTAGTGCATTCAAAACAAGAGAGCAAGAAGCATGAAGACTCACTTGTGATACACACTAAAAAAAAAAAAAAAAAAAAAAATATATATATATATATATATAAGCGTTAAAATGTGTTCTGTATATGTTATTATGAAGCTTCAGGTTGAAAAAAAAATCAAAGCAAGCATGCTCGGGGTCAAAAGAAATAGTTACTCACAGCACTATAGTCCATCTACCAATGGCGTTAAAAAAATTAACATTTGAGCATGTTTTTTAAGCGTGATAAATCAATCACAGTATTCAAGGGGATAACGCTGTTTAAATCATGTTATTTTGGTATATCTCGGGCATTTAAGAAATTCTATAAAGTCTACGGTAAAGGAGACGTTGCCATCACCTCAAGCACACCACAACATGTAGTTGTTTTCTCTAGATCTGCGGAGATCCATGTTGAACAGGCTTAGTTACACTCAGAAACTATGACATGGTCCATTCAATTTCTTTTGTGTTCATTCTGGTTCCTTCAGTATCCACCTTGATACATTTATGTGCAGTAAACCCGTCAGTGATGTAGTTAGTGTCACTGTGTGTTCTGTCCAGAATTGGTATTTCTTTTCTTTTAATTGCGAACAAGAAAAACGATGTCATGCCATCATCTTACCAAACAGCCTATGCTCTGGTAACTGGGAAGTGGGATTATGGTCTTTTTGGATCTGGATTGAGCATTAATGAAATAAAACGTTAATGATCTGGGAATATGGCTTAATTCAGAAGACTTCAACCTGTTATTGTTATGACTGTGAAGATTTATTTTTCCTTCTATGTTTAATTCAGATTTGGTATTGGCAGACAAAAGTATTTCTAGATAAAATTATATTGTTAAAATTTACCACAGACATACACACAGGCAACCGAACACTGTGTAATAACGTGGACTCACTTTGTTTACACAAGTGAGTCAAAAAACAATCAAGAAAACCCCAAATGGTGAAAATTAACATAGTAACAGAATATCCTCTGATCTGTTTTGTCAATGGTGTTACAGACCATTTTTAAAAAATTCTGTTTGGCTTTGTGTCTGGTATGGAAAATGTTCAGTCTGGCCAGGAAAATGTATGGAATTTTGTTTGAGCTGTTATCTGACAACACAAAATGCCATCAAAGCTCTCATTTGTTTCAGAATTCTTTCTCCTGTCCTATGTAATCTTGTGTTTACATAGCTGTTCTGGTGTGTCAGTAACTGGTCTTTGTTAGAATCATTTCTCTTAACATGTCTTTTTTTATTTTCTGTAGACTCGAGTGCTTGTGGTGCTGCATTGAATTCTGTCTTGTCTGTTCCTCATTTTTGGATGTTTGGTTTTGGTTTGTATTCGGAACCCCGACTGGTGGATTGATAGATATTTTGTGGTGGTTTGGTTGGATCTGTCTTAATGTCGGTCTTGTATCCTTGTCCATGTTTTAGTTTGACTCCATGCAGATTGCCACAATACATTGATTACATCCACTTTGTAGCAGATCCATTGATGCTGGTAGCTCTGTCAAATTAAAAAGTATCCCCACCTTGCCACAATACATTGATTACATCCACTTTGTAGCAGATCCATTGATGCTGGTAGCTCTGTCAAATTAAAAAGTATCCCCATCTTGCCACAATACATTGATTACATCCACTTTGTAACAGATCCATTGATGCTGGTAGCTCTGTCAAATTAAAAAGTATCCCCACCTTCTGGAAATACCGTGTTGTGTCTTTTCTGTCGCTCTCTTTCTGGCTCTTTTCCTTTTCTTTTTTTGTTGTCTCTTCCTTTGTTGTTTTCTGCCCTGTTGGTCCACTGAGCAACATTTGTTCTGGAAAGCCTTGAATAGTTTGGTCATTTTTGTGGGCTGGATAATTGGGCGTTCTCGCTGTGTTGTCTTATTTTTTGTGTGTGTGCCAAGGATGGATGCATGAGGTGCCTGTTGGTTTTTGTTTATTTTGTATGGCTGTTGTTATGTAGAATTTCATTTATTGTGTATTGTGATGTTTATGTTCAGGTTTGGATTTTTTGTTCTTTTTTAAAATCCTCTAATGAAAAATTGAAGAAACTGGCAACATCAGAGGTCTGTCCTAGATTTATTTGCCCGAGTGTGACTGTACTTTTGCCTAAGTTTCTTTTTATTATTTTGTTGTTTTTTTGTTTTTGTTTTTTTCTTGTTGTTTTTCATTGCACAGAACAGGTAGTTAGTTTTTTTTTTCAGCCCTGCTATGGCTGAGCTGTGATCAACAGTGATGGAGATCCAGTCAGTAGCAAATCACTCCCAGGAAACAAAAAACCACAGGAACATGTAGTCTTGTTTGTGATTGTCACTGGTCACTGTCCTCATTTTGTATTGCCTAAGCTCCCAGCTCTTCCCGATTTAAAATTAAAAATTTTTTTTTAAGTTAATGGAAAGAGATTGATGTATGTTGATGGATGTTGGGCGGCAAGGACTTGAAACCAAAAGTATATTACATGACGTTGCACCACATAGAAGTATCGGTATGTACAGTCAGATTGTAATAAATGGTAATGAAGTCTCATTTGTTTGCTGTGTTTGTTAAGATTTTAATGTGAGTGGTGGTTTTGAGTGTGTGTGTGTGTGTGTGTGGCTTCACCACATTGACAAGGACATTACTTTTTTGTGGTATTAAAATCTTTCAAAGTTTACATTGTTACTGAAAGTATTGTATCATGTCCATGCATGCCCACTTGCAAACACGCTCTAGAGACATACTCGTTCATGCATACACGCACAGCATACACATGCACATATAATCATGCACCTTATTTCATTCTTTTTATCAATATTCTTATCCCATTACTCAGTGTCTGTTGGCTGTGTCAAAAAGGAAATTTTCTATCTAAAATTACGTTTAAATAACATACTTACCGTGACCCAACTAGTGCAGACTCCGGCAGGGGTCTGACATTCCTGTCCTGTGCAAACTACTATCCGCCTATGCGGAGAAAATGAGAGAACTACGGCCGATAACCTCCCGGAAGTAGGTAACGTCCCCTTTGTCCCCCTGGCTAGCGCCCTCTTTTGACGGCAATGTCAGACCCCTGCCGGAGTCTGCACTAGTTGGGTCACGGTTAAGTATGTGTAATTAAACCTGGGTCTCTGCAAATGTTTTTCCTGTCCATTCTGCAGTGTAGTCAGTCCATTAGTTTCTTTTCTGTCCTCCGCTTTGTCTCCTTCCGTCAACAGTTCTTCACAGGACTGTTTAAGCAAGGCCACTGGGTCTTACGTGGCTGTGCCAATGTTGTTTCCTAAACAAGAAAAAATAATAATAACGCAACACAGCTTGGTCATACCACCATTTTTATTATTGACGTTGCCAGTCACTAATTTGCCATCACCATTTCAGCATCATACCACCACACCTACAGCCAGTTAAGATAGCGCAAATAATTTTCTTTTAAAAAGAGAAAATTCAGACACAACCTGGTGCATTTCACAACATGCACTCAATCCTGGAAACCTCAGAATTCACAGCCGATAGAGAAAATCAAAAGGCGTCCAAAAATGACACATAATAAACTGATTTTGATCAGCCAACACATCACACCTTGGTGAAGTGGTTAGTGTTGTGGACTGACGACTGGGAGGATGCAGGTTTGACCCCCATCAAAGGTGGGTTTTTTTCGCCCTGTGGCCATCTCCTGCTCAGACTGGAGTGTGCTGTGGGCTCAGATGTGAAGACTGGGACCACACAGCCCACGGTCATCCACTTTGCAGATCCACCTTTCAGTTTGGGAGTGTTGTTCAAATTCCTGACCAACACTGCAGGTGTCTGTGTCTTTCAGCCTGGTTGAAGCCAGGGCATGTGATGAGAACACAGCTGTGTCAAGTAGTCCCCGGCCTACATGGACCTCCACTGCAGCACTGTCGAAAACAAAATGTCTCAAAATTCTACAAAAAATTGATTTTGAAGATGCTGCTTGCTGTGAAAACACATTTTTACATCTTATGCTGGAACTGACGACTGTAAACGGTGTAACACTTTAGAAAAGCTGTTTTCTGAATAGGACAATGATGAATGTTTACACATGTATCATAACGACACTACCCTAAGTATGCTGTGACTGAACATAAAAGTTCTGAACAGCCATACACCCATACACAACTAGAAATCCCCATCACGCTGATCATATTTTTGCAAGCTGAGAAGAATATCAAGAATTATGAAAAAAATATCCAGAATTAATTACCCTTGGAAAACAAAGTGTAAAAGAGAATATGAAACACACATGGCATAATCGTGTTAGACAACAATATCTCACTGCATGGAGGATACAACACACACACACACACACACAGTTTCAGTAGCTCAAGGAGGCGTCACTGCGTTTGGACAAATCCATATACGCTACACCACATCTGCCAAGCAGATGCCTGACCAGCAGTGTAACCCAACGCGCTTGGTCAGGCCTTGAGAAAAAACAACAACAAAAAAACACAAACAACAAAGACAAGTGTGTGTGTCAAAGATACATGCTGACACCTTCAGAGAAAAAGATGACATGCACACATCACACATTCAACAGTTGTATGTATGTGGAGAATACAAAAAGGAAAATATCAAAACAAATTGCAGAACATGTAAACTGTCTCCTGGTACGGCTCCAGATAATAACAAATGAAGAGTTGAATAACAGTACCACTTTCACTGCCAAACTTGCATTTATGCAGCAGCTAGGAAGAGGACCCATGTCAATGAAGGGTGACCAGATCATGGATCTGTTATCCATGAACCTACTGCTCTTTATATTCGGTGGTAGGATAGGCCATCTTTTCTACACATCACAGGGGGAAATTCCCAGCTATTCTTAGACACCACATTTTCTGTGTTTATAGCACAAGGGAATTTTTCACTCTAAATTGACTGGCGGTGAAAGGGGCACTGACAATCACTGACCACCATTACACACAAAAAAAATGAACCACTGCAATGTAAATACAATACTGATGCTTTGAAAAACTTGAACTTCAGACCAAAAGCTGACAGGTCTTTGAATTCAAGTCTAATGACAAATCCTTTCCAGAATGATAACAAATTGTGTGTGTGTGTTTGTGAGGGTGGTGGTGTGGGGGGTGAGAGAGCATGTGTAGGCCGCCATTGTTTTTTGTGGTTTTTAGGTGCAGAGTGCCTGATGACTGAACGTCATTTTAATACCTGATGCACCTACCAAAATTTTTCTATATGAAGCGGATAAAGAGTCTTGAAGTCCTGAAGTGTTGAAACTGACTGACATATAACACCTGGCTAATGTTCCAACCACAATGAAGAACCCAGTTTGCTTTGACAGAAGATGATTTCAAATGATCAAGTCACCAGCTCATTTTATAGGACTGCATCACATTTCCATTCAGATATTAAGGGAGATAGCAACAAAAAACAACAACAACAACAAAAGAAAAGAAAAAAATAGGGATATGGCAACAACAAAAAAAGAAAAAGAAAAAAAGGTTTTATCTTATTTTTGGTATATGTTAAACAATACATAAAAATTCAACAATTCTGCAGAAACAGATAACAAGATTTACTTGAGAACACAACTGATCCATCCAAAACAATATCAATGACAATTCAGATTGTGCTTATTTTTATAAATCACATTTCTCTACAATATTTCACAAAACTGAAAAGACAACTGCTTTTTATACTCAAGTATTTTTTTCATCACATAGTTTTTATCACATTCATTACATACCAGCTGCACCCTATTTTGTATCACAGAACACAAAACGCTGCTGCCTCTATTCCATTTTCAGTGAGTATAACTATCACACTCATGTCAAAATTGATAACACTTGGCATTGCTTTAAACAATTCCTATTCAAAGAAACAACGCAGCATAACCACATAAACACTAAAAGCATGGGAAAGGCATCAAGCTTGGCTTACTTACAACACTTGACATTCACAGCTATCACACTAGTGTTAAAAATGATAACAACTGGCATTCAAAACTCCAAGGCCAAGGAAAGGCAACTCCATGCATACTGGCTGCCTGCTTGTTGCTACTTCTTTCCCTTGCCCTTCCTGCCCTTGGTGCGCTTCAGGAAGCTCTTGCCCTCCTTGGCCGTGTTCTGCATGGTACCTGCCCGTTTCATTGCCGGTTTGGCTGGCGTCGCTTTCTTTGCTGCTCGCGTTCTCTTCCCTGCTGTGATGGTCTCTTCACCATCCAGCAAGCGTTTTGCTGCAACAAACAAAGCCAGGTCATTAAAAAAAAAAAAATAAATAAAAAAAAACATAAAGAAAACTCTCATCCATTGGCCTCTTCAGTCAGCAGACGATGTATTCAGTGGGTGGGACACACACCGCATGTGGCTTCAGGTAACAAGAATCATCTGTGAACTGGACACCTGAGAGTTGGAGAAAGAGAGGACAGCAGAAGATGAACTGGTGGCATACAGTGGAAATAGACCTCAGACATGTCGACAGACGATGGGGTGACACCAGCAAACAGTGGAAATAGACCTCAGACATGTCGACAGACAATGGTGTGACACCAGCAAACAGTGGAGAGAGACCTCAGACATGTCGACAGACAATGGGGTGACACCAGCAAACAGTGGAAACAGACCTCAGACATGTCAACAAATGTTGGTGTGACACCAGCAAACAGTGGAAAGAGACCTCAGACATGTCGACAGACAATGGGGTGACACCAGCAAACAGTGGAAACAGACCTCAGACATGTCAACAAATGTTGGCGTGACACCAGCAAACAGTGGAAATAGACCTCAGACATGTCGACAGACAATGGGGTGACACCAGCAAACAGTGGAAATAGACCTCAGACATGTTGACAGATGATGGGGTGACACCAACAAACAGTGGAAATAGACCTCAGACATGTTGACAGACTATGGGGTGACACCAGCAAATAGCGGAGAGAAACCTAAGACACGTTATTATTATTGTTCTTCTCATTATTATATATTCAAAATAACAATAAATGATATGGTCAAATTAAGTATGCAGCCAGTTTAATAATGATAATAGGGAGGCACCGTGGCAGAATTGGTTAGGTGATGGACCTCTGATCCAGTGTTCACCAGTGATCAGTGATGGACCTCTGATCCAGTGATCAGTGATGGACCTCTGATCCAGTGTTCACCAGTGATCAGTGATGGACCTCTGATCCAGTGATCAGCGATGGACCTCTGATCCAGTGATCAGTGATGGACCTCTGATCCAGTGATCAGTGATGGACCTCTGATCCAGTGTTCACCAGTGATCAGTGATGGACCTCTGATCCAGTGATCAGTGATGGACCTCTGATCCAGTGATCAGTGATCAGTGATGGACCTCTGATCCAGTGATCAGTGATGGACCTCTGATCCAGTCATCAGCGATGGACCTCTGATCCAGTGATCAGTGATGGACCTCTGATCCAGTGTTCACCAGTGATCAGTGATGGACCTCTGATCCAGTGATCAGTGATGGACCTCTGATCCAGTGTTCACCAGTGATCAGTGATGGACCTCTGAACCAGTGATCAGTGATGGACCTCTGATCCAGTGATCAGTGATGGACCTCTGATCCACTGTTCACCAGTGATCAGTGATGGACCTCTGATCCAGTGTTCACCAGTGATCAGTGATGGACTTCTGATCCAGTGTTCACCAGTGATCAGTGATGGACCTCTGATCCAGTGATCAGTGATCAGTGATGGACCTCTGATCCAGTGTTCACCAGTGATCAGGGTTCAAGGCCCTGTTTCAGCATGGTGCTGTGTCTTTGGGAAAGGCACTTTATTCCCATGTTCCTCACTCCTTCCAAGTGTGATAAGTATCCATATTAATCAATCAAAAAAGAAACAGTATGAATGGGTAGCTGACCAGATGGGGAAGGTCAAAACGGCAGAGAGGACTGGGTCCTAGCTTCCTATGCCAAGCCCAAGACACAGTGGATATCAATTCACTGCTCTGACTGACAGCTGTATGTGACTTTTGAACATTTAACAATAATAATTATCATAAAATAAACTAATAACTAAATAATATGACCAACTGATTTCCAGTGAGCAGATACTACAGGCTAAATAACTGCAACAACTGCAATGACTTCATCATACACTTGTCATGACTACAGTCCGTTTCATTTCATGGTCTGGCAGCAAAACTGAGTGGTTTTTTTTGTTTGTTTTGTTTTGTTTTGCCTGTTGGGTCTTTAGTTTGAATCCTGACAGCAATCAGTGACTTAAAGGTGAAGGTTTTCCCCAATCTTCCTGGACATGTGTGTTCCTGCAAACACCTGAACACCCTTTGTATGAAAACAAAGGTGAAGGTTTTCCCCAATCTTCCTTGACATGCGTGTTCCTGCCAACACCTGAACACCCTTTGTGTGAAAACAAAGGTGAAGGTTTTCCCTTACCTTCCAGAACAACATGTGCATTTCTGCCAACATCTTGACACCCTTTGTGTGATAACGTGTGCAAGATCAAGCATAGTCACTAAATATGCCCTAATCCATGTCTGTGTTTGGTTACGGAAATGAACTATCCAGTGACATAACTGAAAATGGAGTGTGGCTGCCTAAACTGTAGGCTCACACACACACACACACACACACACATGAACAAACCAGTGACAAACCTGAAAATGGAGTGTGGTTGCCTAAATGGTACGGTCACATACACACACACACACACACAGAGTGAGAACTCTTTAAATCTGATGAACCCAAACCTGTGTATCTACAACTGACCTTCTGCAACAGTTTTTGCCATGGTACCAGTGCGTTTCATGGAGGGCTTTGCTCCTTTTTTGCCTTTGCTGCTGCTTGCCGTTGCTGTCTGCGCAACAGAAACAAAAATCATCTGCGATCAAATCAGCTTACTTCACCTGGCTTTGGCCCCGCCGACAGTGAAGGGAAAATTTCAGGGCTGATTTACACGTCAAAGGAAAACCAATAGAATGTTTAAAGTGTTTAAGTCAATCACTGTCACACTGAACCACTCACAGTCTCATTTAGTCCATGTAAAATTCAAATTGTTATCGAAAATATCTCTTTCCTTGTGACTTTTTTCATCTGATTCTACAATGCAATGCATGCATTACAATGCAATGCAATACATCATTACATGTATACTGATCCATGATATCAATTCAAATGTGAAACAATGCAATGCAATGTAATGCAAAGCAATGCAATACATGTCTATTAATCCAGGATAGCAATTTGAATGTGTGAACAATGGCATAGAACATATATTCCATATTCTCTCAAAAACATAATAGATATACAGTAATAAAACAAGCATGGGTTTTTCAGACAAACACGTACACTACGTGTGGCATACAGAACTATTGTTGACAAATTGAAAGCATTAAAACAGACACACTCAAACAAACAAAATTGGAAAGAATTTTGAGAAAGCAAACAGGATTCTGTGATGAAGCATTTTGTAAAAGTTATCTTTCTTGTAAATTTGTCACTGGTACCTGATTCAACAAGATGATTCTTTGATTTTTCTTTTAGAATTATCATTTCTTTATGTTTACAATAACAAAATTTTAAAAGCAAGAGTCCACCTGTTTAACACCATGACTGCTGATCCTTGGCAAACAGAAATCAGCATGGAAAGAACTTGTAATGCAGCCACTACTTTTTATGTGTCCTTTTTTAAAGAGTGGTGCCACTGATAATCCCCAGGAGAAGTAACAAGTCCAAATAAAGCATGGTGACTGAGACTGACCTAGTTGTAATTAGGTCACAGCCCTTCACTGACAAGCATACACATCACCAGCAGCAGTCAAGGGGTTAAAACAGTTATAAGGAACTCTGGAGAAATACTGACCTCTTCAGTGCTTACACTTGGAACGTTCACACCCATGGCAGTGTGTAGATCTTCCATAGTTTGGGACTTGAAGTAGTACTGTTTTTTTGGTCTTACATCGCCCGGAAACAAGTACTGCACTGCCTCCTACAAGCCATGTGAAAATCATTTACACACTCCACAAAGAGTTCAGGATCATTTCATACAGCTGGCATTTTCTAATAAAATGTTTTTAAAAAATCGAGATGGTTTGAAATATGTAGGCTGCACTGAATCTACCACTGATTCCAAGAACCACTGAAAAAAGCAGGCATATTTTAATCTAATAAAATGTGTTTGTTTTGGGTTTTTTTAATCAAGAGATGGTTTGAATTGTGCAGGCTGCATTAAATCTACCAAACCCCAAGAACCATTCAACAAACAGGCATGTTTTAATAGAGTGTTAAAAAATAATCGAGACATCAGTGCTGGTTGCGTACAGTCTACCATGCACAGATCGACATCTCATCAAATACACAGATCACCCTTTCACTTTCAATCACACGTGCACCATAAACATCCTGAAAAGTGTTTGAAAAAACTTATGTTTGAACCGAAAATTCACACACACACATCTGTAAACATAACAACTTTACAAACAAGTCAAATTCCAAGCAGGCCAAATCAAAAACTGGACCCAAACTATTCGAAGGAAATGCTATTCAGAACTCTAACATCCAGTCTGAACTTGAATGGGACAAGTACGTTAAACCTGGTGACCTAAATATCGATCGATAGGCCAAGGATTCGATTTTTACCTATCAACTAATCAAGATGAGTAACAATGCACCGTTATCATTATCGATCTTGAATTTTGTGCATGCTAAAGTGATCTTAATTCATACCTTGGCAGTTGCTTTCATCGAGCTGGCTCGAGGCACTCTAGGCATGTCGTACTTTTTGATCGTGAAAATAAATTACTTCGAGGATTTGCAATCTTCGTCCAGGAAATAAGGCAGACGAACTTTGTGCGAGACGTGGTCACGTGGTGGGCAACCGCGTGCGCATACATCGGAAACAATCACTAAAATGTTAAGCACGCATGCCCAGAAAAGCATTGTAAATTTTGACGTCATTGTTCTCCGTGAGAAACATGATAAAAATAGAATTCAGGTTGAAACAAGTTCTCTCTCTCTCTCTGTTTTGCTTTTTATTTACTTTTTTAAGTTCACTATTATATTTATAAAGGCTGATATTTGGCTTTATATTTATTGCTTTTTTTGTGTTCACTTTGCTTTTTTTCTTGTTTGTTTCTTTGTTATATACATGATTTACTGTTTTGCAAGTTTATAGCTTTAAAAAAATCTTTTTGAACAAGTAAAATTTTTGGTCTAAATTGTTCTTTTGAAATGATCATTTGATTTGTTTCTCAATATCTTGAGCATATTGTTGTTTTGTTGTTGTTCTTGTGTGTGTGTTTTAATTCTTCCGTTCTTTGGAAAGGTCATGGATATGAAGTTTTAATGCAAGGTACTAAACATCGGATACACTGATCATATCACCAAGGAACAAGAGAGTCAAACCACCAAGCAGCACACTGGGCCATTGTAAAATCTACTGACATCTGTTACAATTAAAGGTGTTTTCACTGTGCGTATGTGTGTGAGGTTACCTAGCACTTGTATGAATGATGAAGCAATGTGTATGTAGTGCCTGTACATGCTAATTGTTTCAGGAACACACACACACATGCAGACATACACATATTTGAAATGAAGCAAAATGTGAACTGTGGACAGCATGACAATATACTGCATGTACACTGCAGACACACACAGAATTTTTCTTTAAAAAAAAAAAGTTCAAGATTCCATAACTATGTCAGCATTTGGTGATTTAACTCACTCAGTACGGCCAGTCCTCTCTTCTCCTCTACACAGACCCCTCGGATGTCCAGTGGGTGTCTCAATGACCCAACCTTTAACTTCCGTCGTCAGAATTGTATTGTTTGTCAACATTCACCTCTTCAGTATAAGAGCCTTCCGCTTGCAATATTTTGATGGTGGTAATTGGGGTGAAATGCTGTTAACGTCGTCTCTTTCGTCGTTCGTATGGAGAGAGTTAAGAAACCCAAGCATACCCATCCTACATGGACATGTATGACACTGAGACACTGTCAAATCTCACACTCAGGCACAATAGCTCAGTGGTTACCGCTCTGGAGTTTTAATACAAGGATCTTGGGTTTGAACCCTGGCCATGGCCCCTGGTGGATTATAATGGGTAGAGATTTTTCAAATTTCCCATGTCAACATTCGCTGCAGACCTGCTAGTGTCTTTGTCCCCTTTGTGTATCCATACAGATCAAAGAAAAAAAAAAAAAGCCCGCATGTTCTTTAAATGTGTGTGCTTGCTATTTTCTATTTCATTTAGTTACATGTTCCCACTCTAATTACGCACATTCTCTTGCAGGTCCTAACCAAGATTATTGAAGACAGGTGAAGCGAATATGCTCATATACGTGTGAACGAAACTGTCACTATCAGTCCTAGCCAAGATACGTGAAGTGAATAAATTATGCTATGTTAAAGATAGCGTCACAATCCCAAGATTATTGAAGACAGGTGAAGTGAATATGCTGATATCATGTGAAAGATGGTGTCACAATCAGTCCTACACAAGATATGTGAAGTGAATAAATTGATCTGATATCATGTGAAAGATACCATTACTGGTCAGGCGGGCCTGGCTGGACCGACAGTGAAGAGAAGAAGAAGAAAGATTCTGTAATCCTGTCAGCACTCACTGGTTATGGATGCAAGGACATCCCAGCATGCACATCAAGAAAATGGAGTATGGCTGCCTGGAAGTAAGGGTCAAACATGTGAAAAGCCCTCAGGTACACACTGGAGACATCTGAGTCACAGCCCACACACACACAAAAACACCCAAAGCAATGTGAAGAAATAATGACATTTTTATTTATTTTTTGAAAAAGCCTCAATCACAAACATACACCAAGTCTTAATAAGTGAAACGATTGCCAGTAAAATGTCACTCTAGTTAAAACAAAAGGTGTCGGATGGGAAGAAGACAGAAACTCAACAAGCCGAAAGTTACTCCGGTACAAAACTAACAGTACATACACACTTACAACTCTGAGAGAAAAGTGGTGTGATGTCAAGTCCATATAGTGTATGCAAAACAAGCCAATGTAAATGTTTATAAACAACAATGCAATAAAACTGAATGATTGTTAAGATGACAGCATGCACGGATAATGTAACATGACAAAAAGTGACAATGAATAACACCAAAGAAAACACAGGATGTGTAACAATAAACAAAATAAAAACACTTTCTCTGCAACATAAAAAAAAACCTTTGTTGATATTGCAATTCTTAACAACCTTAATTAAACACTAACACAGTTTAGTATTCTAACATCATGAGTGTATTTCTGTTCCCTGTTCAAATATTATATATAATTTTGGTATGCGCAACTATGAAATATTATTTATCCCACTGACTGGCGACTATGAAACAAAATAATCTTGCCTGTACGTTTCACCTGTGTTGCCATCACACCACTGAACAAAAGTTAATGCTTTTTATGTGTCTCGTTGCCATCATGAATGCAGTGTGTGCAAACTATCAAGAAAGCCTTTCCAGGAAGAATGTGCCGAGTAGATTCATCAAACACACACACATATTAATGCTGTCAGTGGATCCATCGCAAGTCGTTGATACAAAAAAAAAGAAGAAAGAAGTATACAATAACTGATTACAGCAAAGTCGAGGGTGCTACCACAACCTAGGAAAAAAAAAGTTAGCAGAAGAGATCTCCTTACTGAGGACACAACATGATATGGTTCTGATTCAGACACAATCTTTTTTTTTCCCACCACAAAAAACAGTTTTGACACGAGTTCACTTCAGGACAAAAATTTACAAAATTAGATTCCAGCACCTGTTGACATGCAGCCTTCAGACTGAAGATGACACCTTGTGTTATTTACATCATGCTGTAAACAGGTGCTCATATCATGCTTTGTAACAGTGTGGAAAAATGCTATACCCAACGACATTTACCAGAAATCAAACCAAGTTTTAAGACCTGCATCAGAACGATGGACCATTGATGGTTGATATTACAAACAGAATCATCACTGTCCTTCATTAAATTGATTAATACATAAATAAGATGAAAAATGAAAAGAAAACGCAAAAAATCTTTGGTTCCTGTGACTACCAGATAAGATGCTCTTCAGTCAATCACATCTAAGAAACTTAGAAAGCCAGAATGAGAAACTACAACAAATAAAAATCTACGGTTACGCAAGTCAGCATTTCAATTTTCATGAAAATGGAAGTCGATGACAGAAATTTAGCCAGACATTTCTTTTTCTGTTCTTTTTTTTTTTTTTTTTTCCAATGCGTTATAAATGAAGCCTATAATAAACCAGGCAATGTGGTTTGTGAACATTTTTATATCATGTCATTACACCCGATCACATACTTTTTTTCTTTTTTTTTTCCCAGTATATTCTTCTTGAAAAAAACAACAAACACATTTGATGTCTGTTTATGAAAAAAGCCATGCCATTACAATAATATGATTAACCACAGCTCTGTGTATGCACTGGATGCAATGATTTGAAGAATCAGACAGCACTGGATGCAATGATTTGAAGAATCAGTCTGACCTCTCCGTTCCCATGTACACATTCTACAAGCAGTGGCATCATTTGCTCACAATTACGCCTCAGGCATACAAATCCTGGTGGAAAAAACAGAAAAAGAAGCAGCATGGCACCTAGAAGAAAGTTTTGTAAAAGACTAAAATCATACATATGGTGGTAAAAGGATGTTTAAAAAAAAATCAGGGTAATACAATGGAATAAAAGAATCACATCTGATTAATCACAACAGCCTCGATAAAAATGTGACTTTAAAAAAATAATGAAAAAACACTTGTTCAACTCATTCTCTGCCCGAGATCTCTGCATTCAGAGTCATCAGATAATTAAAGTGACAGACAGTTGTAAATGTCTGTAAATTATTTACACCACCAACTTCCGAGTGAGATGAATTTCAAGCTGCTCACGAAAAACCAAGGACAAAACTTTGCTCCACTGTGGGTGACGAAGAAACCAGAGACAAAACTACTGCACCATAACTACTTCACCACACTACACCACAACTGCTAGGCAGATGCCCTGACCAGCGAAAGTAATAACCCAACGTGTTTAGACAGGCCTTGAGTGCTTGCATATACGTGTACCTATCAGAGCGGATTTCTTCAACAGAATTTTGCCAGGACAACTCTTTTGTTGCCATGGGTTCTTTTTCAGTATCCCAAGTGCGTGCTGCACATGGGACATCTGTTCACCACCTTATCCAAATGACTAGATGACTAAACTTGGAAGGGCAAGAGTGGGATTTGAACCCAGACCTTCATGGACACTGCATTGGCAGGTGAGTATTTTAACCATTCTGCCACCTTCCTCATTATCTCATCTCCTTCAGCAGTCAATGTATGGCAGTGTAAAGAAACTGAATTTCTGAAATAAACATTACATTTGAATTTGTTTTGTTGTATTGAAAATCTGGAATGAAATATATGGCTAATTTTTTCCCCTTGATGCCCAAGAACAGAGAGTATTACATTGGGACAGCAGGGGTGAGGGCAAAGACACTGCACAGAACGAGTTAAAACAGTGTTTCTCTACACCAGATTGGCAGAGAACCAGTTAAACCAGTGTTTCTCTACACCAGATTGGCAGAGAACCAGTTAAACCAGTGTTTCTCTACACCAGATTGGCACAGAACCAGTTAAACCAGTGTTTCTCCACACCAGATCGGCAGAGAACCAGTTAAACCAGTGTTTCTCCACACCAGATTGGCAGAGAACCAGTTAAACCAGGGTTTCTCCACGCCAGATTGGCAGAGAACCAGTTAAACCAGGGTTTCTCCATGCCAGATTGGCACAGAACCAGTTAAACCAGGGTTTCTCAACGCCAGGTTGGCACAGAACCAGTTAAACCAGGGTTTCTCCATGCCAGGTTGGCAGAGAACCAATTAAACCAGCCTTTCTCCATGCCACATTGCCAATCATCCATGGCAGCCAACATTTTTACTCGATGTGCACACACCTCACCCACACAACACACAGGGGAAGGGAGGTGAGTATTCATCATAAGCTGTTGTTCTTTCCACATCGTAATCTGCCGCTTCTGCCATTTCATTCTTCAATGATACACTCTTCTGAATATGTAAATGACTATGAAGTGAATAGTATTTTCTTCAAAACTTTGAAATATCATCTCCGTATTACTGAGTTATGTAACGCCACATACATACAAATGCAAAATGTAAAGTGCAAGATGAATGTGAACTGTACCATGCTTCGATGATTCCTGTAATGTGAATGGCATGTACATCAACAGGAGAGAGAAAAATGCATGCAGAAAAAAATCATTCCATCAGCTAGTTTTGACATTTTCTGATTATCATCAGACAAATACACAACTGCACAGCGCTGATCTGACATGATGTGGAAGTACAAGATAAGCATTAATGGAGATCCAATGACTTTGGTACAAAACACTGTGTTACCACTCCAATATGACAAAAAGCTCAATGATACAGTCATCATCTCATAATGAAAAACACTTCATTACCCCTACAATATTCTGTCAATGTCCTTCACATGTTGATGTGAACGTGATTTTAAAACTATAGATCCAATCCCTCAAAAAAGATGTCAAAGGTAACTGAAATGATTTTTAAAACCCAAAGCAATGTAACGACGATGACACGACAATCATGAAACCAAAGAAGTGAGAAAGAAAATCAAGTCCAACAGCAAAATATTGTCAAGCAGCACAGCACAAAGAATGATGCACACAGGCGATGAGGGTTTGAGACCCTGCCCAAAGAGGTTTGCATTCACAGTGGTTATAAAATGATGATGACATCAAACATGTAAATTGCTGCCTCCGACACACACACATTCTGTCCCGAACAACTGACCACTAACAACACCTCCTCCCCCTCCTTCTGACGCTGACGTCAAGGAAAGGTATTAAGTCTTATGCGACACAGTCTACCACTACATATCAACATGGTGATTAATTAATCATACGTCATTCACAACAACAACCCACTGAAAGGAGAAGGAACAGTACAGAAAGCCGAGATACAGCAACGCAGTCGGGTTCAATCAGTATCATTGATTATAACTAAGTGACAGACAACGTTTAGTGTGCACCAAATGACTTCAGTAATGTCAGACTTCGGTTAAATCAGTTTTGCAATGCTACTGTGCACCAGATGACTTGAGTAACGTCAGACTTGGGATAGATCAGTTTTGCAATGTTACTGTGCACCAGGTCGGCCATCTCCACTGTGTGTAGGGCTTGGCAAAGGAAGGCAGGGACCAAGTCTCTCCTTCTGCCGTTTTAACCATTCCTAAGTCAGGTTCCCATCCACACCTGGGTGGAGTGAGGAAAACCAGAGTGAAAAGCCTTTCCCAAGGACACGACACCATGCCGGAACAGAGCCTCAAACCCTCATCACTGGCTCACAAGTCCAACGCCTAACCAACTAAGGAACGGCACCTCCTGACAGGAGACTTACTGACAAATTTAGAGGTAGGCGGGCTTTGTCGCTCATCTGTATCACTTTACATTCGTTTGGTCATTCATCTGTATTATCTGTGTTACTCTGAATATTTTCTTTTAACTATTTCTGACAAAAAAGGGGACAAATTTCCAAACTGCACGTCTCCACTGTGACTCGAGACGTGCACATTCCTTTTCCTAAGGTAGACCGATTTCCAACAGCCAGCAAACTTCAGTGTTAACAGCCCAAGAGACATAACCGGGGTAGATAACCACCTTTAGTAACACACACTTCACAATAATAAATGAATATATGATACTAATAACTTGGAAAGAAAAACCATAATGTTTCTGACTCCACCAGAAAAAAAATCCCAATAAATCTCGCTGTTTGTTCCAGTGATTCCCCAAAGTTACTGATTCCTTGCATTAAAACATTCTTTCTTTTTTTTCTTTCTTCCCAAACTCCAACCCTGAAATAGCCCCCTTGGCTATGAGCAACATGACTGGATCAGAATCTTCTCAGAGTGACAAAAACAAAGGTACGATGACAAGATATTGCTTCGTACGAAATATCTGTAAAATAAATCTGGTCTCTCTTTTATCTTTCTGTTGAGCCATTTGGTCATTCGTTTTTTCTTCTTTGTATTTTTACTTTTTTCCCCCCCCTAACTTGTATTGTTGTAAGCAGCATTAAAAATTTTCATTAACATACGATCTTTCTCCATACCTTTACCAGCATTTCAACATTTATATATGTTGTTTCTTCCTCTGATATTTGTAAGCAGCATTTGGTACATTTATTTCTCTGTACTGTCAACCCCAAAACAAATCTGTGAACACAAGGCTGGGGCAGCCGGGAACCACGAAATGTCAAGGACAACAGTTTGGTCAGAAACAGATCATGGGAAAGAAGGAAGGAATGAAAGAAAGAAGAAAGCAAGGCTGATAGAAAGAAGGAGAGAGAAGAAGAAGAAGAAAAACAACAACAAAAAACGACACACAAGACACAGAGAGAAGAAATGGAGATTAGAAAGACAGTGAGAGATGGAGAGTGAGATGGAGAGAAGACAAAGGAGAGCAGAAGACAGACAGAAAGATGGGGACAGGGAAGAGAGAGAGCGAGAGAGAGAGAACAACAAACACTCAAACCAACAACTGAGCACATCAACAATGCAAAAAAAAAAAAAAAAAAAAAAAAAAAAAAAAAAAAAGGAGTAAAACAACAAGAAATACATACAGATGATAACTACCAACAAGTTCAACACAGATTAATACAATCAATTACACACAAACCTATGACCCATGCGGTACACAAGACATGAAATGAAACATATGACGACGATGAATACTGATAATGACCATTAAAAAAAAAAAAAAAAAGTATATAAAAAACAACAACAAAAAAACACAAAAAAAAACAACAACAACAAAACCTGGCGACACCAGAACATGATGTTATTCTTACTTACACAAGAGGGGTGGCTTTGAGGATAGACAGAGACAAAGATAGGACGAAGAAAAACAAAGACAGGAAGGAATACTGATGACTCTAAATGGGTTTAAAAAATAAAAATAAAAAAAAAAAAAAAAAAGGGGGGGGGGGGGGGGGGGGGGGGGGCGAGGGGCCTGGACAGACACATGCTGCCTGCCTACAACTGACACAGGCCTTTTTTCCCCCTCACACTTTTTCACTGGAAAAAAAAAAAAAAAAAAACAAAAACAAAAAAAACAAAACAAAAAAAAACCACAATAAAAAAACACTACTACACAAGTCTCTACTACTCTCAAAACACCACCACACACTTTTTCATGTTTAAGTTTTTTGACCTCACTCGCAAATGTCTCATCACCTCTCTCACAGAAAGAAAAAAAAAAAAAGATGCAGCGCACACAACGTGCACGCGGCTGGTTGTGTCTCCTCCTCCTTGTCCCCTCCCTCCCTCACTCCCCTCACTCACTCTGCATCCTCCTCCTCCTCCTCCTCTTTGGCTTCCTCCTTCTCTGCCGCCTCTTCCTCCTCCTCCTCCTCTTTCTCTTCTTCCACCTTGTCGTCGTCGGCAGCGGCGGCGGTCTTCTTGCCCTTGCCCTTTCCCTTGCCGCGCTTCAGGTACTCCTTGCCCTCCTTGGCTGTGTTCTGCATGGTTCCGGCCCGCTTCACCGCTGGTTTGGCCGGTGCCGGTTTGCTCTGCGACCTGGTTCTCCGGCCCTCCGTCACATCAACCTCCTTGCCCTGCAGGAGGTACTTGGCTGTGGGGGACAGAGACAGTAATGGATTCTATTGTATAGAGTTTGTTTTCTTACCAGTCTTTTTTTTCCCTACAGAATTTTGCCAGTGACATCCCTTTGGTTGGTGTGGGTTCTTTCATACGCGCAGCATCCATTCTTGGTTTATCATCTTGTCTAAATGACTGGCGTTGAGACCACCACTTAATGTCTCATGGTGGTGGAGAGAACACTGGCCAATGTGGGATTCAGAATTTTGCCAGTGACAGCACTTTAGATGGTGTGGGTTCTTTCATGTGTTTAGAGTGCAAGCTACAAAACAAGACCTTGGTTGGTTATCTTGTGTGAATGATTGCCTTTGAGACCACCACTTAAGGTCAAAAGGAGGTGGAGAAAATACTGGTCAGTGTGGGATTCAGTGCTGTGCACCCAGATTCTCTTGCTTGATGAAAGTCAGTCAGATATCCTGCCACCAATGTTCAATTTTCATCACTTTCTGTTTGTTCCCTTAATATGCGTTTTGAGCTTTGCTGAATGGTACAGTTCAAGGGTTTCACTAAAAATTCCAAGATATTTCCAGACCGCAAAGGGCAAAACATATTTCACCCAAGACTTTTCCTGCCCTGGAAATGGTTTTCTTGTTTCTCCAATACTTTTCCAGCCATGGAAATGGTTCTCTCATTTTCAGAGGACTTTTTCCAGACTTCCATAACTCAGCGTTCATGACTCGTGGTTAAAATCAAAATAATAAAAGTTGTCTCCCTTTGATCACTGACAGCACATACCACATTCTTGCCCCCAAAACCCCATTTCCAGAGCAGTGCAGAACTAACCTCAGGTGTTTGCACTGGGGGAAGCTGGCAGCCAGTGCAGCTGAGCTGATGTTCACAGAAATATCAGCAGTGTTACTGATAATTATATAGCGCCTGTCTTAAGTCACAGACTAAACTCAAAGTACTTTGCAGTGTCATTTGCACAACAGGCTTCCTTCTGCCTATTGAGCTACTCTTGGGTGCTCATCACTTGTTTCCTGCGCCATTCAGCCAGGCTTCAGTCTCTCCCTCTCACACACACACACATATATCAAGTGTGGATTTTACTATGGGACAACTCTCTTGCTGTCTTGGGTTCTTTTACATGTGTTTAGTAGTGCATGCTACACATGGGCCTAAGTTTATCGCCTCATCCATATGACAAGTGTTCAGACCACCACTCAAGTTCTAGCGGAGTAATATCAAACACAAGGGAGTGCAGGGTCTGATCCCAGATGGTCAGATTCTCTCTGCCACCAACTCACACGCACAGAATGACACACACACAGAGTACAGAGTGACACACACACACAGAGTGACACACACACAAAGACAGTGTACCTTCCTCCAGTGTCTTGGCCATAGTGACACCCCTCTTGGGGGAGGGTTTACCACTGCTCTTCCTGGCGGTCTCCTGACGCGTGTCTCCCAGCTTCTCCTTGCCTAGCAAATCCTTTGCTTCCTGGAACATCACACATACACACACACACCTTGTGTATGCACATCAACACAAAAAATAATGTGCGTTTATATCATAATCACAATTAATAATATATAAAAATCACCACCCCCCATGCTTTGGGAGGCAAATAAGCTTAGGCTTGTTGGCATTTTTCTTCTGGGGGGTTTGGGGGGCAGGTTGCAGGATATGGGGGTGGGGTGGGGGAAGAAGAGGTGTTACTGTTAGGGGCTTTTGATTTAGTGTGAATGAATTAGTTGTTTTACTGTGTTGCCTCTTAATTTAGTGACCTATGGAAGTGCTGCTTTTAGGTCCAATATTGTTAGCCTGACACTGATTTTTAAATGAACTGTTTATCTTAGTAGCTGCATACTCTGTGTGTGTGTGTGTGTGTGTGTGTGTGTGTGTGTGTGTGTGAGAGAGAGAGAGAGAGAGAGAGAGAGAGAGAGAGAGAGAGAGAGAGAGAGAGCGTGTGCATGGTGTGTGTGTGTGTGTGTGTGTGTGTGTGTATGCGCGAGTGGTGTGGGAAGATGTGCCACGTGGCTTGGTTGACTGAAATAGAGGGGCATAAGAATTTCAGTAATCTGTATATTTGTATATATAGCTATTTCTATTTGGTGCCATTCAAATTATTTTGCTATTTTTCATTCATTTTATTTGTTGTTTTTTATGTTGGACATGTGCTGCTGCCAAAAAGAAAATCTCTGTATCAAAGTATAGACAATACAGTTTGTGTATTCATTTTCGTCCATTTATCATATTCAAAATAATAACCCATACACACACATGCTTAGGCAACACAGAAAATAATGTGCAATTTAAATATTAATCACAACTATAAAAATAATGTCAAATATTAATCATAGCTATAAAAATAATCTCCATTTATCAATTACAAAATAATCACCCACACACATGCTCATGCAACACAGAAAACAATAATGTGCATTAATATCAACATGATCATAATCACTACTACTAATAACAATGTCCTTTTATCAGTTACAAAATGAATGAATAATAAAACAGACCAGAAAGGACCTCACCCTCTTTCCATACTCATTTAAAAAAAGAGAGAGCGAGCCAACAATTATGACAAAACAAAATATAAAAAAAGGACAAAAAAACCCACCAAACATTCCTATTCTGTGAGAAAAAAAGTGGAAATGCTTGAACAACACACACACAAAAACTGCAATAACACAATAAAATATCCAAATTTTCACTCTAAACATGTCTGGATACATGTGAAAAATGACGTGTGGAGTATGATATGTTCTTATACGAGTCTCTCTTTCTCTCAGTGGATGTGACAGTATGTTTGTTGGTCTGTCTGTCAGACCATCTGTTGCATACCCACAGCATCAGCTTCATACACTCAGGTAAGTGCAGGAGACAATGAGACGTCAAGGCACCAGAGTTGCCAACCCCTGTCAAGTGTTTGTAGGAACAATCAGGAAATTTGGTAGCAACATCTTGAATTTGGCAGGAACGCTCGGACTTCTAGCCACATCAGCAAATGTACATAGTATCTGCAAAGCATACAAACACTTTGGCCTACCAGCAACACGGTTAACTGCTACAATTATGCTGATTAGTCCATTCAATGATGTTTCAATGTAAACACATACGTGATTAGCTGAGCATCATCACATGAGACCAAGGTTAGTAGTGACTGCCCTGGCCTTGTGATCAATAGGTCTAGAGCATCTGGGCAATGTTTTGACAGGAAAGCACATGACCATGCTATGTAGTCAAAAATGAACTCGTCGGAACAATTTTGACACTGGCGTAACGAGAGAACAAACTGCAATCAAGTGTAACAAAATACGGCGAAATCGTAACAGTTAGCATCTCTGAAGCACCATCCCATGTTTTGGTCTGATACATTCAGTCAAATACATACAAAAAACCAAAAAAACCAACCAAACAAAAAAAAACACCACCTTCTTCCCTACCTTTGTTGTGGCCACCATAGTGGTGTCTTTGGCCAGCTTGGCCTTTTTGGCCGGAGGCTCGGGGGCCGTCTCATTCTTGATCTCCTCAAGCTTCCGCTGCTGACCTCGGGTCTGTGCATCTTCGTCCGGGGCGCCCCCTGTGCTGTCCAGCAGTCGTTCCCCCTCCTGCACCGTTCATCAACACAGGGTGTTGTTTTATCAACAACACAGGGGGTTGTTTTATCAACAACACAGGCGGTTGTTTTATCAACAGTGGGTTTTGTTTTTTCATCAACACAGTGTGTTGTTTTATCAACACATGCAAAGGGTTTTGCTTCATCGTCAAAACAGGGTCTTCTTTTTCCATCTCATGCACAGGGTTTGGCTTTTTCATCCACACAGGGTTTTGTTTGTTTCATCATTAATACAGGGTTTTGCTTTATGAACACATGCAGAGGGTTTTGCTTTTTTTCATCAACACAGGGTGTTGTTTTATCAACACATGCAAAGGGTTTTGTTTTTTTCATCAACACAGGGTGTTGTTTTATCAACACATGCAAAGGGTTTTGTTTTTTTTCCATCAACACAGGGTGTTGTTTTATCAACACATGCAAAGGGTTTTGCTTTTTTCATCAACACAGGGTGTTGTTTTATCAACACATGCAGAGGGTTTTGCTTCATCATGAAATTCAAAGGGTTCTGTTTTTTCATCAACACAGGGTTTTGTTTTTTCATCAACACAATGTTTTGTTTAGTCACCACAGGGTTTTGTTTTAAATGCTTCCACTTCACTCACTGTACTTTTGGTTACAGGGAAAATACATTTATCATCATGCCATACAAGACAGCATAATATCAATGTACAGACCTGTTTAGCCCAAAACATATACAAGTATAGCTTGGGTGGGTATAAAGTGTAGTTTCAGTGTAGCAAAGTGTAGCTTTTTTTTTTTTTTTTTTTTAATCAAGTACTTTTTACCGCCTAAGGTGACATAAATATTTTATTATCATTATGATGCCTTACCCCACATAAACAGCGTGATAAAAATTGTATCTAATCAGTGCTGATGAATGTCTCAGACTGGTAGATGAGGGGAACAGGCAACTGTTACTGTTAGTGTTGATGTCATCCCAAAGTAGGCATTTATTTACATACATGTCAAATACACACACACTTAACACACACACTAATATAGTTAGTGACCAGGGTCACTTCAATGCTTTCAGCTGAAGAAATTAGTGCTCAAATGTGTCAATGGGGAGGAGGCTTCCAATCCAACTTGGCTCTGATCAGATGGGCAGAAAACAGGGTGAAGAAAAAAAAATTATATCCATGAACTGAACTTGATTAGTCCAGTGGGCTATTATTAACAACCGGATTATAACTGACTGACTGAAGAACTAAGGAAAGACCAAAAACTAAACTTGTGTAGACCATTGGGCGATATACACGGTTCCAATAGATTCACAGAAGAACTTGAGGAAAGAATGGCTTAATAAGCCAGCCCGCACTGTCAGGGGTGCTGCTTCCATCCCTCCTCCAGGCAGGGAGTCCCTCTCTGCCCCGGGTGCTTTTTCCCCGGGCAAGTTCCTTAAAGATTCCTCCAAGGGAGGGGTGTGGTCCTGGTACACACAGGACCACCCTGCCTACAGTGAAGCAGAGCCCTCTGCACAGGACAGGATGTTGGTATCACAGCGCACCACCTTCCCCACTTCAGCTACCCTATCCTTTAAAACCTTAGCAGAGTGGGAAAAATTGGCCCGCCGCTGCCTCCTCGAGGTTTCCACGGCTTATACCTTCTTTGACGCGTTCCTCCACAGGGCCAATGAGCTGTGGGAACAACGTCCGGTTAATCAGGACACGGGGTCTCCTTCCTCTGTCCCGCCTGGCCTCTTCACCGACCCGAGGTTAAACACTTTTGGCAATAGGGTAGCTTCTGGTCTCACGGCAGCTGCAGACACAGCTACCAGCCTTCATTTCAATACTGTGCTAGCATGGCGTGATGCCGTTCTCTGCCTCTCTAACATTCCAGTAGAGGAGAGGGCTGCCCTGCGGTCCATCCCAGCACAGCAGCACTCCCTCTTCGGCCAGTATGCACCCCATTTTGTCAGCCACAGGGCAGAGACGATGTCAACTTTATGCAGATCAAAGGCTTTCCAGGCTGCTGGTGTAATGACTTTCAGTCTGCTGAGGGAGTCTGCAGATAGATCTTTGACAACAGTCACAGGACATCAGCACTGGACCTGAGGACCAAGACTATCCAATGTAGAATTTGTCATAATCTGACAGACTTGATCTGTTTTGGGCTGAAAGAATGAAGCCATAAACTTAAACTTTCCAATGGCTTTCTCATTGTCCCCATGTGTCTTGGTATCACAGTGCCAAGTCCAATCAAGGAACCCGCCATGCTTACACGAGAAGTCAGTTTTGCATATCTCACAGGAAACTTCTTCTGCGTTCGTGGGCTTCAACTCCCACGTTCACTCGTATATACGCGAGTGGGCTTTTTACGTGTATGACCGTTTTTACCCCGCCATGTAGGCAGCCATACTCCGCTTTTGGGGGTGTGCATGCTGGGTATGTTCTTGTCTCCATAACCCACCGAACGCTGACATGGATTGCAGGATCTTTAACGTGCGTATTTGATCTTATGCTTGCGTATACACACGAAGGGGGTTCAGGCACTGGCAGGTCTGCACATATGCTGACCTGGGAGATCGTAAAAATCTCCACCCTTTACCCACCAGGCGCCGTCACCGTGATTCGAACCCGGGACCCTCAGATTGAAAGTCCAACGCTTTAACCATTCGGCTATGGCGCCCGTCGCACAGGAAACAAAGTGTGGCCCCTTCTTTGATGACATCAGACAAGGGCACTCCTGGTGATACAAACTAATACACTTTTGCTCTGCACTTTTTTTTCCCTTGCAATCTGACTTCGAAGTTGAAGGCAGCACAATTTCACAATCCGATTCTTCGTATGAAGTTTCCAAGCCATCGTTTCTCATCCACCATTTTGGATGGTGAAAGACACATTCGTATATGTGTGCTTGTGCTTAGGCATGCAAATGCTTCAAGCACTTATCTAAGTTATCATGAGAACACTTGCTGGTGGCCATGGAGAATAAAAATAAGAACGCAATTCCATGAGCTGAAAATGTGTGCCACCTGTTGAAGAGAAAAAAAAAAAAGTGGATCGTGTTTGGACCGCATCAGGAATGAACTGCGCAGCCAAACTTATCGGTGGGAAACGAGTTGAAGTGAGAAACGACCGACCTTATCAGCTGTAAAGGAGTTTAAAATATATGCGACCCATCTTATCAGCAGGAAATGAAATTAAGTGATAAACGACCGACCTTATTGGCGGGAAATGAGTGTAAGTGATAAGTGACTGACCTTATCGGCAGGAAATGAGTGTAAGTGACAAGTGACTGACCTGATTGGCGGGAAATGAGTGTAATTGACAAGCGACTGAGCTTATCGGCGGGAAATCAAAGTATGTGACAAGCGACTGACCTTATCGGCAGGAAATGAGTGTTAGTGATAAACAACTCACCTTATCAACTGGAAATGAGTGTAAGTGATAAACAACTGACCTTATCAACTGGAAATGAGTGTTAGTGATAAACAACTGACCTTATCAACCGGAAATGAGTGTAAGTGATAAACAACTGACCTTATCAGCAGGAAATGAGTGTTAGTGATAAACAACTGACCTTATCAACTGGAAATGAGTGTTAGTGATAAACAACTGACCTTATCAGCGGGAAATGAGTGTAAGTGATAAACAACTGACCTTATCGGCAGGAAATGAGTGTAAGTGATAAACAACTGACCTTATCAGCGGGAAATGAGTGTAAGTGATAAACAACTGACCTTATCAACTGGAAATGAGTGTTAGTGATAAACAACTGACATTATCAACCGGAAATGAGTGTAAGTGATAAACAACTGACCTTATCAACCGGAAATGAGAGTAAGTGACAAGCGACTGAGCTTATCGGCGGGAAATGAAAGTATGTGACAAGCGACCAACCTTGGCAGTGACAGCCATGGTGTTGTCGCGGGGCAGTGCTGGCTTGCTAGGCTCTGGGTCAGCCAGGCCCTGGAACTCCAGCAGTTTGGTTTTGCCCTCAGACTTCAGGTAGTCGATGCCCTCCTGCACATCATGTATTGACACCTGTCAGTTGGGCCAGTCGATGCCTTCTTGCACATCATGTATTGACACTTGTCAGTCAGCCAGTCGACGCCTTCTTGCACATCATGTATTGACACCTGTCAGTCAGCCAGTCGACGCCTTCTTGCACATCATGTATTGACACCTGTCAGTCAGCCAGTCGACGCCTTCTTGCACATCATGTATTGACATCTGTCAGTCAGCCAGCTGATGCCTTCTTGCACATCATGTATTGACACCTGTCAGTCAGACAGTTGATGCCTTCTTGCACATCATGTATTGACACCTGTCAGTCAGCCAGTCGATGCCTTCTTGCACATCATGTATTGACACCTGTCAGTCAGTCAGTCGATGCCTTCTTGCACATCATGTATTGACATCTGTCAGTCGATGCCTTCTTGCACATCATGTATTGACATCTGTCAGTCGATGCCTTCTTGCACATCATGTATTCACATCTGTCAGTCGATGCCTTCTTGCACATCATGTATTGACACCTGTCAGTCAGCCAGTCGATGCCTTCTTGCACATCATGTATTGACATTTGTCAGCCAGTCGATGCCTTCTTGCGCACATCATGTATTGACACCTGTCAGTCAGCCAGTCGATACCCTCCTGCACATCATGTGTTGACACCTGTCAGTCAGCCAGTCGATGCCTTCTTGCGCACATCATGTATTGACATTTGTCAGCCAGTCGATGCCTTCTTGCACATTGTGTATTGACACCTGTTAGTCAGTCGACGCCTTCTTGCACATCATGTACTGACATCTGTCAGTCACTCAATGCCTTCTTGCACATCATGTATTGACATCTGTCAGTCAGTCAATGCCCTCCTGCAAATTATGCATTTAATATGACATCTGTCAATGACAGGTACAACACCCAAGTGGTTCGAGTGTTGGACTTTCAATCTGAGAGTCCCAAGTTCAAATCCTGGTCACAGCACCTGGTGGGTAAAGGGTGGAGATTTTTCCAATCTCCCAGGTCAAACGATGTGCAGACCTGCTAGTGCCCGAACCCCCTTCATGCGTATATATCTGCATAAAGATCAAATGCTCACGTTTAATATCCCGTAATCCATCCCAGCATGTGGTGGGTTATGGAAACAACAACATACCTGGTGTGCATAGCCCCCTCCCTCCTGAGAATTGAGAATTATTGCCTACAATCAGTACAAAATGGAGGTTAAAATGGTCATACACCTAAACCACTCTTGCGTATTGAGTGAACTTTGAAATCTCATCTGATGAACAAAGAAGACATCCATCAATCAGTCGATGCCCTCCTGCACATAGGATTTGCATTTCAACATCTGTCAAAGAGTTGTCACCAGCACATTATGTCACATTTTAAATGACACATGCCAATGAGTCGATGCCTCCTGCACATTATGTATTGTAACGTCTGTCAATCAGTTCTCCAGCTAATTATGTACTGTGACATATGTCAATCATTTGATATCTTCTGCGCATTATGGTTTATGACATCTGTCAAACAGTTGGTATCTCCTGTGCATTATGTATTGTGACATCTGTCAATCAGTCGATATCCCTGCACCATCTGTATTATGATATAGTCGATGCCTCCTGCACATTAATTATGTATAGTGACATCTGTCAATCAGTCAATATCTCATGCACCATCTGTATTATGATACAGTCGATGCCTCCTGCACATTAATTATGTATAGTGACATCTGTCAATCAGTCAATATCTCATGCACCATCTGTATTATGATACAGTCGATGCCTCCTGCCCATTAATTATGTATAGTGACATCTGTCAATCAGTCAATATTTCCTGCACCATCTGTATTATGATACAGTCGATGCCTCCTGCACATTAATTATGTATCGTGACATCTGTCTATCAGTCATTATCTCCTGCACATTATGTGCTGTGACATATGTCAATGAGTCAATATCTCCAGCAGATTATGTATTGCAACATCTGTAAATCAGATGATACCATCTGCACATTATATATTGTGACATCTGTCAATGAGTCGATATCTCCTACACATCATGTATTGTGACATCTGTCAATGAGTCGATATTTCCTGCCCATTATGTATTGTGACATCTGTCAATCAGTCGATATTTCCTGCACCATCTGTATTATGATAAAGTCGATGCTGCCTGCACATTAATTATGTACTGTGACATCTGTCAATGAGTCAATATCTCCTGCACATTATGTACTGTGACATCTGTCAATGAGTCAATATCTCCTGCACATTATGTATTGTGACATCTGTCAATGAGTCGTTATCTTCAGCAGATTATGTAATGTGACATTTGTCAATGAGTTGATATCTCCTGCACATAATGTAATGTGACATCTGGCAATGAGCCGATATCTCCAGCAGATTATGTATTGTGACATCTGTCAATGAGTCGATATCTCCAGCAGATTATGTATTGTGACATCAGTCAATGAATCGATATCTCCAGCAGATTATGTATTCTGACATCTGTCCATGAGTCGATATCTCCAGCACATTATGTATTGTGACATCTGTCAATGAGTCGATCTCCAACAGATTATGTATTGTGACATCTATTAGTCAGATGATGCCTTCAGTACATTATGTACTGTAACATCTGTCGATTCAAGATCTCCTGCACATTAATTATGTATTGTGACATCTGTCAATCAGTCAATATCTCCAGCAGATTATGTATTGTGACATCTGTCAGTCAGCCGATGCCTTCTGCACAATATGTATTGTGACATCTGTCAATGAGTCAATATCTCCTGCACATAATGTACTGTGACATCTGTCAACGAGTCAATATCTCCAGCAGATTATGTATTGTGACATCTGTCAACGGGTCAATATCTCCTGCACATTATGTACTGTGACATATGTCAATAAGTCGATATCTTCTGCACATTATGTATTATGACATCTGTCAATGAGTCAATATCTCCTGCACAT
>NC_134903.1:3888320-3965820 GCF_041734735.1 Babylonia areolata | reverse complement strand
GTTGTCATGGCCTGCAACAGAGCTGCTGCCCAGCTCATGTAGATTTTCAGACCTATATTGCAAAGTGTTGAACAGGTCTGTTTTGCTGTGTGAGTCTTTTTGGCGACTGGCTGTGGCCTTACTGGTGATGGTGTTGCGGTTTGCTTTTTGTTTCTCGTCGTAGTGATTGAACGGCCGAGGTCAGCTTATTGCTGGCTGCTTACGCGTCAAGATCTCTCAAATCATTGGCACTCACATGCAGGCCCTTAGATGGCGCCACCAGGGCTGTCGGCCTGGTGTCTGAAATGCGTCGCTCTGTAGTGGATACCTTTTTCATTGTCACGTTCAGTCCATCAGAATGACTGAGCCGTTTGGGGTCCACACCAGTGAGCACTGAGTCATGTAGTACAATGACTGGTGGCAAATCTGGGTGGTTGAGCGCATCATCATCTCGGAGTATGGCGTTGTCGTCCTTGAAACACCAGTCACTGTTGGCGTCACTATAATAACAATAATAATAATGGTATTTATATAGCGCTGAATCTTGTGCAGAGACAAATCAAAGCGCTTTCGCACCAGTCATTCACACGCATGCATAACTCTAAAACTGTAGAAACTAAAGACAAGGAAGGGCAGGCAAGGGAGGCTATCTCTCGAAGAGGTGGGTTTTAAGACCAGACTTGAAAGAGCTGAGTGTGGAGACTTGACGAAGCGAAAGAGGAAGTTCATTCCAATCACAAGGTCCAGAGACAGAGAAAGAACGGCGGCCAACAGTCGGGTGTTTGAATCTGGGTATGCGTAAACAGAGTGGATCAGAGTCGTCGGTGTTGTCTTCTTGGATCATGTTAGCCCAGCTGGTATAGATGCTCTTTTCTTCCTGGTCATCTCCAGCGACGGTCCGAATCATCCTTCTTCAGCTTCTTCGTTCAGGGACTGTAACTCCCATGTTCACTCGTTTGCATGAGTGGGCTTTTACGTGTAGGACTGTTTTGTACCCTCCGCCATGTATGCAGCCACACTCCGCTTTCGGGGGTGTCAGAATCCTTGAGGACCGTGGTCAGTTGATGCTGTGTGTGCTGCCAGGACTGGTCAGTGTAAGCAGGGGATGACCGATGCTGAGAGAAAGAGAAAAGTGACCAGTGTCTTCAGTCCCCAGCCCTCTGGATTCTTGATGGAACATCAAGGGGAATAATTATTCCGTAACTTTCTTTTCCTTCTTCCTTTTGCCCATAAAGGTGTCAATGGAAAGACATAGCACATGTACTGTTGCAAATGATTATTTACATGCACACAGTTCACTGTTCGTACATCTTCACACCCTTGATGGGTAATGTCCTATGAAAGCGTCGCGTGATGTCTCCTTGATTGATAAGATATTAATTTTTCTACTTAATGCTTCGATGGGTGGGGCGTGTGTGTGTGTGTGTGTGCGTGTGTGTGCCAGTGATCCATAAGAGCGTTTAAGTAAAACAGCAACTCTTCTATTGCAACTATAGAACTAAATACTTTTCTGCTACTCTCTGCTCCTCACTCTATCTCTCCATCGCTGTGTCTGTCTAATGAAAAACAGATTTCATTCAAGTTGTTTGTTGTCACTTTTTCTGAATCCAGACTACCGTGTGTCGTTGCTGACTGTGATGTCACTGTACCAGGTTTCAACATAATTCGTAAGACCCTTCATCCACGGACTTATAAATAGAATAGGTATAATAAGTTCGCGCCCTTCACTCCCCAAATTCCACAGACACTGACCCACAGAAATGAGACTGAGTCCATTTCAAAACACTTTAACGCATCTTCAAAAGGACACCTGAGTTTTGTACCCTCCGCCATGTATGCAGACACTGACCCACAGAAATGAGACTGAGTCCATTTCAAAACACTTTAACGCATCTTCAAAAGGACACCTGAGTTGTATGGCTTGCCGGGGAAAAAATAATATACGATAGTAGGATTTCTTTACAGTTTCAGTTTCAGTTTCAGTAGCTCAAGGAGGCGTCACTGCGTTCGGACAAAACCATATACGCTACACCACATCTGCCAAGCAGATGCCTGACCAGCAGCGTAACCCAACGCGCTTAGTCAGGCCTTGAGAAAAACAAAACAAAAAAAAAAAAACAAAAACAACAACAAAAAAAACGGGGGAATAAATAATAGATAAGCTTGCATAAATAAATAAATAAATAATAATTATAATATAGAAAAAGGTAGTAGTAATAATATTCGTAATACTAATAAAATGATAATAATAAAACATAAATAAATAAATAAATAAGACAACAATGGTGATAAATAAGCGAATAAATGTAAAATATGAAGACACACATTCACACATACACCCACACATGCATAACAGAAATGCACCAAACATGCAGTTTCACATATATGAAAGCACAGTCAAATACATATAAACGTACATGAGCTCCAACACACACACACACACACACACACACACACGCATTACCGTGCACCTCCTCTACCCCCCTCCTCCACACACTCATTTCTAGTCTAAGTATCGCAGCTTCCACGGCACACACACACACACACACACACACACACACACAAACACACACTCACAGAGATGAACACTTACTTGTACAAGCACATATGAAAGCACAGTCAAATACATATAAACGTACATGAGCTCCAACACACACACACACACATTACCTTGCACCTCCTCTACCCCCTCCTCCACACACTCATTTCTAGTCTACGTATCGCAGCTTCCACGGCACACACACACACACACAAACACACACTCACAGAGATGAACACTTACTTGTACAAGCACACACACATACGCCCATATCTCCCACCCCCAACCCCACACACGTACATACAAAGATATATATATATATATACGTTCCAATATCCTGTTGCTCCCACAGTGTAGGCATGCATACACTCACATACCTCATCCTCTACCCCACCTCCCTCCGCACTCCCACCACACACACACACACACACGTACACATATCTCTCCTGACACTTGTGTACACTTTCACAGACACTGACCCACAGAAATGAGACTGAGTCCATTTCAAAACACTTTAACGCATCTTCAAAAGGCCACCTGAGTTGTATGGCTTGCCGGGGAAAAATTTCTTTACAGACACCCAGTTGAAAAGACAGATTGAAGTGATAAATTCTCGTTCATGGTGGACGCTGATGTTATTGGTGGTTCTGAAATCGGCGACCTGGGATTTAAACACACTGCTTTGCTAAAATCAAAAACATCAGTGGACAGAACACTGATTATTTTTACAACACTGATGTCCCAACTGATTTTCTCATGTACCTACGTGTGTAACTGCTACATCAAAGACCACAATTGACCATGTTGCACAGCAGAGGACGTGACAGCGGACTTCGCGCTGCAGACCGGATGAACCATCTGACAGCATGGCCTGGGGAACTTAACATCAGTGCCGAAGAAGAAGACCATATCTAATGTATCATACATGTGGCAGTACCACAGGCATAACACTGATTTCTCAGTGAAATCTGTGTTCCAGGTGCAGGTGACTTAGCCTTTCCCTGTGTGTCAGTATAACGTGGTCAATGACAAATGACAATGACAAGTGTTTTATTGAGGGTAAACTGGACTAATAAGCCGGCTGAAAGCTTCTTTACGCCATGCCGGCCCTAACACACACACACACACACACACACACACACACACACACACACACACACACACACACACACACACAGTGAACACGCTTTTCAGCGTGCAGCAAAAAACTTGAAAAAAATAAAATAAAATAAAAATAAAATAAAATAAATAAAAAGGGAAAAAAGAGCATTCTTTGAAGACTTCATCTCTTCGAAATGCAATACAAAATCCATATGAAAGCCATAAATCAGCTAACGAGCAAATTCCCTCCATCACAGTATATAATCTTATATGCATGTTTCACCAGATAACGTCAACACACATTTCTCCATTACGAATATAAAAAGTACAAGAGAAACCTATCCCCAGTAACCGCACAAGGCTAAACAACTTTGAAAGTTGAAGCTATTCTGTGGTTTGAAAACATTACTGAGAAACTTATCATACCACCAATGTCAGTAACGTACGGATGTAAAATGATACATTGAATCATATAAAACAGTCTCAGACTTGCTCAGTCGACCGGACTGATTGAAAAAAATCTAAAGCCAACAACAGTAATTACCGACACTCTGGCATACATTTATAACTGGACACATAATTATTATAAAAAAAAAGAAAGAAAAAAAAAGTTCCTGTCACAATTCAAACATGCGAATCCTGTCTGTCTGTCTGTCTGTCTGTCTGTATGTCTCTCTGTCTGTCTGTCTGTCTGTATGTCTACCTATCTGTCTATCTCTGTCTGTCTTCTGTCAGTCTGTCTCTCTGTCTGTCTGTCTGTCTGTCTGTATGTCTACCTATCTGTCTATCTCTGTCTGTCTTCTGTCAGTCTGTCTCTCTGTCTGTCTGTATGTCTACCTATCTGTCTATCTCTGTCTGTCTCTCTGTCTGTCTGTCTCTCTGTCTGTCTGTCTGTATGTCTACCTATCTGTCTATCTCTGTCTGTCTTCTGTCAGTCTGTCTGTCTGTCTGTATGTCTACCTATCTGTCTATCTCTGTCTGACTTCTGTCTGTCTGTCTCTCTGTCTGTCTGTATGTCTACCTATCTGTCTATCTCTGTCTGTCTGTATGTCTACCTATCTGTCTATCTCTGTCTTACTTCTGTCAGTCTGTCTCTCTGTCTGTATGTCTACCTATCTGTCTATCTCTGTCTGACTTCTGTCAGTCTGTCTCTCTGTCTGTCTGTCTGTCTGTCTACCTATCTGTCTATCTCTGTCTGACTTCTGTCAGTCTGTCTCTCTGTCTGTCTGTCTGTCTGTCTACCTATCTGTCTATCTCTGTCTGACTTCTATCTGTCTCTCTGTCTGTCTGTCTGTATGTCTACCTATCTGTCTATCTCTGTCTGACTTCTGTCAGTCTGTCTCTCTGTCTGTCTGTCTGTATGTCTACCTATCTGTCTATCTCTGTCTGACTTCTGTCAGTCTGTCTCTGTCTGTCTGTCTGTCTGTATGTCTACCTGTCTGTCTATCTCTGTCTGTCTTCTGTCTGCCTGTCTGTCTGTCTGTCTGTCTGTATGTCTACCTATCTGTCTATCTCTGTCTGACTTCTGTCAGTCTGTCTGTCTGTCTGTCTGTCTGTATGTCTACCTGTCTATCTCTATCTGACTTCTGTCAGTCTGTCTGTCTGTCTGTCTGTATGTCTACCTATCTGTCTATCTCTGTCTGTCTCTGTCTGTCTGTCTGTATGTCTACCTGTCTGTCTATCTCTGTCTGTCTGTCTGTCTGTCTGTCTGTATGTCTACCTATCTGTCTATCTCTGTCTGTCTTCTGTCAGTCTGTCTGTCTGTCTGTCTGTCTGTCTGTCTGTATGTCTACCTATCTGTCTATCTCTGTCTGTCTTCTGTCAGTCTGTCTGTCTGTCTGTCTGTATGTCTACCTATCTGTCTATCTCTGTCTTACTTCTGTCAGTCTGTCTCTCTGTCTGTCTGTATGTCTACCTATCTGTCTATCTCTGTCTGTCTTCTGTCAGTCTGTCTGTCTGTCTGTCTGTATGTCTACCTATCTGTCTATCTCTGTCTGTCTTCTGTCAGTCTGTCTGTCTGTCTGTCTGTATGTCTGTCTACCTATCTGTCTATCTCTGTCTGTCTGTCTGTCTGTCTGTATGTCTACCTATCTGTCTATCTCTGTCTGTCTCTCTGTCAGTCTCTCTGTCTGTATGTATGTCTACCTATCTGTCTATCTCTTTCTGACTTCTGTCTGTCTGTCTGTCTGTCTACCTATCTGTCTATCTCTGTCTGTCTTCTGTCTGTCTGTCTCTCTGTCTGTCTGTATGTCTACCTATCTGTCTATCTCTGTCTGTCTGTATGTCTACCTATCTGTCTATCTCTGTCTGTCTTCTGTCTGTCTGTCTCTCTGTCTGTCTGTATGTCTACCTATCTGTCTATCTCTGTCTGACTTCTGTCAGTCAGTGACCGTCGGTGTGCCACGATGGGTGCCGCCGGCCTGTCTGTCTATTTGTCTGTCTGTCTGTCTGTCTGTCTGTCTCAGTATCTATTTGTCTTAGTGTCTGCCTGTTAGTATGTCTCCCGCAGTGTCTGTGTCTGTCTGCCTCTCTCTTTCTCCCTCCCTCTCACTGCAGATTCACGTCATCACATTTTTTTTATAAAGGAGTTCATTGAGCAAGCAGGAAAAACTATGTGAAAGCAACATGTGAAAGCAAAAAAAATTCACATGATCATCATAACATCTGAACGAAATAAGAACTGAGGAGGAAAAAGGAAAAACTCACGGTGCGATAGTGTGTGTGTGTGTGTGTGTGTGTGTGTGTGTGTGTGTGTGTGTGTGTGTGTGTGTGTGTGTGAGGCACAGTGTGTGTGTGTGTGTGTGTGTGTGTGTGTGTGTGTGTGTGTGTGAGGCACAGTGTGTGTGTGTGTGTGTGTGTGTGTGTGTGTGTGTGTGTGAGGCACAGTGTGTGTGTGTGTGTGTGTGTGAGGCACAGTGTGTGTGTGTGTGTGAGGCACAGTGTGTGTGTGTGTGTGTGTGTGTGTGTGTGTGTGTGAGTGTGAGTGTGTGTGTGTGTGTGTGTGTGTGTGTGTGAGGCACAGTGTGTGTGTGTGTGTGTGTGTGTGTGTGTGTGTGTGTGTGTGTGTGTGTGTGTGTGTGTGTGTGTGTGTGTGTGTGTGTGTGTGTGTGTGTGAGGCACAGTGTGTGTGTGTGTGTGCCGTGTGTCAGTGTATAAGTTGTAGTAGCCCTACAATGCCAGTCCACACGGCAACTCATAAATTATTAATTAACAGTATTGTAGCTCGACTGTTCACTGACTGAACTCAACCGTCCACATCATTATAGCTACCATTGAAAGCGGACTTTACCGTTGATGTGAAAACAGCCGGACTTCTTCAGTCAAGTTTTCACCGCTGTCTTAATGAACCTGTTCTGGCATATCCATTCATTTGTTGTGATAAATGCAAGACCAGGGTGTTCTGGAAAGAATCAGTTGTGAAAGTAAGTGGTAAGATTGTCAGCCCCTCCCGCCCACTGAGCGGCAGACAGACGCTACTGATCTGTACGGCGATACAGATAGTCACTGGTTGGTGTCCGACTATGACCACCAGAACAGCAGAGGAGGCAACACGGCTGTCCTGACTATCTGGGCTACTGAGAATCTGATTCAGTACCGTGGAGATCGAGTGTCTTGCCCAACCGGGTTACACTGACCCACTGACTCTCTGAGACTCGGGTTTTAGGACAGTCTGCAATGGGATGGTTCCCAAAGGCCAACGATATAGTGGCCCCGGGCCCCAAGGCTGCAGCACTAAGATGCAAAGTTGATTTTCTTTCACTAAATTTGAAGTTGATTGAGTTGTTCTTTGTGCTGAATTTGAAATTGAGTCGAGATGTTTCACTGAATAGTTGGTCACGGCTGTAAAAATGACGGTTAACTTTACTGTTGCAATTTTCTGGGTTTTTTTTCCTGACTCATCTAATTGTTCAGTACTATAAATTATTTTATCTAACCGTTTTGCCCTTTATATTTAACTGTTGTGTCTTAATTGTTGTTCAGTTATCCGGCATCCGTCAGTAACCGCAGGGCCCGCGCAACTGTCCCCAGATGGAAATTACAATACAAGCTTAGTCTCTCTAGCGCCAGTTCGTTTCCCTTCTTGATTTTATTTAAAATTATCTTATCAAGTTCTTTCCGACTGCGAAGGTTTACCACGATCTGTGATTGTCAACCTTATTTATCCGGTAACGAAAACATTGCGCGAGGTCAGAATACTTGGAGGTCAGAATGATAAGTGTGCATTGTAGATCCAACACGCGTTATTGTTATTCTTTCGATTATGTCTTAAGTTATACGCTATTAATCTCAGTGTTCACCTCGAAGTTAGATGTAATTATAGAAACGGAACGCACATAAAAAATCAGATAGATTCGAAACCGAAACTGAATATTTTGCAGGAAAAATCTTTTGTTCTGTTCTGAATCCACGCGCATAGTGAGGAGTTCGTGTTTTCTACTACTCTCCAAAACAGACGTGTGGCCTTTAGGCGTGTGACCTGAGCCTGACCTCATAAAAAAAAGATCAACATTTGAGGAGTGTTCTCCCCTCCCGAAGCTGAAGTGGTTGATTGCGTAAGGTACGTGTGCAACTTGTCGATTTTGCGGTCCTTGCAAAACTTTTGAAGATTCTGTGTGTGTTGGTGTTGCAATTCACTGAACAGGGTGGGTGTTGACCAGAACACAGTGACAAACAAGCTGCGAAAGGGCGGATCCGACAGTGCATCTGCTCGCATCTTTTCAGTGGAAACACGAACCTCGCAACTGGGATAAGGAAGTAACAGTCCTTAAACTAAGGTAAGACTAACATTTTTGTTAGCCAGAACAAGGGTGCAATTTTAGCATCCTAAATTATTGCACACATTGGTTACATTTCCATGGTTTGTGGGATGAAAATGAAAAAAAAAAACAAGATGATGACACGTACATGTTTATTACTCTTGTTTAATCAAGTTATCCGCGTGTGTGGGGTTGGGGGAGGGTGTGTGTGTGTGCTGATTATCTGGTTGTGGTTTTCCGCAATTCATCTTTATTCTTATCTTATCTGTCTATTATAATCAATGTGCAGTATAGTAGGTTATGTTTATAACTATATTCAAATAATGTTTCTTAATTCTTTCTGTTTTTACATTAAGAATACTAGTTATTACCTGCAGTGTGTGGATGTATGTATGGAACGATGTATGTGATATTTTTGGCAATATTAACATTTTTACCCGTGCACTCTTCGGTGTCGAAGTCAGAAATCAAATCTACCCAAATGGGTATACCGGCTGGTGACAAAGTTGTGCACCATCTCTGGTTCGACATTCTTATATTATAATTAACATTTTTACCCGTCTGCAGTACAAACCATACGTGAGAAAGTCCCAAACGGGTGAAAATGTTAATTATATATATAAGTTTGTCGACTATAGTAGACGATTTTAAAACGAACTTGTGGAGATTAGAAAGGTGTCCAAAAAGGGATGCTTTTTGGGGCATTCCATGCACCTAGCAAGGGGCTTGGAAAGAATGGGGGATACGCAAAGTGAAAGAAAAAATGTGACCCATGGGTCAGTTCGAACTTACCCGTCTGTGTTACAAAACATACATGAAAACGATTAAGACGGGAGTGTGTATATATACACATGTTTGGGTCAGTACTCGTAATGAAACTTGTCTCGATTCTAAACGCCGGTATGTCCGAGTTCGTGGGGCATTCCATGCATCAAGCAATGGGCTTGAAATAGAAAAATTCGTAAAGAAATCAGGACTGCTTGTCACTGTCATATCTCCAGGAGCGGACATGCACGAACGGGACGTATAAGGCAGTTCGATCGAAAGCGGTCAGTGAACGCGATCGCCAGGTTATCTGAAGTGAAGACGGAATGAACTGTACCATGCTTCGCGAGAGGATGAAAACAGAGTGGGGGACGAGACAGTAGGTTCTGATCCTAACATGAACATGACTGAAAGTAATAAAACAGCTTTCATGAAACACTCACGTGTGTGCGACGTCAAAAGAGTGACGGCAGTCTCCTGTGGTGGGTCCGTTTTTTTTCGGCCTGTTTCGTTGTACGTCCTTGCTGTATCGGTTCCGACAGCACTGACCGGGTACACGTGGAAACCGCACACCATTCCCTGTATTGCAGTGCTCAAATGCGTTGCAAAGAGGACTTCACATTACAAAATGAGCGGGACTGATGGAACTGACCTTCCTTAACAACGTGCTGTGCAGAAAAGTCACATACCGAAATAGGAAAGTGCATTTTAACGGCCGAGTCAGTGTCCGTGCTGAACTTAACCGTTTCAATTGGACAGCTGGATGTCCCTTTCTCGTCAGTGATGCTTGCGCCGGCTGTGAATGTTCAAGTCAGCGATTTCACGTGTGTGTGTGTGTGTGTGTGTGTGTGTGTGTGTGCTGAGAACTTCATTCCGTGATTGTCCGTGGTGTGTGTTAGACAACTTGTTTCCTCGACAGCACGCGTCACATACGTGTGTGCTGTGTCCTGTGTTGCATGTCAGTGTGCTCCTGGTCTGGAGAACTGAGGGCGAGACATAAAATATTTAGCTCCACAGATGGCCATTCTTTCCGTACGCACACAGTTGTTCATGTTACGTTCGGAACCCATCAGTTGTCTAGTCCTCCACTCTTGTTTTCATCCTCCCGCTGAAACACGGTGCAGTTCATTCCGTCTTCACTTCAAGTACAAGATTGTCAATGCACAGTAACCTCTTTCCTACGTCCCCTTCGTGCACATCCACTTCGGCAGACAGGACAGGTCGTGCATGTACAATCACAACATTCCTTCAACATGTGTCTGGCAGTGTACAGTGACAGGTTCATTCCGTGTTTGCCAGTGTGTCCGTACAGTTGCCGGGGCTCAGGCTGACTTCATTCCGTGACTTATGATGTTGTGCGTGCCAGTGTACTCTCACAAATTCATTCCGTGATAATGTGTGTAGGGTTGACAACTTCATGGTTCCGGGATTCTGTGTGTAGGCACTGACACCTTTCTTCATTTCGTGGTTTGGTGCGCCAAGAAATGAAGTCAGTTGTCAGTGCCTACACACACAATCCCGGAACCATGAAGTTGTCAACAATACACACATTATCACGGAATGAACTTGTGAGTGTACACTGGCTCGCACAACATCATAAGTCACGGAATAAAGTCAGCCTGAGCCCCCGCGGCAGCTATACGGACACACTGGCAAACACGGAATGAACCTGTCACTGTACACTGCCAGACACATGTTGAAAGAATGTTGTGATTGTACATGCACGACCTGTCCTGTCTGCCGAAGTGGATGTGCACGAAGGGGACGTAGGAAAGAGGTTACTGTGCACTGACAATCTTATACTTGAAGTGAAGACGACGGAATGAACTGCACCGTGTTTCAGCGGGAGGATGAAAACAAGAGTGGAGGACTAGACAATTGATGGGTTCCGAACGTAACATGAACAACTGTGTGCGTACGGAAAGAATGGCCATCTGTGGAGCTAAATATTTTATGTCTCGCCCTCAGTTCTCCACGGAAGGCCAGAAGCACACTGACATGCAACACAGGACACAGCACACACGTATGTGACGCGTGCTGTCGAGGAAACAAGCTAACACACACCACGGACAATCACGGAATGAAGTTCTCAACACACACACACACACACACACACACACACCGGCACACACACACACACACACACACACACACACACACACACACACACATGTGAAATCGCTGACTTGAACATTCACAGCCGGCCAAAGCATCACTGACGAGAAAGGGACGTGCAGCTGTCCAATTGAAACGGTTAAGTTCAGCACGGACACTGACTCGGCCGTTAAAATGCACTTTCCTATTTCGGTATGTGACTTTTCTGCACAGCACGTTGTTAAGGAAGGTCAGTTCCACCAGTCCCGCTCATTTTTTAATGTGAAGTCCTCTGTGCAACGCATTTGAGCACTGCAATACAGGGAATGGTGTGCGGTTTCCACGTGTACCTGGTCAGTGCTGTCGGAACCGAGCAAGGACGTACAACGAAACAGGCCGAAAAGAACGGACCCACCACAGGAGACTGCCGTCACTCTTTTGACGTCGCACACACGTGAGTGTTTCATGCAAGCTGTTTTATTATTTTCAGTCATGTTCATGTTAGGATCAGAACCTATTGTCTCGTCCCCCACTCTGTTTTCATCCTCTCGCGAAGCATGGTACAGCTCATTCCGTCTTCACTTTAAATAACCTGGCGATCGCGTACACTGACCGCTTTCGATCGAACTGCCTTATACGTCTCGTTCGCGCATGTCCGCTCCTGGAGATATGACAGCGACAGGCTTCCCGATTTCTTTACGAATTTTTCTATTTCAAGCCCATTGCTTGATGCATGGAATGCCCCACGAACTCGGACATACCGGCGTTTAGAATCGAGACAAGTTTCATTACGAGTACTGACCCAAACTTGTGTATATATACACACTCCCGTCTTAATCGTTTTCATGTATGTTTTGTAACACAGACGGGTAAGTTCGAACTGACCCATGGGTCACATTTTTTCTTTCACTTTGCGTATCCCCCATTCTTTCCAAGCCCCTTGCTAGGTGCATGGAATGCCCCAAAAAGCATCCCTTTTTTGACACCTTTCTAATCTCCACAAGTTCGTTTTAAAATCGTCTACTATAGTCGACAAACTTATATATATAATTAACATTTTCACCCGTTTGGGACTTTTTCACGTATGTTTTGTACTGCAGACGGGTAAAAATGTTAATCATAATATAAGAATGTCGAACCCGAGATGGTGCACAACTTCAATTGTCACAAGCCGGTATTTTAGACACCTTTCTAATCTCGACAAGTTCGTTTTAAAATCGTCTACTATAGTCGACAAACTTATATATATAATTAACATTTTCACCCGTTTTGGACTTTCTCACGTATGTTTTGTACTGCAGACGGGTAAAAATGTTAATTATAATATAAGAATGTCGAACCAGAGATGGTGCACAATGTCACAAGCCGGTATACCCATTCGGGTGGATTTGATTTCTCACTTCAACATCGAAGAGTGCACGGGTAAAAATGTTAATATTGCCATATTTTTTACATTTGTATCTTCGTAATATTTGTAGGGGCTGTTGTTGGCTTTTACAGTTATGGTCCCCATGTTGTTTACTTGTCTATGTTGTGATAATGCACCTGACCAAATTTCTCCAGTTGGAGATAATAAAGTTATCTTATCTTATCTTATCTTAGTTTAGTGACTGATTCCGCATCAGAATGGAGTAAAATAATATACAAAATAAGAGTCGAAATCTAACTTAAAATTGGGTTGTATCTACTGATGGAAATATCGTTTCATACACGCACAAAAATTGCCGGTATGATAGGTGCAATAATTTAGGATGCTAAAATTGGACTTGTAAACAGAAAGTGAAAAATACCACCCGACCTCTTTGTAGTTATGTGTACTGTAGTGACATCTCGGCTTATATCACAGATTGACATAAGTTTACATTTGGGCCAACAGCAAAGTGAGAGCTATATTATCAATGGTTTCTCCAGTCAATGGGAAACCATTTACAGTTTAGTCTTTTGTGAAGGACTATGGCTCTCAAACTTGGAGGAAAAATTGCACTGGCTCATAGTGCTGCAGCCTTGTGGGCTAGTTGGCGTTCCGGAACCATCCCAACGCCGACTGTCCTAAAACCCTCTTGGCTGAGAAAGTGGGGATGTACTTGGGCTCTGCTGTTCTGATGGTCATAGTCGGACACGACTGACTATCATACATTGACATTCATTTGAATACTTTATAGAAGATGCCTTTTGTTGTTGCATTTGTAGCCGGGTTGGCTACAATCTTCGTTGGGCCAGCTTAGCTGACGACTTTAGTGACTCGCCGAAGGTTACTAAGGAAGTTATAAATCGGTCACAAGTTATCTCCCTTTACAGGTGTAAGATGATGTCACATTGCAGACAAGAGTCGTCCTTTCGCTTTCGAGTCACGCATGCGAGATCGCGTTTCGAGACTTAGTTCAACGGTCTGCTGGTTGTGTTTTGTTACAAGCTGTGTTAATTATAGTTATAAGAAAACTTCATTGCCAGTGTCCTAGTGTTGTTTGTCCGACTCAAAATACTCGGCACACGTCACATGGTGGCAGCGGTCAACGGAATTAGTCAGAAGTTAAAAGATAAGTGCAAAAAATTTTGTCTTTCAAGCCTCCGACTGACTTTGATTTTAGCAAACCAGAGCAATGGCCCACATGGCGTCAAAGGTTTTTACAATACAGAACAGCAGCCAAGTTGATGAGAGAAACATTTGATGTGCAGACCAGTTCATTAATTTATAGCATGGGTGCAGATGCAGAAAAGATTTACAGTACTTTTACTATTCATTCTGGACATCGTGACGGACAAGATCCACCACCAAAAGCAGACAACCAGCAGAGACAACTCAGAGGGCATTCACTCAAACTGAAGAAAACATGCAGTAGACTCAACCTTAGGGCAAACTACTTCTCAAACAGAATCATTTCAACATGGAACAGTCTCCCAGATGAGATAGTCACTGCACAAACAGTCAATGCCTTCAAGAACAGGCTAGACAACCACTGGAGAAACGAACCATCAGTCTTTCACCCGAAATGCCAGGAATAACTGCCCTTAGCCTCCAACCACGCATGCAGTGTGGTAAATACCCAGACCAGCGTACAGGTCTACAAGGACCTACACCGCTGACACAGTAAAGTAAAGTAAGTAAAGTAAATGAAGCAGACACGACGTTCGATGACGTCATTCGTATGTTTGACGAACATTTCAACCCGAAAGTGAATGTTGTTCATGAGCGAGCTATTTTTCACCAACGTTGTCAGCGTTCTGATGAGAATGTTGAAACATACATACGAGTACTGTATGACCTTGCTGAACATGCAGAGTTTCCAGATAAAGAGTCAGCTATACGTGATAGACTGGTTGTTGGCTTGATAGACAGACAACTCTCAGAAAAACTACAGTTGCAACCAGATCTAACTTTGAAGTGTGCAATAGAAATTTCCCGTCAACTTGAACAAGTCAAGGCGCAGATGTTAGAACAACGTCATCCCAAGTGTGACAGGTGCGGTAGAGACTCTCACATAAAAGACTTGGACTGCCCTGCACGGGGAAAGACATGCCGCAGCTGTGGTAAGCCAAACCATTTCTCAATTTGTTGCCGCAGCCGCAACCACAATGTTGCTTCTGTTGAAGATACTGCTACATACTTTCTTGGCTCTGTTGATTCAAATGAACCTCCATGGCACACACAATTGAACATTTGTGGAAAAAACTGTCAGTTTAAAATTGATACAGGAGCAGATGTTTCTGTCATGTCCTTGGCCCAGTACAACAAGCTTTACCCCAGACCCTTTCTCAATCCCAGTAAAGCAACAGTGAAATCACCAGGTGGTATAATGAAATGCCATGGTCAGTTTATGACATCAGTGATGCATGGTGATATTGCGAACTTTGATTTGTGCATATTTGTTGTGGATGCAGATACTGACAATCTTCTTAGTCACAGTGCAGCTTGTGGTCTTGGACTTGTCAAGAGAACGGAAAAGTTAGACAACGTCAGATCATCAGTTTTCGGAGACCTTGATGACCAACCAGTCAAGTGCAAACCAGTGAAAATACAGTTGAAAGAAAATGCAGAGCCCTACAGTTCAGGCACAGCACACAGAGTTCCTATACCTCTCATTGAGAAGGTGAAGGCAGAACTGGGACGGATGAAGAAAAATGGCGTCATTGAAGAAATCACAGAAGCTACTGATTGGTGTGCACCCATCGTACCAGTCTTGAAGAAGAATGGCAACGTAAGAATCTGTACTGATTTCAAACATTTAAATGAAGCCGTCAAACGTGAGAGATACATGCTTCCAACCCTGGATGATGTTCTACACAAACTGAACAAAACTAAAATCTTTAGCAAACTTGATGCAACGTGGGTTTCTGGCAGCTACCACTGGATGAAAAGACTGCAAAGCTGACCACGTTCATCACATTACGACCCTGTGGTCGATACTACTACAAGAGACTGCCATTCGGAATCTCATCAGCCCCAGAAATCTTTCAGAGGACTATGGAGGAAATTTTGGCAGGTGAAGAAAACGTCATCTGTTACTTTGATGGCATTCTAATATACAGTGAAGACGACGTCTCCCATGAGAAGCATCTTGGCAGCATACTCAAGAAACTTGAATCAGTTGAACTGAAACTCAACAAAGAGAAAGCAGAGCTACGGAAAAGGGAGATTGAGTACCTAGGACATCGTATCAGTGAAGAGGGCGTGAGACCTGATCCAGCCAAAGTCGAGGCTATCCAGAACATGCCTGACCCACAGAATGTCACTTAATTGAAGAGAATTCTCGGAATGATCAACTTTTTGGGCCGCTACATCCCAAATTTGTCTACGACACTTCAACCAATGAGTCAGCTGCTTGAGAATGGCAGAGAATGGTCATGGGATGAGCCACAGTCTACAGCATTTTGCAGAGTGAAAGAACAGTTGTCACAAGAGCCTACACTTGCGTTCTTTGACTTGATGAAACCAACAACTGTTAGTTCAGACGCTAGCAGTTACGGACTTGGTGGAGTCCTTCTTCAAGAGCACAATGGGATCATGAAGCCGATAGCCTTCTGCTCAAGGACACTGACACCAGCGGAGCGTGGTTACGCTCAAATCGAGAAAGAGTGCCTTGCGGCTGTCTGGGCATGCGAAAAGTTTGAAAAATATTTGGTTGGACTTGAGTTGTTTCAACTTGAAACTGATCACAAACCCCTAATTCCACTAATCAACACAAAAGATCTTCATGAGGCTCCTCTACGATGTCAGACTGCTCATAAGACTGATGCACTTCAATCCAAAAGCAAAGTACTCTCCTGGAAAATTGCTAGTGGTTGCCAATACGCTTTCAAGAAGCCCACAGACAGACAAAGGAAGGAAAAGTCAGCGAATCTACCAGATGATGGACGATGTTGAAGCTAACCTCGACTGTGTTCGATCATCATGGCCAGCTTCAGACAAGCGTCTTGAAGAAATTGCGTCCAAGACTTCTGAAGACCGAGTCCTCAAAAAAGCACTTGAATACACAGAGAAAGGATGGCCCATCTACAAGAGTCAGGTCAGTCCAGACCTACATGAGCTGTTTGCTATAAGAAACGAATTGAGCACACACAAAGGTCTACTCATCAAGGGCAACAGAATTGTTATCCCGACATCACTGCGAAAAGAGACTCTGGAAATCATTCATGCAGGACATCAAGGTATTACAAAATGTCGCGAACGAGCCAGCTCTTCAGTGTGGTGGCCTGGTATCAGTCAAGACATTGTGAAGAAAATTCAGACCTGTAGGCACTGTGAAGAAAAGAAACCCACCCAAAAGAGAGAACCTCTGATTCCAACTTCACTACTAGAGTATCCATTCCAGATGGTGGGAGCAGATTTATGTGAACACAAGGGCAAACAATTTCTAGTGCTCATGGACTATTTTTCAAGATACCTTGAGATTTCACATCTCCCAGATATCACCACAGCAAGTGTCGTTGGGAGCATGAAAAACATCTTTGCCCATCACGGGATCCCAGAACCGATTGTGACAGACAATGGCCGACAGTTCATATCAACTGAGTTCAAAGGTTTTGCAGAGTCGTGGAATTTTACACATGCTACCAGCAGTCCATACTTTCCACAAGCAAACGGAGAGGCAGAGAGAGCAGTGCAGATTGCCAAACACATTCTGTGACAAGAGGATCCATTCCTAGCTCTACTCTCATGCCGTGCCACAGCAACAGCACCGACAGGAGTGAGTCCAGCAGAGTTGGCCATGGGTCGACGTCTACGTACAACACTCCCAACTCTTCGATCCAACCTTGAACCAAAACTGTTCAAGAAGAGCACTGTCATTGAGAATGATGCTAGGGCAAAGAGAAACAACGAAAGACACTTCGACAAAAGCTATGGAACTCAAGTCTTGCCAGAACTTCGTCCAGGCGATGTCGTCCTCCAGAAGTTAGATCATGAGCGAAAGTGGTCTAACCCTGCAACAGTCCTGAACCAAGTTGCTGAACGTTCATACGTTATACAGACTTCTTCTGGCAACCAGTACAGACGAAACAGAAAACACCTTCGTCTGTCATCATCTATGTTTCCCCCTAGTGGCCTCAGTGGAACAGCTGTTGACACTCCCAGAACTCCTGTTGCTGAGCCGCCTGATGACAGTCCCAGTCCTGATGTTCCAAGTTCTCAAGACAACCCAGAACCTCCAGGACAACCTCAGGCTGACACCCAGAGACAAAGTCAACCTGATTCCCATCCAGCAGCAGTGCCAGTCCGGACAACGCGGAGTGGACGTGCTGTCAACATTCCTGCCCGCTACAGATACTGAGACAGTTCCTGCACCTGTACTATGCATGAAGTTACTCAACTCAGTAACTGTATTTCCTTTTATTTATAACAGAAAGACAATCAAGAAGAAAGGAAAAAAAAAGAAAGAAAAAAAAAAGAAAAATGACATTGTTCAATTTTGGTGCATGAGCTAATTTTATTGATTTGTCTCCCCCTCGGTTATTTCCAAAGACTTTAAAAGATAATTTACTAGCACACTTCGAACGTGCTTTATGTCCATTTAAAAGGAGGGAGATGTACGATGATGTCACATTGCAGACGACAAGAGTCGTCCTTTCGCTTTCGAGTCACGCATGCGAGATCGCGTTTCGAGACTTAGTTCAACGGTCTGCTGGTTGTGTTTTGTTACAAGCTGTGTTAATTATAGTTATAAGAAAAATTCATTGCCAGTGTTCTAGTGTTGTTTGTCCGACTCAAAATACTCGGCACACGTCACAACAGGGAACCGTATGATGATTTTCATCAATTTGTTAAATTATAAACACTTCCTCATAGATGAGATTATAGTTTTATGTTATGGGACTTCAGACTGATCATACTTCTCAAATGTAATGATATCATTTGGCCAGAAAGCCTATAACTTTTTAAAACTAATATTTATGTGAATGAGTTTTGGCGCGATCTTCGAAATCCACTCAGTTGAAGCATACAAAATACCTTCGTTTTCTATAAATCGATATAGTTGCCGTGGAATTTAGATTGTGCATTAAAATGTAAATGATTAAGCTTCTTCTCGTATACTGCTTTCCGTGTACACCTAAGTTATAGGCATGCGATGGTACGAAATGTCTGACGGCATTTCGGCGCCACAAAACTATCTCTTCTTCAAGCCATTGGAATTCGTCAGTGCCGATTTGAGCAAAATACGTTTTTACAATACCTAGACATTTTTATAGCGTGTCTTGCAGATGTTTGCATTTCTGTTATCAGTCTGATTCGTATCATACATGTATAGCAGTGTTGTTGTTGGTTTAAACGAAGTATTTCTTTGTCGATCACAAGTGCCAAAAACACCGCCGCCAAGCGGTGCCGACACAGGAGCTGTCCGTTGAGTTTTCTCTTGAATTTTTACATAAAAAATCTTTACTCTAGAAGCAGATTCTATAGATGATTTTTATATAGTTGGAAATTCAGGATTTTCAGTTACTTAACTGTTGCAATTATATTACATATCGCGACGTTTTAATTGTTGTAATGTACTCGTTAAAAGCTCGTTCATTCAGTGACTCTTTTTGTTTACAGTTTTTAACTACATTATTTTTTAAGAAAATGGTTTAGCTTAAGAAAATGCTCGTCTCTTGTAGTTTTATGTGATATATAATACGTCTATGTTAGTTCCCCGAGCCGAAAGAAGCCGCCAAATTTGGTCAAACAAACACAAGCTTGGCCCCTCAAGGCTCGCGGAGGGCCGGTTTCGCGAGTCGCTTCGCGGCGCTGGCTTTGCGGTTCGGCGGAACAGAATATAAGGAGTGAGCGAGTGCCAGACAAAGGGAGAACTCTCCTGGTCTGGAAGAATGAGAGAATAAAAGAAGAAAAACCGGCGCACCGCCTTCCCGAGTCTACCTTGCCTGGCTGCAGCTGTCTTCTGCTAACACCTTCTACCTGTCTTCACCTTCTCTAACACCACCTTACCACCCCATCACACATTGATGCACATTCAGTGTGCCATGCCCCTGGTATAATCATAATAATGTGAATGGTCCAGTGTGGACATACCAACATCCCAGGGGTGATATTAGTGCCTGTGGCCTGGTATAATGTGAATGGTCCAGCATGAAGTGTGAACATGGAGCATTTGACACTGGCTGATCCAGAGGACTGGTAGCCTTGTGGAAACACATGAGTTACCTATATCATTGGTAACTCATGTTGGCCCCCCACCACTCCCCCCGCACCCCCCTCCCCCCCCCCGCACCACCTCCCTTGCCATTTCTCGTGGGTATGGTGTGGGCTTTTTCAGTGTAATTAAAAATGTCAATTGTGTGTGTAGTTCAGGCATCTCTTTCAGTGTCAGTTGTGTGTGTAGTTCAGGCATCTCTTTCAGTGTCAGTAGTGTGTGTAGTTCAGGCATCTCTTTCAGTGTCAATAGTGTGTGTAGTTCAGGCATCTCTTTCAGTGTCAATAGTGTGTGTAGTTCAGGCATCTCTTTCAGTGTCAGTAGTGTGTGTAGTTCAGGCATCTCTTTCAGTGTCAGTTGTGTGTGTAGTTCAGGCATCTCTTTCAGTGTCAGTAGTGTGTGTAGTTCAGGCATCTCTTTCAGTGTCAGTAGTGTGTGTAGTTCAGGCATCTCTTTCAGTGTCAGTAGTGTGTGTAGTTCAGGCATCTCTTTCAGTGTCAATAGTGTGTGTAGTTCAGGCATCTCTTTCAGTGTCAATAGTGTGTGTAGTTCAGGCATCTTTTTCAGTGTCAGTAGTGTGTGTAGTTCAGGCATCTCTTTCAGTGTCAATAGTGTGTGTAGTTCAGGCATCTCTTTCAGTGTCAGTAGTGTGTGTAGTTCAGGCATCTCTTTCAGTGTCAGTAGTGTGTGTAGTTCAGGCATCTCTTTCAGTGTCAGTAGTGTGTGAAGTTCAGGCATCTCTTTCAGTGTCAATAGTGTGTGTAGTTCAGGCATCTCTTTCAGTGTCAATAGTGTGTGAAGTTCAGGCATCTCTTTCAGTGTCAATAGTGTGTGTAGTTCAGGCATCTCTTTCAGTGTCAATAGTGTGTGTAGTTCAGGCATCTCTTTCAGTGTCAATAGTGTGTGTAGTTCAGGCATCTCTTTCAGTGTCAGTAATGTGTGTAGTTCAGGCATCTCTTTCAGTGTCAATAGTGTGTGTAGTTCAGGCATCTCTTTCAGTGTCAATAGTGTGTGTAGTTCAGGCATCTCTTTCAGTGTCAATAGTGTGTGTAGTTCAGGCATCTCTTTCAGTGTCAATAGTGTGTGTAGTTCAGGCATCTCTTTCAGTGTCAATAGTGTGTGTAGTTCAGGCATCTCTTTCAGTGTCAGTAGTGTGTGTAGTTCAGGCATCTCTTTCAGTGTCAGTAGTGTGTGTAGTTCAGGCATCTCTTTCAGTGTCAGTAGTGTGTGTAGTTCAGGCATCTCTTTCAGTGTCAATAGTGTGTGTAGTTCAGGCATCTCTTTCAGTGTCAATAGTGTGTGAAGTTCAGGCATCTCTTTCAGTGTCAGTAGTGTGTGTAGTTCAGGCATCTCTTTCAGTGTCAATAGTGTGTGTAGTTCAGGCATCTCTTTCAGTGTCAGTTGTGTGTGTAGTTCAGGCATCTCTTTCAGTGTCAATAGTGTGTGTAGTTCAGGCATCTCTTTCAGTGTCAATAGTGTGTGTAGTTCAGGCATCTCTTTCAGTGTCAGTAGTGTGTGTAGTTGAGACATCTCTTTCAGTGTCAGTAGTGTGTGTAGTTCAGGCATCTCTTTCAGTGTCAGTAGTGTGTGTAGTTCAGGCATCTCTTTCAGTGTCAATAGTGTGTGTAGTTCAGGCATCTCTTTCAGTGTCAGTAGTGTGTGTAGTTGAGACATCTCTTTCAGTGTCAGTAGTGTGTGTAGTTGAGACATCTCTTTCAGTGTCAGTAGTGTGTGTAGTTCAGGCATCTCTTTCAGTGTCAGTAGTGTGTGTAGTTCAGGCATCTCTTTCAGTGTCAATAGTGTATGTAGTTCAGGCATCTCTTTCAGTGTCAATAGTGTGTGTAGTTCAGGCATCTCTTTCAGTGTCAGTAGTGTGTGTAGTTGAGACATCTCTTTCAGTGTCAGTAGTGTGTGTAGTTCAGGCATCTCTTTCAGTGTCAGTAGTGTGTGTAGTTCAGGCATCTCTTTCAGTGTCAGTAGTGTGTGTAGTTCAGGCATCTCTTTCAGTGTCAGTAGTGTGTGTAGTTCAGGCATCTCTTTCAGTGTCAATAGTGTGTGTAGTTCAGGCATCTCTTTCAGTGTCAGTAGTGTGTGTAGTTCAGGCATCTCTTTCAGTGTCAATAGTGTGTGTAGTTCAGGCATCTCTTTCAGTGTCAGTAGTGTGTGTAGTTCAGGCATCTTTCAGTGTCAATAGTGTGTGTAGTTCAGGCATCTGTTTCAGTGTCAATAGTGTGTGTAGTTCAGGCATCTCTTTCAGTGTCAATAGTGTGTGTAGTTCAGGCATCTCTTTCAGTGTCAATAGTGTGTGTAGTTCAGGCATCTCTTTCAGTGTCAATAGTGTGTGTAGTTCAGGCATCTCTTTCAGTGTCAATAGTGTGTGTAGTTCAGGCATCTCCAGCTCCATTTTGTTTCCTTTTTTTTCTTCTCTTTTTGTTGTTGTTTTTTGCTTTTGTTTGAAGCAGACGCGGTGTAGAACAAATGATCAGTCCACCTCCTTTGAACTGAAAGTGAAATGGAAACTTACAGACATGAGTCAGAAATGGTTGGTTGGCTGTCTGACAGAATGGGAAAGCTGAAAATCTTTGAAATCACTCTGGACAACTCCCAAGGCGTGTACTACGCTGGTCAGAATGTGCAGGGTCACTGCACCATTGAGCTGACCGAGGAAATGTCCATTAGAGGTGGGTACATGTGTGGTCCATGCTTATTTTAGTCTTGCAGCCATACATAGTGCTGTGTCTCATTCATTCATGTAAATGAACAGTATTTGATTCCTCCAAGTCCAAGTGTACATAGCTCCATGTTGTCTTGTAACTGTGATTAACATTGTGTTGGTTGTTCCTACAGCTGTACATAACTCTCTTTTTATCTCCTTTTATTGCCTGAGAACTGCACCACTGTGGCAACTGATTATGTTTGAATGAGAAGCCAACCCTGTGTACACAGAACTGCAAGGGAGTGAAAAACATTTCTTTTTGTTGAAATGTATTATCTCAGATCCCATGATATGTGCAAAGAACAAAAGAAAGAAAAAACAAGCATGTCAGTCAGATAATGCTAATGAGCAATAGCTTGTCCTAATCTGCATTCTTGATCATGCACCTGTGGAGTATCGTCATGTCAACATGTATAGTTATGTGTGTGATGTGGCAGCAGTTGTCTATTGATTCTTACATACAGAAGACATTCATTTCACCATTGGTGGGTACATGTGTGTGTGTGTGTGTGTGTGTGTGTGTGTGTGTGTGTGTGTGTGTGTGTGTGTGAATGCATTTTTGTCTGATTTTCAACAACGCATGTTACATGCATAGCATATTAGAAGCATGTTGCAGGCAGATCATGTGTGTGTGTGTGTGTGTGTGTGTGTGTGTGTGTGTGTGTGTGTGTGTTGTGGTTTTTCCACCCTCACACAATCTGACACTGTTCACCTCTCTATCTCTGTCGATCCATTTTTTTTTTTCTTTTTTTTTCATTTTCTCACATTTTTTATCATTCTGTCCGTGTGTGTGTGTGGAGTTGTGGGGGGTAAACGTATTTTTGTCTGTTTATCAATAATGCTTGTTGCACGCATAACATATTAGAAGCATGTTGCAGGCAGACCATGTGTGTGTGTGTGTGTGTGTGTGTGTGTGTGTGTGTGTGTGTGTGTCACAGTGTGTGTGTGTGTGTGCGCGCGCGCGCGCGTGCGTGCGTGTGTGACAGTGTGTGTGTGTGTGTATGTGTGTGGGTGTGACTGTGTGTGTGTGTGTGACACATTGTGTGTGTGTGTGTGTGTGTGTGTGTGTGTGTGTGTGTGTGTGTGTTGCAGTTGTTCAAGTTTTCCACAGTCACACAAGTTGACACTGCTCACTGCTCCCTTCTGTGAATGTCTCTCCCTCCCTCTCTCTCCTTGTCTCTTTTTTTCATTGTCTCTCGGAATGATGTTTTGTATGTGTGTGGATATGTGCCTCCGGAAAAGTCCCCTTACTATTCAGTGTTTAACATCGATAATGGTATTAGTCAGCTCGAGGATTGTTTGATGGATAATTTATGTTCTGATGAAAAGATTTCTGTATTGATGTGTGGTGATTTTAATGGTAGAACTGCCGACTTACTTCCAGATTTCAGTGAAGAAATGAAAACGTTTTCATGGTTTGATAAGTACTCTTTGGTTAAAATTAGCAGACGCTCTGAAGACAGGATTTTAAATTCATACGGTAAAAGCTTGTTAGATATGTGTGATGCTTTTGGTCTATACATTCTCAATGGTGTATGTGACGGTGACAGTAATGGTCGTTACACATATATAAGTGACACTGGTAGCAGTGTGAATGACTATTTTATTGCATCGTTTGATCTTTTCGAGTTTATAAATTCTTGCTGTAAATTTTGTGTAAAAGAAAAAATAGAATCTGACCACATGCCTTTGGAATTTCACGCGCAAATTCCTCTTGTGAACGGAAGTACAGCTGCACCAGAGAAAAGAGTACATTGAAAAATATGTGTGGAAAAATGAATTTGCGTCTGGTTTTGTTGATAAGTTAAAGTCACATGAGATATGTCTGGAATTGTCACATGCTACAGATTTGGTTGATATTAATGTTAACGAGGCACTTGTAATCTTTAACAACACAATAAAGCAAGCGGCAGATTGTATGAAACAGCAAATATGTGTAAATAGAAATATACGGCAAAATAAATGGTTTGATACTGAATGTAGATGTGTTAGACAAAAAGTGCGTAGTTTGTTGGGAAAATTTAACAGAACATTGGATGCTGTTGACAAGGATTTATTCTGTGTAGCACGAAGGGAATACAAAAATATGCTACTTAGAAAGAAAAGGTTGTATAATAACTCATTGCTGAAACAGATTATTACTTCTGTTGACAGCCAGCAAGATTTTTGGGAAAATGTTCGGGGTTTATTGAGTAAACGAGTCTTTGCCAAGAACAGTATCACAATGGAGGAATGGTATAATCATTTTAAAAGAATATTGGAAAAAGAAAGTAATACTGATTGTAGTGCTCAGGAAAATGAAATGTCACGTGATGATGAACATATTATGACAATGGAAGATCAGAACACGGCCTTTTTAGATCGGACTATCACCAAAGAAGAAGTATTGTCAGCAATAAGAAAGTTAAAAAATGGGAAAACCGCTGGACCGGACGGAATGATTGGTGAATTTTATAAGAACTTTGGTGAACCTGCCATCACTTTTCTTGTCAAGTTGTTTAATGTTTTGTTTGACCAGGGAATCTATCCTGAAAACTGGTCAGAGTCAATTATCATTCCTCTCTTTAAAAAAGGTGAACGAAATGAGCCGAATAACTATAGAGGGATATCGTTATGTGATATAGCAAGTAAACTATATGGTTCCATTATTAACGAAAGATTAACTGAATGGATAACATTGAACAACGTGACAAGTGAATACCAAGCTGGATTTAAGAAGGGTTACAGTACTATTGATCATATGTTCACTTTAATGGCAGCTGTTCAAAAGCAGTTTGCACATAATCGAAAATTATACGTCGCTTTTATAGACTTCGAAAAAGCCTTTGATTCAGTAGCAAGAAAACTTTTATGGCCGATTCTTACAAAAAAATGGAATAAAAGGTAAACTTTATTGCTGTATTAAAAGTATGTACGAGGAGGTTAAAGCTAAAATAAGATGTGGTGCTAAATTTAGTGAGTATATCAGATGTACACAGGGGGTTAAACAGGGTGATGTTTGTAGTCCTGTTTTATTTTCTTTGTTTATCAATGAATTAGCCCTAGAAATTATAGAAAATGGTAGACATGGTGTTACTTTCGATTTGATAGAGTTATTCATATTATTGTTTGCAGATGATATTGTTTTATTGTCTGAAACTGTAGTTGGTTTACAAAACCAGTTAAACAATTTACACAAAGCAGCAAACAGGTTGGAGCTTAAAGTAAATATGGATAAAACAAATGTAGTGGTTTTCAGAAAGGGTGGGTATTTAGCTGCATATGAACGATGGTATTTGGGGAATCTTCAAATTTCTGTCATAAATACGTATCAGTATCTTGGTTTATTCTTTTCCACAAAACTTAGTTTTACGTTTGCTTGTCGAAACCTTGTTAGTAAAGGGAAACGAGCGGTCGTGAGCATATTACAATTATTATATAAGTTTGAAAGTAATTCTGTTAGATTGTTTTTTAAATTGTTTGTTCAAGCCCAGCCTATAGTACAGTACGGTGCTGAGATTTGGGGGTTGGATAAGGGGTACGAGATAAAAAAAACTACATTTGTTTGCTATGAAGAGGTTTTTGCAGGTGGACAGAAGAACGCCAAATGACTTAGTTTACGGTGAGCTTGGTAGGTATCCGATTTATATTAATTCATATGTAAAATGTATTAGGTATTGGTTAAAACTGGTTCAAATGAATGAATGCAGATTGCCTGCTCAAGCTTATAAAGTGTTATTTGATTTGGATGCCAGGGGAAGGGTAACATGGGTGACTAGCATTCGAAAATGTTTATGTAGTAATGGTTTTGCATTTGTATGGCTTAATCAAGGGGTTGGATGTGTTCATGATTTTCTTGTTTGCTTTAAACAGCGTATGGTTGACTGTAGATGGCAGGGGTGGAACGACCATGTACAAAATAGTGAAAGATTTTCTTTGTTCAGATTGTTTAAAAGGAATCATTTCACAGAACCATATTTAGCAAAAAATATTAACCGAGTCATCAGATGTGCTTTAACAAGGTTTCGTTTTGGTGTATCTGATATCAACGTACATAGTAAAAGACACAAGCCCAGCACTGTAAACGATATGGTATGTCCGGTATGTAGATCTGCAAAAGAAGTTGAAGTCCATTTCGTATTATGTTGTCCTGTATTAGATGATTTGAGACAAATATATATTCCGTTGAGATATTATAACAGACCAAGTAAGTTTCGGTTAGTATTACTTCTGTATTCTACAAATGCTAACGTTTTTTCGAATCTTGCCATATTTATCTATAAGTCATTAAAACGACGGAGTTTCATGATTGGTTAAAGAGAACAGAGCTCTGAGCATACACGTTGTAAGATTATATTCATATGCAAATCTATTCTTACAAAATATGTAATCACCCCTTCAAATGGGGCCATGGCCTTATTGAATAAACTTTCGTTTCGTTTCGTTTCGGAATTGTGTGTTATTTTGTCCGATGTGGTGGTGTGTCCATCGAGAGATCGATGATGACCATCGTTGTCATCCAGCTGGGGGATGGGGGGAGGGTGGTGGTGGGGGTGGGGGGGAGGATGCTCATGAATCTATCTGTGAATGCGCAGATGGCTGAATAGTCCAATCTGTGCACGAAATGTTCGCTGACAGTTGGGGCAGACAAAGACAGGCATATCATTGTCAGGGAGCTTGTTTGCCCGTGACTTTCTGGCCTGCCTCTTCTGAACAGCTGCAGCAGTCCTGTTGGCCTCGCACAACTTGGCACCTTTGTGCACAGCAGCGCGCCATTTGTCACGGTCCACTGCAGATTCCTCCCAGGAGTCAGGGTTGATATCAAACGCTTTAAGAGAGACTTTCAGAGTATCTCTGAAGCGCTTCTTCTGACCTCCGTGTGATCTCTTCCCTTGTTGCAGCTCGCCATAGAAGAGCCTTTTGGGCAGCCGATGGTCTGGCATGCGCGCCACGTGTCCAGCCCAGCGAAGCTGGGACTGCATCAGGATGGTGAAGATGCTGGGAAGGGTGGCTTTTGCGAGCACCTCTGTGTCTGGGGTCCTGTCTTGCCACTTGATGTTCAGTAGCTTCCTGAGGCATGTTGTGTGGAAGTGGTTCAGCTTCTTGGCATGTCGTTGGTACACTGTCCAAGTTTCGCAGGCGTACAGTAGTGTGGGGAGAACTACTGCTCTGTAGACCTTTAGCTTGGTCTCAAGACTAATGCCTCTTCTGTTCCAGACATTTGCACTGAGTCTGCCAAAAGTTGCGCTTGCTCTTGCAGTCCTGACGTTCACTTCATCGTCGATGGTTGCATTTCGTGACAGTGTGCTGCCAAGGTATGTGAACCGCTCCACTGCACTGAGTCTCTGACCGTTGACTGTGATGTTGGGCTCAACGTAGGGTTTCCCTGGGGCTGGCTGATGTAGAACTTCAGTTTTCCTTGTGCTGATGGTAAGGCCGAAGTTCCTTCTGGCAGTGGCAAACTTGTCGACGCTGAGTTGCATGTCAGCTTCAGATCCAGCGTTGAGGGCACAATCATCAGCAAACAAAAAGTCTCTGATGATGTCTGTCATGACCTTCGTTTTTGCTTGAAGCCTTCTGAGGTTAAACAACTTGCCATCTGTTCGGTACTTTAGGCCGATTCCAACATCGCCATCTCTGAAGGCATCAGTAAGCATTGCAGAGAACATGAGGCTGAACAGCGTTGGAGCCAGGACGCAGCCTTGCTTGACACCATTTGTGACAGCAAAAGGAGCAGATGTTTCGCCACTGTCCTGGACTCGAGCCTGCATGCCTTCATGGAATTGGCTGACCAAGGAAATAAATTTCCGAGGGCATCCGTACTTGGCCATGATCTTCCACAGTCCCTCTCTACTCACGGTGTCGAAGGCCTTAGTGAGGTCGACATAGGTGGAGAACAGATCAGCATTTGGTCCTGACATTTCTCTTGCAGCTGCCTTGCAGCAAACACCATGTCGGTGGTTCCGCGCTCTTTCCGGAATCCACATTGGCTCTCAGGCAAATGACCTTGGTCAAGGTGTGCTGTGAGGCGGTTTAGTAGGATCCTGGCAAGTATCTTGCCTGCGATGGAGAGCAAGGAAATGCCCCGATGGTTATCACAGGCTTGCCGGTTCCCCTTTCGCTTGTACAGGTGAATGATAGATGCATCTTTGAAATCCTGGGGGATCGTCTCTTCTTTCCACATGAGTGAGTACAGCTGATGGAGCTTCTCAGTCAGCACAGTGCCTCCATCCTTGTAGACCTCTGCTGGTATGGAGTCTGAGCCAGGTGCTTTGCCACTGGATAGCAGACGGATTGCTTTCTGGGTCTCAAGAAGTGTTGGCGGATCGTCCAGTGCTTCGTTGATGGGGACTTGTGGGAGACGGTCTATGGCTTCATCATTTATGGAGGAAGGGCGATTTAAGACACTGTTGAAGTGCTCAGCCCAGCGTTCGAGAATTTTCTCCTTCTCGGTGATCAAGGTATTCCCATCTGCACTGAGGAGGGGGGATGATCCTGAGGATGTGGGGCCGTAGACTTCTTTTAAGGCATCATAGAACCTCTTCATATCGTGCCTGTCAGCATATCCCTGGATCTCATCAGCTTTGTCACTCAGCCACTTATCCTGCATCTGGCGTAACTTTTGCTGAACAGTCCTGCGGATGGCATCGTACGCATCCTTTTTTGATGTGGACTTTGGGTTGCTCAGGTAGGCTTGATGCAGACGGCGTTTCTCATCCAGAAGCTGCTTGATTTCATCACAGTTTTCATCAAACCAGTCTTTGTGCTTTCTGGTCATGGGTCCCAGGGTCTCTGAAGCTGTACTATAGATCAGCTCATGCAGGGTCCTCCAGTCAGACTCCACATTCTGGTTGTCCAGAGAGGCGGATTCCAGACGATCTTCCAGCAGCTCCACAAAGGACTGTTTGATGGTTATATTATTCAGCTTAGCAATGTTGAGCCGTTTTGGAGCCTTCTGGCCTTGGGGGCGTCTCTTGGGCTGGATTCGAATATTAAGCTTCGAGACTACAAGGCGATGGTCTGTCCAACACTCGGCGCCGCACATGGTCTTTGTTACACGTACATCTTGCCTATCCCTTTTCCTGACGATGACGTAATCGATGAGATGCCAATACTTTGAGCGTGGGTGCATCCATGACGTCCTGTTACGGGTAGGGAGGCAGAAAACTGTGTTGGTTATCAGCAGTTCGTGCTCTGCACAAGTCTGAAGCAAAAGCAATCCATTTGGGTTGCAGTGGCCCACACCGTGCTTTCCAATCACTCCATCCCAGGAGATGTAGTCAGAGCCAACTCTAGCATTGAAGTCCCCAAGAATGATGAGCTTGTCTGCTTTAGGGATAGCAGCAATGACAGAGTGAAGGTCCTCGTAGAACTTCGCCTTCACTTCATCCAGGTTGGTCATGGTTGGGGCGTAGGCACTGACAATGGTGAGGTGCTTCTGGCCAGATGCCAGTGGGAGTTTCATGGTCATAAGCCTATCGTTGACTCCCTTTGGGATTCCAGCTAGCTTGCTGACAAGTGCTGTTTTTACTGCAAAACCAACGCCAGCCTCACGTCGCTCTTCGCTTCCTCGTCCACTCCAGAAGAAGGTGTAACCAGATCCCCGTTCACAGAGCTCGCCTTCGCCTGCAAGCCGAGTCTCACTCAAGGCTGCGATGTCAATGTTGTATCTGGCGAGTTCGGATGCAACTAGTGCCGTTCTCCTTTGGGGTCTGTCCGCGTTATCTCTGTCCAGGAGAGTCCTTATGTTCCAAGCACCAATGGTGAGAGGAACGATCCTTGTTTTTTTCTTTTCTTTCTTTTTGTTTCGACCGCTGATGTAGGGTCCCCGCCAGCCGCGGTATGCTGGCCAGGGTGATATGGAGCAGGCAATTTTTAGGGCACCTTTTCTAGCCCCTTCCTCATGCCAGGGAGGTGAGCAGTGCATTCCTAAAGAGGGCTGCTCAGACGCTCAGACGGCTGCCGAGCTCCATCGCTGCTCCTGTCGACGAAGAACGACCCTATGGCCTGAGCCGCCTGCGTGCAGGTCTGCGGCTGCGACTGCCAGTGTACCCACACCTGTCGTTTCGTCGCTCGCCTGTCGCCACAGGACTTGGGGGTGATGAAATGATGAAGGATGAAAGGTCATTTTGTGTGTGTGTGTGTGTGTGTGTGTGTGTGTGTGTGTGTAGTTAATCTCATTGTTTGCTTTTTTCCTGACGTTGTACTCAGTATGTGGAAATTGTTTATATGTATGTGAGAAATGTGAGAACTGCTTGAAACTCGCTTGTTTTTTTAATTTTATTTTATAAAAAAAACAACTTTTCTACCAACAGATAACTTCCGTTATTCAAGTGCTCAATGTGAAGAGGAAGTGGATTTATACTCTTCATTGATCTCTCTCTTACTTTTGCCTGTTTTAGAAAACAACGTTTTGTGTGTTTTACGTATCATTTTGAATCGCTCCCTTCTCACAGGTGAATTGTAGCCAGTTTAATCTTTCGTGTGTGTGGGCAGTGTAACATTAATAATTAGCAGTTATCTCAAGAGTACCGTCACGTGTAAGTCCCTGCCGCCCATGCACCAAGCTCAATCTGACAGGCGATATCACCGCCTCAGTCTGTGCGTGTGTGTGTGAAGCACAGACAAGAGGCCGTTTCAGTTTCAGTTTTCAGTTTCAGTAGCTCAAGGAGGCGTCACTGCGTTCGGACAAATCCATATACGCTACACCACATCTGCCAAGCAGATGCCTGACCAGCAGCGTAACCCAACGCGCTTAGTCAGGCCTTGAGAAAAGTGAATAAATAATAGATAAGCTTACATAAATAAATAAATAAATAATAATTATAATATAAAAAGGTAGTAGTAATAAAAAAAGACAACAATGATGATAAATAAGCAAATAAATGTAAAACATGAAGGCACACATTCACACAAGAGGCCGGCTTGGCATTACCGTCTGTGCTCGCGCGGTGTACCCATTCAGCTCAGTGGGGTACTGCGCGGGTGTTTAGCCGTGCCAGTTTCATCTTACTGTTTTTAGCAGAGAAAACTGGCCCAGCTAAAAGCTTTCGGGCCAACAGCCGTGGGCAAGGTGTATTTCCACTGGAGTTTGTTGCTGTTACATGTATATCTTTAATTGATGGTGTTGATGATGTTTTGGTTTGTGCACAAGTGTGCGTCTGAGGTTTGAAAAATTGGAGCTTGTTGCTGTAACGTCTATGTCTTTAATTGAAGGTGTTGCTGTTTTGACACAGGTGTACGTCTGAGGTTTGAGGGCAAGTCCTGTTTGCACTGAAGCTTGTTGCTATTATGTGTACATCTTTAATAGATGGTGTTGATGTTTTGACACAGGTGTACGAATGAGGTTTGAAGGCAAGGCCTATGTGCATTGGACGGAGGAGTATTCGACAGGGTCATACGGCTCGGACTCGGAAGACGAGACGACGAGGACACAAATTCATCACTACTCTGCCAGTGAGGCATACTTCAACCAGGACGTTCTCCTCTATGGCATCTGTGAGTCCCTGTGGGGTGGAAGTGCAGCTGTGTGTGTGTGTGTGTGTGTGTGTGTGTGTGTGTGTGTGTGTGTGTGTGTGTGTGTGTGTGTGAGGGGGTGGGGATGAGTGGATGGGTGTGTGTTGTGTGTGTGTGTGTGTGTGTGTGTGTGTGTGTGTGTGTGTGGATGTGGGTGTATGAGTGTGTCTACTATGTGTGCATTTGCGACCTCAGTTTATCATCTGTCCGAATGAACCTGAAGTAGATGCTAACGTGGCGATCGCCTTGAGATGGCCTTAGTGGTCAGCGAGGCTCTAGGCACCATAACTTGATACGACGTTCTGACCGAATGACGAGCGCTCAGTTTGATTTTCCTGTCAAACTCGGGACAGAGGGCAAGACCAGGACTTGAAGCCAGACACCCCCCCGAAAACAGAGTATGGCTGCCTACGTGGTAGGGTAAGAATGGTCATACACGTAAAAGCCCACGCATGTACTCAGTGCACCTGAGACTTGCAGCCAACGAACGAAGAAAAAAAAGAAAAAGCGAACCCAGGCCCTCACGGATACTGTGTTGGCGGATAAGCATCTTAACCACTGTAGTAGTATAAGGACCGGGGGTTCTGGGCCACATTGACATTTGACCCCAAAATGGGTCCCAACCCCACGCACATACACTGACCCCCCCCCCCCACACACACACACACACACATGTGCTCATATACCTCCTCAGGGCAGAACCAGGGCAGCAACACGACCAAGCTCCCTAGAGGACGTCACACATTCCCCTTCTGTTTCGTCCTGCCCCCCAACCTGCCCTCGTCCTTCGAGGGGGCCCATGGCTATGTGCGTTACTCCGTCAAAGCCATCATCAGCAAGCGCTGGACGTTCGACAACACGTGCAAGCGAGCCTTCACCGTCATCGGCATTCTGGACCTGAACGCCGACCGCAGTTTGCAGGTGATAAGTGTGTTGTGTTGTGTTGTGTTGTGTTGTGCTGTGCTGTGCTGTGCTGTGTTGTGTTGTGTTGTGTTGTGTTGTGTTGTGCTGTAATGTATTGTGATGTGTTGGGTTGTGTTGTGCTGTGCTGTGCTGTGTTGTGTTGTGTTGTGTTGTGTTGTGTTGTGTTGTGTTGTGCTGTGCTGTGCTGTGCTGTGCTGTGCTGTGTTGTGTTGTGTTGTGCTGTGCTGTGCTGTGCTGTGCTGTGCTGTGTTGTGTTGTGCTGTAATGAATTGTGATGTGTTGGTTTGGGTTGTGTTGTGTTGTGTTGTGCTGTAATGTAATGTAATGTATTGTGATGTGTTGGGTTGTGTTTGGTTGGTTTGGGTTGTGTTGTGTATTGTGTTGTAATGGAATGTGTTGTGTTGTGCTGTATTGCGTTGTATTTTATTGTATTATGTTGCATTGTGTTATAATGTATTGTACTCTATCGTATTGTATTGTATGAAGCTGTGTTGTGTTGAATTGAATTGTGTTGTGTTGCATTGGATTGCATTGTACTGTATTGTACTGTACTGTACTGTACTGTACTGTACTGTACTGTACTCGACTGATTTGTGTTTGTTACTGTTTGTCACAACGGATTTCTCTCTGTGAAATGTCGGCTGCTCTCTCCATTGAGAGCGTATCGCTACAGTGCAGCACCACCTTTATTATTATATTTTTCTGACTGTCGGTGTTTGTTTTCCTATCAAAATGGATGTTTTTTTTTTCTACATAATTGCTTATGTGAAGAAAATAAAGCACAGACTGGTAACAGTGAGTGAAATCTGCTGGGACTAAAGAGCAACACAACACAACGTGCAAAAAAGTAATCCAGTACAACACAACACAACACAATACACCATAACACAACACAACCCCCCACCTCCTCCTACCACATCACACCCCCCAACCCCCACCACACCACACCACCCACACCACGCCACACCACACCATGCCACACCACACCACACCACCCACACCACGCCACACCACACCATGCCACACCACACCACACCACCCGCCCCACACCACACCAACCACCCCACCCACACCATGCCACACCATACCATACCATACCATACCTCCCCACCCCACCCACACCACACCACACCACACCATACCACCACACCCCACCACACCACACCATACCATACCACCCCACCCCACCCACACCACACCACACCACACCATACCACACCACCCCACCCCACCCCACCCACACCACACCACACCACACCACACCATACCACACCACCCCACCCCACCCACACCACACCATACCACCCCACCCCACCCCACTCCATACCCCACCCCACCCACCACACCACACCTACACCACACCACACCACACCACCACACCCCACCACCCCACCCACACCACACCCCACCACCCCACCCACACCACACCCCACCCCACCCCACCACACTTCAATCTGCTGTGACTAAAAAGTAACTCAGTGCAGTACAATACAACCCAACCCAACACAACAAAACCCAACACAACACAACAACCACAACCGAACACAACCCAACACCACACAACACAACACCACACAACCAAACAACACAACCCAACACAACACCACACAACACAACACAACACAACACCACACAACACAACACCACACAACACCACACAACACCACACAACACGACACGACACGACACACGACACATGACACACAACAGACCACACCACACACCACAACACACAACAACACACAACACACAACACAACACAACACAACACAACACAACACAACACAACACAACACAACACACAACACAACACAACACAACACAACACAGCAACACACAACACAACACACAACAACACACAACACAACACACCACACCACACAACACAACACACAACAACACACAACACACCACACCACACAACACAACACAACACAACCAAAGTACTAGTAAGCCAGTGCAATACAACACCCCCCTCCCCCCCACTGCCCCAGATGCCGGTGGAGGGCCACAACCAGAAGATGATCTGCTGTCTGTGCTGCGCCTCAGGGCCTATCGAGGCCACCTTCCGCCTGGAGCGCCGCGGCTACGTGCCAGGGGAGGCAATCGCCCTCTTTGCCGACATCGAGAACAACAGCAACTGGAAGATGTTCCGATCCTATGTCGACCTGAGGATGGTGAGTGCTGCAGAGGATTTTTTTTTTGTTTTTTTTTGACCGTACGTTTTCACTGCAAGATTCTTCTTTTTCTGCTGTGTTTTCAGGCTGAAGCTTCCATGTTCTCTCGTATGTGGGAGTGGGCTTTTGTGTGTAGGACTATTTTTACCTTCCCCCCGCCTCCTTCCTCCCCTGCCATATAGGCAGCCATACTCCACTTCTGAGCTTGTGGTTGTTGGTATTATGTTCTTGTTTCCGTAACCCTCTGAATGCTGACAAGTATTGCAGAATCTTAAACGTGTGTATTTGATCTTCTGCTTGTGTATACACCACGAAGGGGGTTCAGGCACTTACAGATATGTTGACCTGGGAATTATAAAAAATCTCAACCCTTAACCCATCAGGTGCCTCGAAACTGGGATCGAACACAGGACACTTGAGCGAGAATCTGGTGCTCTAATCATTCGGCCACGACACCCGTCACTGTGAGATTAAGGGGCGCCATGGAAGATTCAGTCAGGCGTTGGACTTCTGATCCAGTGTTCACCAGTGATCAGGGTTTGAGGCCTGGTGTCGTGTCCTGGGGAAAGGTACTTCACTGCACATTTCCTCACTCCGCCCAGGTGTGAATGGGAACCTGACTTCGGGTTGGGAATGGTTAAAAATGATGGATTGAGAGGATTCAGCCTTGCCTTTCTATGCCGAGTCATGAAAACAGTGTATGTGGCTGGATGGATGCTCCCGACGGCCATGAAGGGTTATGGGACCTTGAACCTTATCCTTTCAACCCTTTCACTGCCAAGCTCGCATTTATGCACAGGCGTAGTAGAGGACCCATGTCACTGAAAGGTGACCATTCATTGGTCTGTTATCCGTGAACCTACTGCTCTTAATGTTCGGTGGTTGGATAGGCCGTATTTTCTGTACATTGCAAGGGGAATTCCCAGCTATTCTTAGCCACTGTCTTTTCTGTGTTTATACCACAAGGAAATTTTGTACTCAGAATTGACTGGCGGTGAAAGGGTTAATTCTTCACTGTGATATCTTGGGAGTTTTCAGAAAGTAGAAGTGCGCTTGGCTGTGATCAGTTCGCTTTTAAACGTTCAGGTTCAGCGTTCATGTTTACTTGTATCCATCATTGGACTTCATGTTTATGACTGGGTTTTTTTTTTTTTTTTTCTACCCTATCACATTTAGGCAGCCACACTCCATTTTCAGTGGGAGGGAGGGATATGGAGGGGTTTATATTGTCCGATTCTTTTTTTCTTTCTTTTTTCTGAACATATTTAATTATTCATTTACTTCTTTATTGTTCAATCTTTTTTCTCTTCTTTTTCTTAATATATTTAAATATTCTTTTGCTTTTTTATTTTTTATTATTTTTTGTTTGTTTTCTATTCATTTTCTTTTCTTTCTTTTTTTCTCAAGGCCTGACTAAGCGCGTTGGGTTACGCTGATGGTCAGGCTTCTGCTTAGCAGATGTGGTGTAGCGTATATGGATTTGTCCGAACGCAGTGACGCCTCCTTGAGCTACTGATACTGATAGTGATACTGATTCTTTGATGACTTGCTGTGAAGTGAGTCAGAGGAAAGCTGGTTTCTGACAGAGGAAATTATCGGCTGTGTTGAAAGTCGGTGTAACATTGTCAAACTACTCCATGCTGGTTTTTACCCCAGGGTCATTCTGGACTGGCCTCCAGTCACCCAGTCGTTTGTGCTCACACATCAAGGCATTACTCTGGGTTTTACCCTGCCTCCAGTCACCACCAGTCATTTGTGGTCACACATCAAGGCATTACTCTGGGTTTTACCCTGCCTCCAATCACCATCAGTCATTTGTGGTGACACATCAAGGCATTACTCTGGGTTTTACCCTGCCTCCAATCACCTAGTCATTTGTGGTGACACATCAAGGCATTACTCTGGGTTTTACCCTGCCTCCAGTCACCCAGTCGTTTGTACTCACACATCAAGGCATTACTCTGGGTTTTACCCTGCCTCCAATCATCTAGTCATTTGTGGTGACACATCAAGGCATTACTCTGGGTTTTACCCTGCCTCCAGTCACCCAGTCGTTTGTACTCACACATCAAGGCATTACTCTGGGTTTTACCCTGCCTCCAGTCACCACCAGTCATTTGTGGTCACACATCAAGGCATTACTCTGGGTTTTACCCTGCCTCCAATCACCATCAGTCATTTGTGGTGACACATCAAGGCATTACTCTGGGTTTTACCCTGCCTCCAATCACCTAGTCATTTGTGGTGACACATCAAGGCATTACTCTGGGTTTTACCCTGCCTCCAGTCACCCAGTCATTTGTGGTGACACATCAAGGCATTACTCTGGGTTTTACCCTGCCTCCAGTCACCACCAGTCATTTGTGGTCACACATCAAGGCATTACTCTGGGTTTTACCCTGCCTCCAATCACCATCAGTCATTTGTGGTCACACATCAAGGCATTACTCTGGGTTTTACCCTGCCTCCAATCACCATCAGTCATTTGTGGTCACACATCAAGGCATTACTCTGGGTTTTACCCTGCCTCCAATCACCTAGTCATTTGTGGTCACACATCAAGGCATTACTCTGGGTTTTACCCTGCCTCCAATCACCTAGTCATTTGTGGTGACACATCAAGGCATTACTCTGGGTTTTACCCTGCCTCCAGTCACCATCAGTCATTTGTGGTCACACATCAAGGCATTACTCTGGGTTGTACCATGCCTCCAGTCACACCCAGTCATTTGTGGTCACACATCAAGGCATTACTCTGGGTTTTACCCTGCCTCCAATCACCTAGTCATTTGTGGTGACACATCAAGGCATTACTCTGGGTTTTACCCTGCCTCCAATCACCATCAGTCATTTGTGGTCACACATCAAGGCATTACTCTGGGTTTTACCCTGCCTCCAATCACCATCAGTCATTTGTGGTCACACATCAAGGCATTACTCTGGGTTTTACCCTGCCTCCAATCACCATCAGTCATTTGTGGTCACACATCAAGGCATTACTCTGGGTTTTACCCTGCCTCCAATCACCATCAGTCATTTGTGGTCACACATCAAGGCATTACTCTGGGTTTTACCCTGCCTCCAGTCACCCAGTCATTTGTGGTCACACATCAAGGCATTACTCTGGGTTTTACCCTGCCTCCAATCACCATCAGTCATTTGTGGTGACACATCAAGGCATTACTCTGGGTTTTACCCTGCCTCCAATCACCTAGTCATTTGTGGTGACACATCAAGGCATTACTCTGGGTTTTACCATGCCTCCAGTCACCCAGTCATTTGTGGTGACACATCAAGGCATTACTCTGGGTTTTACCCTGCCTCCAGTCACACACAGTCATTTGTGGTGACACATCGAGGCATTACTCTGGGGTTTTACCCTGCCTCCAATCACACCCAGTCATTTGTGGTCACACGTCAAGAAATTACTCTGGGTTTTACCCTGCCTCCAATCACCATCAGTCATTTGTGGTGACACGTCAAGGCATTACTCTGGGTTTTACCCTGCCTCCAGTCATCATCAGTCATTTGTGGTCACACATCAAGGCATTACTCTGGGTTGTACCATGCCTCCAGTCACACCCAGTCATTTGTGGTCACACATCAAGGCATTACTCTGGGTTTTACCCTGCCTCCAATCACCATCAGTCATTTGTGGTCACACATCAAGGCATTACTCTGGGTTGTACCATGCCTCCAATCACACCCAGTCATTTGTGGTCACACATCAAGGCATTACTCTGGGTTTTACCCTGCCTCCAGTCACCCAGTCATTTGTGGTCACACGTCAAGGCAAGATACAAGTGTGTATTATTATTGTTTATCCATTGACCACCAAGAGCCGATCGTCCTGCAAGGAAGTGGGCAAGGGTGACCCAGGGCATCATTATCATCATTATCATTATCATCATCATCATCATCATTCTTACCATCATCATCATGATCATCATCATTCTCACCATCATCATTCTCACCATCACCATCATCATCATCATCATTCTCACCATCATCATTATCACCATCATCATCATCATTCTCACCATCATCATTATCACCATCATCATCATCATTCTCACCATCATCATCATTATCATCATCATCATCATCATCATCATCATCATTAATACATGGCTGTGTGTGTGACAGATCACGACGTTCCATGCCATCACCGAGAGCCGATCGTCCTGCAAGGAGGTGGTGAGGGTGACCCAGGGCATCATTATCACCATTATCATCATTATCATCATCAATAACATCATCATCATTAACAAATGGCTGTGTGTGTGACAGATCACGACGTTCCATGCCGCCACCAAGAGCCGATCGTACTGCAAGGAGGTGGGGAGGGTGACCCAGGGCGTCATCAACGAGGGGCAGTCGTTCTCCTGGGAGGGCCAGCAGTTTGTGCTGCCCCCCCTCCCCCCCTCCTACCTGGGGGGCTGTCGCATCATCGACATCCGCTACTTTCTGCAGGTGGGGGGGCGTGTGGGGCTTTGGGGGGGAACGGTGTGTGGGTGGGGTGGGTGGGTGAGGGTGGTGTGGGGTGGTGTGTGTGTGTGTGGAGGGTGGGGGGTGGGGGGGTGGGGGGGGCGTGTGGGGCTTTGGGGGGAAGGGTGTGTGTGTGTGTGTTGGGGGTGAGGATGGTGGTGGGTGGTGAGTGTTGGGGAGTGTGGGGGTGTGGTGTATGTTTGTGGTGGGTTGTGTGTAGGGGGGTTGATGTGTGTGTGCGTGTATGTGTGCGTGTGTTTCTGTGTGTGTGTGTGTGTGTGTGTGTGTGTGTCTGTGTGCATGTGGTGTGTGTGTATGTGTGTGTGTGTGTGGTGTGTGGTGTGTGGTGTGTGGTGTGTGTGTGTGTGTGTGTGTGGGTGAACATGGACCCCACAGGCCCATTATCATTATGATATTATTATCATGATCATCATCATGATCATCACCACCACCAGCTGAACGTGGACCTGTTGGGCCCATTATTATCATTAACATCATTATCATCATCATCATCATCACCACCACCTGAACATTGCCCGTATATCATCATCATTGTCAGCATCATGATTGTCATTGTTATCATCATCACCACCAGTTCAATGTAGACCGTCGGGCCCATTATTATTATCATCATTATGATTATCATTGTCATCACCACCAGCTGAACGTGGACCCATTACGCCCATATATCATCATCAGTATCATCATCATATACATATATATATATATATATATATATTTTTTTTTTTTTTTTTTTTTTTTTTTTTTTGCTGCCACATCATCTGCACCGTTTCAGTGGCATTACTCCCACGATGCTCATTTACATTCCCCCATACACGGCCACACCTGGGTTCATCTGTCACAGTTCCAGTGTCGGCAGCCCGCAGGGAACCATTGATGTCAGGTTTCAGGCCACACACCAGAGGAGATCCTGCACTGCTGCTGAGTCACTTCGGTGGTGTTCAGTGGTGCCTGTTCTGATTTAACATACTTAGGACACCACCTACTAAGCCCCATACTGTCTAACGACAATAATGGCTCAGTCTCGGAGCCAGACTGAGTGAGCGTCCCTCCCAGAGTGGACACCACCAACATGTCCCTCAAACAACAGCCCCCCATGAATCTGCCGACACAGAAGACATTGACAGGACTCACCCCAAGCACAGAGCAGGGCATGAAAGGCCACAGACTTCAAGACTGTTTTGTTTATATTGATGGTGATGAAGGAGGAGGAGGATGACAATGTCGATGTTGCTATGGAGGTCCATTTTGGTTTTGAGACTGCGTGACAATGCTGTACTCTCTACGCTTTCTGTCATAATGATATCCTGGAGTCAATTAGGCCTGAGAGATACAGACACTTGCAGTGTTGGTCAGGTAATTAGAGCAGCACACCCAAAGATGCATCCTTGAAGTGGATGACACTCAAATGTGTGGTACCAGTCTCCCCATTTAAGCCCACAGCACACTCAAATCTGGGAATGAGCCGACCATGGGCCAAAAAACCCAACTCCTCTGGGATTCGAACTCGCATCCTCCCAGGCATCAGTCCATGACGCTAACCAACAGCTGAAATGGACTGTCGGGCCCATGTATCATCATTATCACTGTCATCATTATCATCATCATCATCATTATCATCATAATTATCATAATTACCATGACCACCACCTGAACGTGAAACGTCGGGCCCATATATCATCATCATTATCATCATCATCATCATTATCATCATCATTATCATTATCACCATAATTTTCATGATAATCGCCATGACCACCAGCTGAACGTGGATCCGTTGGGCCCATATTTCATCATTATCATCATGATCACTATCATCATGATCATCATCATTATCACCATCATTTTCATGATAATTGCCATGACCACCAGCTGAACGTGGACCCGTCCGGCCCGGCCCTGGACCTGGAGGTGCCCCTGGAGATCATCATCGGCACCATCCCCCTACGCCAGGTGGTGGAGATGTACCCACCCCGCGCCCCAGGCCCCCTCCCCGCCCCCCCACAGTCCGGCTACGGCCCACCCCCCGGCATCATGTACCCCCCACCTGAAGGGGCCGGCGCCATGCCCTACCCCCCGCCTGCACTGGAACCCACTGCCCCCGTCATGCCGCCCGGCAGTGTGCCCGACACGCGTGAGTATTGGACTTGTGTGTGTGTGTGGGGTGGGGTGGGGGGGGGGGGTGGGGGTGGGGGGTTGGGGGTTAGGGTTAGTGAACGTGAGAGTTGCACCCCACGAATGAAGAAGAAGAAGAAGATATAGAAAACACACACTGTTTGTTCAAATAGGTGTCGTGGCAGAATCAGTTCTGATCCATTTCTCCTAGCAGTGTTCCGAACCTGTGTGAGTATGGGACTTTGAGGATGGAGGATGGAGGGGGGGGGGGGGGGAAATGGAATTTTGACAGATTGCTGTATTGAAAATGCACCTGGTGTACTGAAATAGAAAACTTGGCAACATAAGTGATGTCATCAGGTGAAATTCTGCGAAAGAAATCCACTCTGATTGGTATACAACTATATATGCATGCACTCAAGGCCTGACTAAGTACGTTGGATTTTGTCGGAACTCAGTGACACCTCCTTGAGAAACTGACTGTGATTGTTTTAGTGTGCCTGTAGTTGTGGCGCCCCCATCCAACAACGGGTGCGTGTTTGGCCACTGCTCTAAAAATAGGTGGATAGCGCATGCTTTCTTTGAGCCCCTGTGCTAACTGAAGCCAGTGGAAGTATTCAATCGGCCACTTTGCTACACATATATTCAGTATAGTGCGAAGCGGTAACTTCATATATGTAGCCAAGCGCTCAGCTGGCTTTACGTCAAGCTTTCACTTGCTCTCGGCGTTGAGTTAAGTTGACATTTCTGTGTGTGCCTCCACAGCAGATTTGCATTACATGTCATTGCACTGTTTTCCTGTAATAACTTTGGTAAATAAACCATTGGCAAATATCAATCAAGACACAACATTTGGCATGTCGTGGGGGCATGCATAAGACGTTTTCATCGAAGATACATAGTTACAGTCCAGAGACTACCACCAGTTAGCAGACGACTTCTCAACGTACTGACAGCTGGATACATGTAACAGTATGGCGTCTAGTTGGCTTCAGCTTTCCTGGCCAATGAGCTATCCATCTATTTTTAGAACAGTGGTGTTTGGCAAGGTGAGCATCAAGTGATTGTTTTGGTGTGCCTGTTTTTGGCAAAGGTGAGCATCAAGTGATTGTTTTGGTGTGCCTGTTTTTGGCAAAGGTGAGCATCAAGTGATTGTTTTGGTGTGCCTGTTTTTGGCAAGGTGAGCATCAAGTGATTGTTTTGGTGTGCCTGTTGTTGCAGCGCCCCCGTCCTACAAGAAGTGTGCCTTTGGCAAGGTGACCATCAAGGACGATGATGACAACGACCACACGCGGGACAACATGGACTACGCTCCCGTCTACCCTTACTACGACTGGGGCCACCAGCCAACCACCATGTCCGGAAACTAGACCACGCTGCGCAGCGCTGCGCCACCCGTGACGGAAAGACCCTGCCCTTTGGTCACGTTCTTCCTTGAGTTTTTAACCCTGTCAGTTTTGTGTGTTTGTGACAGTCGTTTTCTGTGATTGTCGTGTCCATGACAGTCATTTCCATGATTGTCATGTTCATGATAGTCGTGTCCGTGATGGTCGTATCCATGACAGACAGTCATTTCCACGATTGTCGTGTTCATGACAGTCGTTGTCCGTGATGGTCATGTCCATGACAGTCATTTCCATGATTGTCGTGTTCATGATATTCGTGACCATGACAGTCATTTCCATGATTGTCGTGTTCATGATCGTGTCCGTGATGGTCGTGTCCATGACAGACAGTCATTTCCATGATTGTCATGTTCATGATAGTCGTGTCCGTGATGGTCGTGTCCATGACAGACAGTCATTTCCATGATTGTCGTGTTCATGACCGTCGTTGTCCGTGATGGTCATGTCCATGACAGTCATTTCCATGATTGTCGTGTTCATGATAGTCGTTGTCCGTGATGGTCGTGTCCGTGATTGTCATGTCAATGATTGTTGTGTCAGTGACAGTCGTGTCCATGACTGTCATGTCCATAATTGTTGTGTCCAGTGACAGTTGTGTCCAATGACAGTCGTGTCTAGCCATGACCATGTGAACAGCAGCTGTCATGTCCATAATTGTCGTGTCCAGTCGTGTCTAGCCATGACCATGTGAACAGCAGCTGTCATGTCCATAATTGTGTCCAGTGACAGTTGTGTCCAATGACAGTCGTGTCTAGCTATGACCATGTGAACAGCAGCTGTCATGTCCATAATTGTCGTGTCCAGTGACAGTTGTGTCCAATGACAGTCGTGTCTAGCCATGACCATGTGTACAGCAGAGGAGGCAGCTGTTGACCTGACTGTCTGGGTTAGATTAATGTATGAATGATGGTCGTGTCTTAAAGGAATGGCGTTTGGCATGGCATGGATCGATGACGCATTGCCTCACCTGTCACCTGTTTTTACAGCCATCGTTCCAAGCATTAGCATCAGGATGATGAGCACTGTATACATCTTGGAACAGTTTGTTTAGTCACTGGCCCACTTTCTAGCTGGGGTCTTAAACAAAACTTCGCAGCAACAACAACAACAACAACAACAACAACAGCAACAGCAGAAAGTGCCTGAAAGTGTTCGATGTGCCCCAACTTTGTCGGCAAGTTGTCAGGAAGTTTATCAAGAGTCATGTCCCATCCCTTGTTGAAAACGGAAAGGTTGAAAAAGCAGTTTGATGAGTTAGGGAGGGGGAGCCACAAACTGGTGCCCAAACAGAGCTGGTGTGGAGGGTGGAATGAGATAAAACATTTTTTACTTCATTCCCGAAAGCGGAGTATGGCTGCCTACATGGCGGGGTAAAAATGGTCATACACCTAAATGCCCACTTGTGCACATACGAACGCAGAAGAAGAAGAAGAAGAAGGATTTTTTACTTCACGCATGTTTTGTGTGTGTGTGTGTGTGTGTGTGTGTGTGTGTGTATATATATATATATATATGTATATGTATATATATATATATATATATATATATATTGCTGCATGCTTGTGTACACAGACATATAATCACATACACACACTCATGTAGTCATTGTCGTTGTCTTCTCCCCTGTACTTTCTGACCATACGGGCACCGCTGATAACCTGGCAACCAGTTCTCTTCATCCACGTATGCAGTGCTGTGTGTCTTAACAGGCATGTACACCTTCACATACGCATCGTCGCCGACCGACACTCACATACGTACATTGCTGTTTTGAAGCTTAATGCAAAGATATGCATGCATACATCCTTGCATACATCCTTGCAGAGAAATCATACATATACATGATTTGTACAGACGAGAAACGAGAGATCTGGGTACAAACTATGACATTATCATACGTCAGAATAACTGATGGAACTGTTGGTGCAGATTTCGTTCTAAGCAAGCATGTGATTGAGGTGGGGGTGGGGGTGTGGGGGGCTGGGGGGGAGGTTTGGGGGGGTGGTGGTTGTTTTTGTTGTTGACCAAAGAGGAGAGCAATTTTTACATTTTACACAAAGGCAGTGTTGGTTGCTTGAAAGGAGGTGTTTTTTTTCTCGCAGTCTCGCCTGCATGAAAACAAACGTTGTGCCCCTTGCCTTTACAGTTCAAAAAGACAATGTCGCCTGCTTGAAAACAGTGTTTTTTTTCCCCTATCCTATAATGAAGATGATGTTGCATGCTTGAAGCCAATCATTTTTTCCCATTTCCTTCTATGAAGATGATGTTGTATGTTTGAAAACAATCATATTTTCATTATGCCATTATAAAGATGATGTTACATGCTTGAAAACAATCTTTTTTTTTTTTTTTTTTTTTTTTTTTTTTTGCTGCTAACCTGTTGTAAAGATGATGTTGCATGCTTAATTTTTTTCTCTCTTCTTTTTTTTACATTTAAAAAAAGACAGTGCTGCCAACATTGAAACATGCTTTTTTTCTTTTATATATGTATATATATATTTTTTTTTTTTCATGAACTTTTGATATCTTGTATGGGGAACTGGTCTCTCACTTGCTTGTTTTTTTAAATTTTAAAAAAATTTTTTAGTATGATATTTATATTGTTTATTTTACTTAACATTCATTGTTTTTTTGTTGTTGTTTTTTGGAAGACCATTTTTGTCAGGCTGATGCTGTCAGCCATTGGGCAGGCGTGGGCCCAGTGGTCAGCACTTTGGCCTTTCTGCCTGAGGGGCCTGGGTTTGATTCTGATTGTGATCACTGCATGTGGATTAAAGGAGGAAATAGTTTCTTGTCTCCAGGGTTGACGTTATTGTTATAGATCACAGCTTGAGGGTTAAATGTGTAGATAGTTTCTTCAGTCTTTAAGGTTGACGTTACTGTGATAGAGATCCCAGCTTGAGGGTTAAATGTGGAGATAGTTTCTTCAGTGTCTGAGGTCGACATTATTGTGATACAGATCACAGCTTGATGGTTAAAGGTGTAGATAGTTTCTTCAGTCGTTAAGGTCGACATTACTGTGATAGAGATCACAGCTTGAGGGTTAAAGGTGTAGATAGTTTCTTCAGTCTTTAAGGTTGACGTTACTGTGATAGAGATCACAGCTTGAGGGTTAAATGTGGAGATAGTTTCTTCAGTCTTTAAGGTTGACGTTATTGTGATAGAGATCCCAGCTTGAGGGTTAAAGGTGTAGATAGTTTCTTCAGTCTTTAAGGTTGACGTTACTGTGATAGAGATCCCAGCTTGAGGGTTAAATGTGGAGATAGTTTCTTCAGTCTTTAAGGTTGACGTTACTGTGATAGAGGTCACAGCTTGAGGGTTAAATGTGGAGATAGTTTCTTCAGTCTTTAAGGTTGACGTTACTGTGATAGAGGTCACAGCTTGAGGGTTAAATGTGGAGATAGTTTCTTCAGTCTTTAAGGTTGACGTTACTGTGATAGAGATCCCAGCTTGAGGGTTAAATGTGGAGATAGTTTCTTCAGTCTTTAAGGTTGACGTTACTGTGATAGAGGTCACAGCTTGAAGGTTAAAGGTGTAGATAGTTTCTTCAGTGTCTGAGGTCAACGTTACTGTGATAGAGATCACAGCTTGAGGGTTAAATGTGGAGATAGTTTCTTCAGTGTCTGAGGTCGACATTATTGTGATAGAGATCACAGCTTGATGGTTAAAGGTGTAGATAGTTTCTTCAGTCGTTAAGGTCGACATTACTGTGATAGAGATCACAGCTTGATGGTTAAAGGTGTAGATAGTTTCTTCAGTCGTTAAGGTCGACATTACTGTGATAGAGATCACAGCTTGAGGGTTAAAGGTGTAGATAGTTTCTTCAGTCTTTAAGGTTGACGTTACTGTGATAGAGATCACAGCTTGAGGGTTAAAGGTGTAGATAGTTTCTTCAGTCTTTAAGGTCGACGTTACTGTGATAGAGATCACAGCTTGAGGGTTAAATGTGGAGATATTTTCTACAGTCTTTAAGGTCGACATTACTGTGATAGAGATCACAGCTTGAGGGTTAAATGTGGAGATATTTTCTACAGTCTCTGAGGTCCATGTTATTCTGATTGTGATCACCACTGGTGGGTTAGCTACTTTCGGTTTCTCCGCATAGGCGGATAGTAGTTTGCGCAGGACAGGAATCCGACTCCCTGCCGGAGTCTGCACAAGTGGGTCACGGTAAGTATGTTAGATAAACGTAATTTTAGGAAAAAAAAAATTCCTATAGTTTTCTTCAGTCTCCTTGGTTGATGTAACGTATTGTCCTGCTGGTGTTTTAACCCCTTTGTGTTTATACACACAGAGAAGATCAGATATCACATCTGACACCCTGCACTCCAGTTGAGGTTCTGTGGCAGAATCTGTTAGGCGCTGTACTTGAGATCGGGCCCTGCCTTCCTGTGCCAAGCCCTAGACACTGTGGATGTCAGGTTCGATTCCCTGATGGCCGTGAAAAGGCTGTGGGGCCTTGAAACATTTTGCAGGTCCATGTTAGCGTGCAGTGGTTTGTGTCAGCCTGCAGCGGTTTGTGTCAGCATAATGCAGTGATTTGTGTCAGCATAATGCAGCGGTTTGTGTCAGCATGCAGCGGTTTGTGTCAGCATAATGCAGTGACTTGTGTCAGCATGCAGCGTTTTGTGTCAGCATAATGCAGTGATTTGTGTCAGCCTGCAGTGGTTTGTGTCAGCCTGCAGCAGCGGTTTGTGTCAGCATGCAGTAGCGGTTTGTGTCAGCCTGCAGCGGTTTGTGTCAGCCTGCAGCAGCGGTTTGTGTCAGCATGCAGTAGCGGTTTGTGTCAGCATGCAGCAGTGGTTTGTGTCTTGTGTCAGCCTGCAGCAGTGGTTTGTGTCAGCATGTAGCGGTTTGTGTCAGCCTGCAGCGGTTTGTGTCAGCATGCAGTAGCGGTTTGTGTCAGCCTGCAGCGGTTTGTGTCAGCCTGCAGCAGCGGTTTGTGTCAGCATGCAGTAGCGGTTTGTGTCAGCATGCAGCGGTTTGTGTGTCAGCATGCAGCGGTTTGTGGAAACGTTCCTTGCAGCAGTCTTGCCCAGCAATATGGCTGCCTGCATGGAGTCCCCTGGTACCAGAAACAGCTGACTCGTCGATACAAGTGGATGTGGGAGTGGAAGCCCGTGAACACAGAAGATGAAAAAGGTTGGCGATTCCTTCAAGCACATTCTTGCTATTTGAAGCATTTCATGAAATTAGAATTTGGCGTCACTCAATGTCCTTCTTTCTTCTCAGCCTTTGTGTTCTCAGGCTGTTGTGGAGATTTTGATGTGCCTCACTTGAGGCGGTAAGGCAAGGGCTGTTACTCTGCATACATTTCTTCTTCTTCTCCCTTAGCTCTGTGAAGAGTCGTGTGATGGAATCTCCCGTCGGACCGACGGATGAGTAGGCAGGCAGGCTTACCTGTCGGTGTGTGTCCTCGTATGGGAGAAGAGGCCGATTGTGGATGCGCAGCATTTCCCACAGGTGTTGCAAGGGAAAACGTCTCCAGAAGTTGAGCCCTGCTTCCTTTGCTCACGCTTCTCCTTAATGGCCAGTCATGTGCACCATACAGTAACACGGTTCACCAGGTTCCTCCAGGTCTGTCTGTTGTGTGTTCAGTTCTGGGCCTCTGCAGATGGCTTTCCGTCCATTCTGCAGTGTTGTCAGTCCCTTGATTTCTTCTGTCTTCCATTGCTTGTTTTAACTCTCTCCATACGAACGGCGAAAGAGACGACGTTAACAGCGTTTCACCCCAATTACCATCATCAAAATATTACAAGCGGAAGGCTCTTACACTGAAGAGGTGAATGTTGACAAAGAATACCACAATTCTGACGACGGAAGCTAAAGGTTTGGGTCATTCAGACATCCAGTGGACATCCGAGGGGTCTGTGTAGAGGAGAGAGGACTGGCCGTACTGAGTGAGTTAATGAAGCCGTGGCAACAAAAATTGCAAAAAAATGTGTGGCATACACGTCAACACCAAACTCTTACCACAAGAAACTGATGATGTAAAAGCAGAAACAAACTGAAATTTCCAAGAAATTTCAGGAATATGATATTTTAACCTACAGCTTCAAAGCCCAATTTTTTTTTTTTCTAAGTCACTGTGCTGACGCCAGTCATCATGGTAACTAGGACTTGAGAACTTAGTCTTACAGTCAATGCACAAACTGAGGTTTTCTTCTTTCTGGTCTCATTGTAAACATGACTTCCATTCATTGCATTCTTTCTGAAGGTCTGGTGCCGCTGATTTTGTTGTTGTCTTTCCCGTCATGTGGACTGTTGAGTGGCATTACTCCCACGCCGCTCGTTCCTGAATCCCCCATCCACTACCTCACCTTGGTTCTTCCGTCACAGCCCCAGTGTCAGCAGTCCACAGGGAATCATCGATGTTTGGTCGCAAGGAGGCTACACACCACAGGAGACCCAGCACTGTTGCTGAGTCACTTCGGTAGTGTTCAGTAGTTCCTTTTTTTTTTGTTTTAGCAAACTTTATTCACAGAAACATCAATGCAGCTGCATAACAGATGAGTCAAAGCGCATACAAAGGTTATCCATGCCTGTTCTGATTTATCGAACTTGGGACAGGTGGTGCTCATTTTGTCTGCTTGTTATTATTATTATTATTATTATTATTATTTTATTTTTTTTAAATATTTTTATTGTGGCAGGGTTTGCTGTCCCATGTTTTTCATCCAGTTTGACACACAGCTTGTGACAGCTAGCCATCTGTTCAGCTGAGCCTGGTTTCTCTTTAACGTCAGTTCTTCCCTCACCAGTTTTGGACCGGTGAGCTAGCGCACACTGTTAGAGATTCACCTTCCCATCCTCCAGAGAAAAAAGGTGCCTCTATTTGTGCTTTTTTTGTCTTTCTCCGAACAGTACGTTGCGCGGGAATGTTAATCAGTAAAGTCGATTGATTTTTATGGGACTTGGGGCCTTTTTAAGTCTTGCAGTTTGTGCACTGTGAAGTCTGTGTCTGCCTTATTTGCAACTTCTGTTGCTCAGTTGAGAATACCATTGCCAAAGATTGTCCGCCCTTACAGACAGGACTGCAGTGATACAGTACCAGGAGTGGTGATCACGAAGGTTAGTCAGCATTGACACAGTATAGATGAGGTCATACTTATGGTTTGTACAAATGCAAAAACTTTTTTACCAGTGGGTGAGGAAGTATCTCTCAGAGTTACGTTGGCCTTACGTTCTGCAGCATCTGTGTACGAATGAAAAGTTGATCACTCACTGCTGTTGAAGTAAAATGTTTTTTCTTTCTCACAGTTTTTTTTTCTTCTTCTGATAAGCTCTCACCTGATTTTACGTTGTAATTAAGTTTCGGATTTTTATTCCCGTTACAGGTTGCTTTGAAAATGAATGAATATGTTGAATACCGCTGTTAAAGTAATTCTAATTTTATGGAGTCATGTTGAATGTCGTTGTAATCTTCAGTAGTTTGGAGGTAAACTTGGATGGTTCCAGTTAAGAGTTCCCCATTGACTGTTACCAACTCAAAACTTTATTTAATTTTTTTTTATATTCTTTTTATGATTTTTTTGTAATCTGGGGATGATAAAGTAAGCAGAAGGACTGGCATCCTCAGCATGGCCAGATCTTATTTGCCCTAAGGAGCTAAATGGTTTGGATAATGTGTCATTAACTGTGTTTTGTGGGTTTGTCTTGGTGTGTTTTTTGGTTTTTGTTTTTGTAGAAGTTACAGTTTTGTGTTGACGTGGTTGGGTATTTGTATGGTTTGACAGTCCTGATATGGCCCTGTGCGGGTCGATTGGACTGTAAGCAACAATAAACAACCCCCATCCCCCCACACACATCTTTTTATTTATTTGTGAATTACAACATTGAAATGTGGAAATTAATGTCAGATGTTTACAGGAACATTGCACAGAATTCCTCCCCTTCCAACATGATCCATGTCGACATGTGTGAGGTGTTTCTTTGGTAGTGGTTGTTGCTCTTGGTAACTGTCCTCCAAAATATACCATCTGTTTTTTTTTTTGTTTGTTTGTTTGTTTTCCCCTTGAGATGAAGGTTAAATTAGACCAGAAAACATATACCAAATTCCAGAAAAGATCATCACCATCACAGATATGGAGAAGAAAGAAAAAACAACAACAACAACAACAACAAAAAAGAAAAAAAAGAAAAAAAAAACCAGCAAAAATCACACCACGTAATCAGTTTCCATCAAAAATTTGTGACGCATTGTACAGCAGTATACAAAGCGTATGTACATAAACATTGACTGGATCACGTCACATAAGTTGTCATCAGTTTTATATACTTGCATATTTTTTTAAAGTATTTGCTGAGGGTAATTCCATGAGTTTCACAGATTAAGAGAAAGAGAATCGGGGAAATATTTTAGTCTGTAGATTGTTGTTTTTGATACTGTTGTTGGTTATTTGCTGATGTATTACATAGCTGTTATTTGTTTTTGTTTGTTTGTTGTTTTTTTTGCACTCCCAGGGTCTATGAAGACATTTCATGACATACACTTTGGCTTATCTTGCCGGCAAGGTCTTACGACAGAGAAGTGCAGTTGTATATGTTGGTCTGGTTTTGCTTGAGCTCATGTGCTGTGTTGACACATTGGTCACATTTAGCTGTCAGATGTGTCTTCTTGGATTGACTGAGTCTTCTGCCGTTCTTTGTTTATTGTTAGCAGATTGACTTAGTCTTCTGTCGTTCTTTGTTTATTGTCAGCAGATTGACTTAGTCTTCTGTCGTTCTTTGTTTATTGTCAGCAGATTGACTTAGTCTTCTGTCGTTCTTTGTTTATTGTCAGCAGATTGACTTAGTCTTCTGCCGTTCTTTGTTTATTGTTAGCAGGTTGACTTAGTCTTCTGTCGTTCTTTGTTTATTGTTAGCAGATTGACTTAGTCTTCTGCCGTTCTTTGTTTATTGTCAGCAGATTGACTTAGTCTTCTGCCGTTCTTTGTTTATTGTTAGCAGATTGACGTAGTCTTCTGCCGTTCTTTGTTTATTGTCAGCAGATTGACTTAGTCTTCTGTCGTTCTTTGTTTATTGTTAGCAGATTGACTTAGTCTTCTGCCGTTCTTTGTTTATTGTTAGCAGATTGACTTAGTCTTCTGCCGTTCTTTGTTTATTGTTAGCAGATTGACTTAGTCTTCTGTCGTTCTTTGTTTATTGTTAGCAGATTGACTTGTCTTCTGTCGTTCTTTGTTTATTGTTAGTAGATTGACTTAGTCTTCTGCCGTTCTTTGTTTATTGTTAGCAGATTGACTTAGTCTTCTGTCGTTCTTTGTTTATTGTCAGCAGATTGACTTAGTCTTCTGCCGTTCTTTGTTTATTGTTAGCAGTGTGCTTTGAAATTGTGTATGGTTGATATTCAACTACCATTGCCTGATTGAAGTGTCTTGTCATCTGTTATTTTGGGTAGACAGTGTGATTCTTTGCTACTTTGATGAAGTGTCTTGTCATCTGTTATTTTGGGTAGACAGTGTGATTCTTTGCTACTTTGATGCGGACGATTTTTTTTAGGTGATGATGCAGGTGTAGTGTTCTTGAAATTCTCGTTGGTGTTGAGCTTTTCATGAATCATGGTGCTATTTTTTAAAAACTACTTTCATTATTGAAAACAGTGGTGACAATGTTGATGGTAGCTCACCACAGGTGCAGTGTTTATGAAATTCTTGTTTAAGTTTTTCTTGGCTCATACTGTTTTTACATAAAAAAAAAAAAAAGCTGGGTCTTTAAAAAAAAAAAATATATATATATATTTTTGATTTTGAGAGTAACTTTTTTTTTACAAAGCAATATTTTGGTATGAATGTTGTATATTGCTCAAGCTTATGTCTCAGCATTTAAGAAAATGGACAAACAACACAGATCAGCGGTCAAGATGATTTGAAGGCAGCAGTAAAATCTTCTCTGTGCTTTCACATCTCACTGTGAGTTACCTTTTTACCAGTATATTGTCTTTTTACGGCATGTGAAATGTCTTTTACCATGAAATGTCTTTTTACCGGCATGTGAAATGTCTTTTTACCGGCATGTGAAATGTCTTTTTACCGGCATGTGAAATGTCTTTTTACCAGCAGCCAAGTAGGAACCACAGAGAGCTGTGCCTTTGAGAGAAATGAAGAAACATCATTTGATCAGAGACGAGAGAGGTAAATGTACAAACAGAGAACACAGCGCACTTGAGCAAGCACATTGGTGGAGTGGGTTTGACATACATGACTTGGACTTCAGTGATTCAGGTTCGAAGCCGTGTTTTGACATGGTGGTGTGTCCCTAGGGAGAGGCACTAAATCTAAAAGCATTAACTAGAAATATTTTTCCAGATAAATTTTTTTTATCACACTGCTAAATGACAGAGATGACCTTTATACTGCTTAACATGTGCAGAATGTCATAAGTGTCTTGAACTTGAATTTAGTGCTCTCTTTGAAGTTTACCTCTCATTCCCCCCCTCCCCTCCCACCCCCAAGCTTCTTTTTCCGTGTCTCTCTTTGTCATCTTCTTCTCATTGCTTTGTTGTCTGTTCACTAGGTGGTCAAGACATGCTACACGTTCACTGTTTCAGCACAAAGTTGTGCCTGTGATGGCTATGTTATATAATCATATTGGGTTCACTTGTGTAAAATATTTTCAAGGTAGATGTTCATATTTACACCTGCATTTTCCTCCTGTTTACCTAGATATATATATTATGAAGTTTATATTATGTCCATTGTGATAGCTATTTTGAACAATAATGTTGGAACCTGTCACCTTTGTTATTTTAAGGAAAGTTTGTGAAACATTTATTTGTTCAATTTTATTCATTCTAACTAAAATAGTGTTTGGCTGTTGGAATTACATTTTACAATATGAATTGCAAGAACGTTTGCCACAGAACGCTCATTGACTTTTTCTATTTCGTGATTTTTTTCCCTCATCGTTTTGTGACCGTGTGCATGTATGAATGCTTGTGTGTGGAGTGAACTTTTTGAACATACCTCATTTTAAATTTGCACTCTAGTGGTTGTGTACTTGGTTTTTAGGCTGGGAAACTTAATGTTACAAATCACTTTTGTTATCAGATTTACCGGAAACAATTGATGACATCTTGTCCTTTTGATGTTTTGGTGCTAGATCTGTTTGCTTGTCTGTTTTCCCTTTTGAGTAACGTTTTACATGACATTTAATGATTTATGTAAGGGATTTACCATAATCTACAGATAAGGAGATGTAACGTTTTACATGACATTTACATAAGAGATAGACCATATTCTACAGGTGATAAGATATAATGTTTTACATGACATTTACATAAGAGATAGACCTTAATCTATAGGTGATAAGGAGATGTAACGTTTTACATGACATTTACATAAGAGATAGACCATATTCTAAAGATGGTCAGGGGAAGTAAATTTTACATGACATCAGGGGACATTTACATAAGAGATACGAGATTGACCATATTCTACAGATGGTAAAGAGATTTAACATTTTACACAGAATTTACATGGAAGAGATGGACCATATTCTACAGATGGTAAAGAGATTTAACATTTCACACATAATTTACGTGGAAGAGATGGACCATATTCTACAGATGGTAAAGAGATTTAACATTTCACACATAATTTACGTGGAAGAGATGGATCATATTCTACAGATGGTAAAGAGATTTAACATTTCACACATAATTTACGTGGAAGAGATGGACCATATTCTACAGATGGTAAAGAGATTTAATATTTCACACATAATTTACGTGGAAGAGATGGACCATATTCTACAGATGGTAAAGAAATTTAACATTTCACACAGAATTTACGTGGAAGAGATGGACCATATTCTACAGATGGTAAAGAGATTTAACATTTTACACAGAATTTACGTGGAAGAGATTGACCATATTCTACAGATTGTAAGGAGGTACCGTTTCCTCAACTTTGTACCATGCGCCTTACGAATCCACACGCCAAATGTGTGAAACAAAATCCAAACTGAAGGCCAGATCACCTCCCAATATATATATATATATTTTTTTTTTCTTTCTTTTTAAATAAATTTTTCTCAAGGCCTGACAAAGCATGTTGGGTTACGCTGCTGGTCAGGCATCTGCTTAGCAAATGTGGTGTAGCGTGTATGGATTTGTCTGAACGCAGTGACACCTCCTTGAGAAACTGAAACTGATCAAGACTGAGTGTTAAGAGGTGAAAATGATACAGAAATAATGTCCAAGTGCTGAAGTCTTTCCCCCTTGTAGCGTGGAAAGCAGTGGAATTGCCATGAAATCACTGCAGTGATTTGCAGCTTTGTTCTCTTCTGTAGGAGGAAGAAATACCAACACAGACAGATGCATGGCCTCTGATAGGTTGTCCAAATGTTTTGTTCTCCGATCTCCCCCCCCCCCTTTCTTCTATAATGTTTGTTTATAAATTCTTGTTTCTTTTCTTTATTTTAGGAACACCACTTGTTATAGTTACATAGATAGTTTTTTGAGATACTTTTTTGGTTTGTTTTGAATTCAGTCTGTTTATTTAAATAGTTTGTATGCATGTTCTGTATTTTTGATCTTGTAATAAATGATTTTACATCAGCAAACCATGAAATTTTGCTGTTCTTTTTTTGTTGTTGTTGTTTTTGTTGTTCATGAGGGAAGAATATGCGTGCACCCGTAACAATTTATTTATAAGGGTATTTCTATCGCCTGTAACTACAGAACACTACAGTGACAGAAAGAAAATGAAAAGGTTTATGCATAAAAAAAACCGACATATGAATAAAAGACTGCTCAATATTTCTTGAACTCAAGGACACGCACACATCATTCCATATAAAATATCCAGGTGCACGCACGCACACACACACACACACACACACACACAGAGTGGAAATATGCACTTAGCTGCACATACACGTGCCCCAACACCACATGATAACAGGAGTCCACTTTCAGCCAGTTCAAAACCCTTTACGAACAATACGTCATTAAGACACAAACCATACGTATGTCGAGTGATGGCCTAGAGGCAACGAGTTCGCTTAGGAAGCGAGAGAATCTGGTTCGAATCCCATAGTCGCCAGTATTTTCTCCCCTTCCACTAGATCTTGAGTGGTGGTCTGGACGCTAGTCATTCGGATGAGACGTTAAACCGACGTCTCGTGTGCAGCATGCACTTAGCACAAGTAAAAGAACCCACGGCAACAAAAGGGTTGTCCCTTGCAAAATTGTGTAGAAAAATCCACTTGGATAGGAAAACAAAATTGCTGGCAGAAAAAAACAACAACAAAAAAGTGGGTGGCGCTCTCAGTGAGAAAAAAAGTGGGTGGCGCTCTCTCTGAGGAGAGCAGCCAGAATTTCACACAGAGAAATCTGAAATCTGTAACTATCTATATCTCTACCTATATCCATGCATGCAGACAATAAAGGATTGTCTCCATCCAACAGACATCGTCACCACTATGTGTGGTACTGCACTGTGCCTCTCTGGGGGCGAGAATCAAAATAAAATGCAGTAGCTGAGTGGTTAAAGCGTTGCACTTTCAAGCTGATGGTACTGAGTTCGAATCTCGGTAACGGCACCTGGTGGGTAAAGTGTGGAGGAGATTTTTTCCGATCTCCCAGGTCAACATATGTGCAGACCTGCCAGTGCCTGAACCCCCTTCGTGTTGCAGAAGATCAAATAGGGCACGTTGAATATCCTGTAACCCATGTCAGCGTTCGGGTGGGTTATGGAAACAAGAACAAACCCAGCATGCACATCACCGAAAACGAAGTATGGCTGCCTACATGGCGGGGGTAAAAACGGTCATACTCGTAAAAGCCCACTCGTGGACATACGAGTGAAGGTCGGAGTGGCAGCCCATTAACCCTTTCACCGCCAGTCAATCTCGAGTACAAAATTCCCTTGTGGGATAAACACAGATAAGACAGTGGCTAAGAATACCTGGGGATTCCCTGTGCAATGTATAGAAAATATGGCCTATCCTACCACCGAACATTAAGAGCAGTAGGTTCATGGATTACAGACCAATGAATGGTCACCTTTCAGTGACATGGGTCCTCTTCCACGCCTGTGCATAAATGCGAGCTTGGCGGTGAAAGGGTTAACGAACGAGAAGAAGAACGCACAATGAGGGTTAAGGCACAAGCGTGTCTGCACTTTATGTTCACCTTGGAGACAGGGAAAGAACCCCCCCCCCCCCCCCCCTCTTCACCCAAATACGCAGGTTTGATTGGAACCCAGGACCCAGTGCACTTAACCACTCGGCCACCGATCTGGTCTCGTGAGGTCTTGAAGCTCAGGGTGTCAGGGTCAAGTGATGACGTGTTAAGTAAAGGATTGAGATGATTGGCTCAAAGACTTCCTTTTCTTTTCAATTACTGTGCTTTTTTTCTGCAACGAATATCAGAAAGCGCAGGATAATTTGCAGCACCTTGGTCAATATGCGCGCGCGCGCACACCCCCCCCCCCCCCTTTAATACCTTAACTAATATTGTTTCAATTCCAGATGCCATTAGTGTACTCTGTTACACACACAAAAAAAACAACAACAAAAAAACAAAACAAAACAAAAACAAAATAAAACAACCTCATATCCACGACGTTTCACGCACATATACCTCTCTCTCTCTCTCTCTCTCTCTCTCTCTCTATATATATATATATATATATATCCTATCTTCCATACTTTTTATGATTAAATATGTCTGTGAAAATACAGTTGTATCTTGTAAAAAAAACACCCAAAAAACATGCAATCACGTACAGACAGAGATACACAAACTCACATTTCATTCTTTATCAATTCATGTTATTTCAGTCAATATACAATATATGTCTTCAGAAAACAAAACAAAACAGAATACATGAAAGTAGACACACACACACACACTGCATAAGTTTCTCACCACAGTCCAGACAGTTGTTTAACAAGTGATTTCCTCCAGAAAATGTGGTTAGTTGTCATTCACACCATTAAAAGTAGTCTATTAGTTAACATATCCGTAGGAAGAAGTCATCTAGATTTCTTTGTAGCTAGCACTCATGAGATTTTGACGGTTCCTCTAATTGGTGTTAATCCTATTTTTGTTAACTGGCTTCGATGTTGATGGATCTTGATACCACATTTCTGTGGTATGTCTTGACTGAAGATTGTGAATAAAATAGAAAAAAAAATCTAGCAGTGCAACCCCCTTTTTTGCAACTCCCTCTCTTCAAGGGAGGGAAGCCCGAATTTCACATACAGAAATCTGTCGTGACAAATAGTAACGCAATACAATAAATACAATAATCATACTGTACCATTCAAATACTAAACAGATACAATGCAATACTATAGCAATACAATACAACGCATTGCAATACAACACAAATACTGTACACACGCAATAATATACAAAAAACTATCCAAATACAACAGAATACGACACAAATACTTAACATACACAATACAATACAAAAACTACAGAAATACAACACAACACAAATACTATACAACACAATACAAAACAGTACAATACAACACAACACAACAGCTAACGAACGCAATACAATACAAACACAACAACGCAACACAGTACAACAGAGCACACAGTGTGTGTGTCAGAAGAAGCATTTCTCAGTGCCACGAGTTCCACGACCATCGACCCCCCCCCCCCCACTCCATGTCCCCCACAAAGCTGGCACCCCCACCCTCAGAGATTGGGCCACACCCCCCCTCACTCCATGTCCCCCACAAAGCTGACACCCCCACCCTCAGAGATTGGGCCACACCCCCCCTCACTCCATGTCCCCAACAAAGCTGACATCCCCACCCTCAGAGATTGGGCCACACCCCCCCTCACTCCATGTCCCCAACAAAGCTGACATCCCCACCCTCAGAGATTGGGCCAGACACCCCCTCACTCCATGTCCCCAACAAAGCTGACATCCCCACCCTCAGAGATTGGGCCACACCCCCCCTCACTCCATGTCCCCAACAAAGCTGACACCCCCACCCCACGGGATTGGACCAGACCACCCCCCTCCATGTCCTACACAAAGCTGTTATCTCCACCCTCAGGGATTGGACCAGACCACCCCCCTCCATGTCCCACACAAAGCTGTTATCTCCACCCTCAGGGGTTGGACCAGACCACCCCCCTCCATGTCCCACACAAAGCTGTTATCTCCACCCTCAGGGATTGGACCAGACCCCCCCTCACTCCATGTCCTCCACAAAGATGGCATCACCAGCCCCGGGGATTGGACCAGACCCCCCCCCCTCCATGTCCCCCATAAAGCCTTTACCCCCATCCCCTAGGGATTGGACAAGACCACCCCCCCCCCTCCATGTCCCCCATAAAGCTGACACCCCCATCCCCTAGGGGTTGGACAAGACCCCCCCCCCCCCGCCCCTCACTCCATGTCGCCCATAAAGCTGGCATCCCCACCCCCAGCTCTGTCGGAAGAGGACGATGGACTGGACCAGAAGTCCAAGTAGTCCAGGAACTCTCTGCTGGGGCTCATCTGTCGGTCCGGGTCCAACTGAAAACGAGAGATGATTATAATAATGTTAACAACAACGACAATAATGATGATGATGATAATGAGGATGATAGTAATAATATGTAGAAGACGAAGAACAACAAAAACAACACAGTGGTAATGATAGTAATAACAAGAGGAATAAGAAGTTGTTGTAGTAGCAGCAGCAGTTGTAGTAGCAGCAGCAGTAGTAGTAGCAGCAGCAGCAGTAGTTGCAGCAGCAGCAGTAGTAGTAGTAGCAGTAGTAGTATCGATGCTAATGATGATGATGATAATAATAATGATACTAGTATTACTGATAATGACGGTTACAACATCAACAACAGTAGTAGTAGTAGTAGCAACAGCAGCAGCAGTAGTAGTATTGATGATGATAATGATGATGTTAACACTACTACTACTGCTACTACTACTATCATTATCATCGTCATCATCATGATCACCCCCACCCCCGGGGTCATTCATTTGTGGCCAGTCAAGATGGACTCCTTCACTCCCTCCCTCCCGCCCGCAAGCTTGGAATTCCCCCGCCCCCTCCCCACCCCCTCCCCCCTCTAGAGACTGAAATAAAGCTATTGAAAAAGAAAGAAGGGGTTCGTTGTGCCCTTGCCTGCGAAGTGACGGCCTAGAGGTAACACGTCCGCCTAGGAAGCGATAGAACCTGAGTGCGCTGGTTCGAATCACGGCTCAGCCGCCGATTTTTTCTTCCCCTCCACTAGACCTTGTGTGGTGGTCTGGACGCTTAGTCATTCGGATGAGGCGAAAAACCGAGGTCCCGTGTGCAGCATGCACTTAGCGCACGTAAAAGAACCCACGGCAACAAAAGGGTTGTTCCTGGCAAAATTCTGTAGAAAAATCCACTTCGATAGGAAAAACAAATAAAACTGCATCGCACGTAAAAAAAAGAAAAAAAGGGGGGTGACGCTGTAGTGTAGCGACGTGCTCTCCCTGGGGAGAGCAGCCCAAATTTCACACAGAGAAATCTGTTGTGACAAAAAGAGAAATATAATGCTAACCCCCAACCCTCCCTCCCACCCAAATGCTTGGGATCACCCCCTCCAACCCCCTTGTAGGCAGCCATACTACGTTTTCGGGGTTGTGCATGCTGGGCATGTTCTTGTTTCCATAACCCACCAAACTCTGACATGGATTACAGGATCTTTAACGTGCGTATTTGATCTGCTTGCGGCATACACATGAAGGGGGTTCAGGCACAAGCAGGTCTGCACATATGTTGAGCTGGGAGATAAGGAAAAATCTCCACCCTTTACCCACCAGGCGCCGTTACCGAGACTCGAACCCGGGACCCTCAGACTGACACTCCAACGTTTTAACCACTCGGCTACTGCGCCCGTCTTATTGATTCGAACTTCCCGTCCCCAGGGAAACATTTCAAGCGAAGTAAAACTGATCTCTAAAGCATAAAAAGGGGGTGTGGGGGTGGGGGAAAATCCAGCAACGGTGCGGAGTGGGGGTGGAGTGGGGTGGGGGGTGGTGGTTCACTCTCTCTCTCTCTCTCTCCTCTTTCTTTCTCCCCTACTCTTTTTTTTTCTCTCTATCTCTCTGCACCCCCCCCCCCACCCCCCCGTCCACCCCAAATGTACTCTTTTGCCTTCTCTCAGTACCCCTCCTGGCTCTGTTCCCATACTTTCTCGCCCCCCAACGCCCCCTCCCCCTCTGTTACTCTCATCTCCCTGCCCCCTTCCTCTCTCTCTCCCTCTCTCTTTTCTTTCTCTCCCCTTCCCCTCCCTCCTCCTCCTCCACCTCTCTCTTTCTCCCTCCTTTATCTTCCCACATTCACTCATTTCTTTCCACCCCCCTCCGCTTTCTACCCCCCCCCCTCCCCCGCTCTACTCTCTTTACCTCATGTCTCCCCCCCCCTTCCTCCCCCTCTCTCTCTCGTCTCTCTCTTTCCCCCGCCTCTTTCTCTCTCTCTCCCTTCTCTCTCTCCCTCGCCCGCTTCTCTCTCTCTCTCTCTCCCCGCCCCCCCTCTCCCTCTCTCTCTTCCATGCCTCTCCAGAGAGGATGAAGTTCATTTTGTTTCGAAATGCCCTGCTCCAAACAACCTTCGAGTTAAATTCATCCCGAAGAAATTTTTATACATATCCATGTCTGTTTAGATTATGTTTATTGATGTTGTCGACCTGATAATGAAAACAATGTGCAGTGTAGTTTTGTATTTATTTCGAGCACTTCAGCTGACAGAAACACTCGTAATAGTATCCTGATTGTTGTGGTATCTGGTTATGCTTCTTGTGTTTACACAGTTGTAGTGACGCATGTTAAAACTCTGTTATCACTCCCTGTTCTTATGGGGCAATGGCCTTAAATGAATAATTAATCATCTGAATCTGTATATCTGCCCTGCCTCTCTCTCTCTCCCCTGCCCCGCCCCCCCATCTCTCTCCCCCTCCCTCCCTCTCTCCCCTCCTCTCTCTCCCCCTCTCGCCCTCTCTCTCACCTGCAGCAGGGTTTCCGAGGGGTCCACGTGGTGGTTGGGTGGGAAGGATGGTGGGTTGAACCAGGCAGGGTTGGGCTGACAGTCCCTCAAGGGGGCCCTGCTCCCCAGAAACTTCTCCTGCACCTCTTCTTCCTCCTCCTCCTTCTGCTCCTTGTCTTCCTGTCCCTTCTCCTGCTTCTCCTCCTTCTGCTGCTCCTTCTCTTCCTGCTCCTCCTCTTCCTTCTTCTGCTTCTTCTCCTCCTGCTCATTCTCCTGCTTCTTCTGCTCCTTCTCCTCTTCCTTCTGCTTCTTCTCCTCCTGCTCATTCTCCTGCTTCTTCTCCTTCTCTTCCTTCTCCTCCTGTTCCTTCTCCTCTTCCTTCTCCTGCTTCTCCTCCTCTTCCTGTTTTTTCTCCTTCTCTTCCCCCTCCTGCTGCTTCTCCTCCTGTTCCTTCTTCTCCTCTTCCTCCTCCTGCTTCTTCTCCTCCTGTTCCTTCTTCTCCTCTTCCTCCTCCTGCTTCTTCTCCTCCTGTTCCTTCTCCTCTTCCTTCTCCTGCTTCTTCTCCTCCTGTTCCTTCTTTTCCTTCTGCTTCTCCTCCTCCTGTTCCTTCTTCTCCTCTTCCTTCTCCTCCTGTTCCTTCTCCTCTTCCTTCTCCTGCTTCTCCTCCTCTTCCTGTTTTTTCTCCTTCTCTTCACCCTCCTGCTGCTTCTCCTCCTGTTCCTTCTTCTCTTCTTCCTCCTCCTGCTTCTTCTCCTCCTGTTCCTTCTTCTCCTCTTCCTTCTCCTGCTTCTTCTCCTGTTCCTTCTGATTCTTCTCCTCCTGTTCCTTCTCCTGCTTCTCCTCCTGTTCCTCCTGCTTCTCCTCTCCCTGTTCCTTCTTCTCCTCTTCCTTCTCCTGCTTCTTCTCCTCCTGTTCCTTCTTTTCCTTCTGCTTCTTCCCCTCCTGTTCCTTCTCCTCCTTCACCTTCTGCTGCTCCTCGTCCTGTTCCTTCTCTTGCTTCTTCTCCTTCTGCTCCATTTTCTCCTCTTGTTTCTCTTCCTTCTTCTCCTGCTCCCTATCTTCATGTTCCTCCTCCTCCTCCAGCTTATCCTGCCCCTCCTCCTGTTCCTTCTCCTCTTGCTTCTCCTCTTCCTCCTGCTCATTTCCCCTCTGCTTCTCCTGCTCCATCTCCTCCAGCTTCTCTCGCTCATTCTCCTGCTCTTTCACCTGCTCCAGCTTCTCCTGTTCCTTCTCCTCCAGCTCATTCTCCTGCTCCATCCCCTCCTCCAGCTTCTCCTTCTCCAGCTTCTCTCGCTCATTCTCATGTTCGTTCTCCTCCAGCTTCTCTTGTTCCTTCTTCAGCTTCTCCTGCGCCCTCTCCTGTTCCTTCTCCAGCTTCTCTCGCTCATTCTCCTGCTCTTTGTCCTCCTCCAGCTTCTCCTGTTCCTTCTCCTCCAGCTTCTCCTGCGCCCTCTCCTGTTCCTTCTCCTCCAGCTTCTTTCGCTCATTCTCCTGCTCTTTGTCCTCCTCCAGCTTCTCCTGTTCCTCCTCCTTCAGCTTCTCCTGTTCCTGCTCCTCCAGCTTCTCCTGCGCACTCTCCTGTTCCTTCTTCTCCAGCTTCTCTCGCTTATTCTCCTGCTCTTTCTCCTCCAGCTTCTCCTGTTCCTTCTCCTCCAGTTTCTTCTGCTCCTTCTCCTCTAGCTTCTCTCGCTCATTCTCCTGCTCATTCTCCTCCTCCAGCTTCTTCTGTTCCTTTTCCTCCAGCTCATTCTCCTGCTCCATTTCATCCTCCAGCCTCTTCTTCTCCTCCTCCAGCTTCTCCTCCTCCTCCTGTTTCTCATCCTGATCACGCTTGTTCTCCTGCTCCTTCTCCTCATCCTGCTTCTCCTTCAGCTGTTCTCCTTCTTTGTCTGCATCATCTCCATGCTCTCTCTGCGGCTGGCTGTCGTATTTTCCCTCTTCTGGTTTAGGGTCTGTGTCGCCTTTGTCTGTCGTCTTGCCTTTGTTTATACCTCCCTTTCCCTCTTGTTGAGGTTCACCGATGTCTTTGTCTTCGTCTGGTTCAGAGAATTGGCTCTCTTTGTCCGTCTTGATGTTTTCGTTTATATCTGCCTGTTCGTTTTGAGACTGGCTGGACTCTTCTTCTTCTTCATCTGGTTTTGATGCTTTTCTTTCGTTTTCCGTGTCGGTGTCTTTCTCTGTGTGTTCGTCTTTCTCTGTGTGTTCGTCTTTCTCTCTCTGATGGTGACTGATGTCTCTTTCCTCCCTTGGTTGGTCAGACTCTGAGTGGGTTGTGGCTGGTTCACACAGCTCTGACCTGTCAGTTTCTGGTCTTTCCGGTTCTGGCTGACTTGTGTCCAGCTGATCAGGGTCCCATTTGCGTCTGTTTGAATGTGACTGAACCGCGTCTGGTTTGTCCAAGTGTGGTGAACTTCCATGAGGTGCAGGCGTCTCTGGTGTGTCTGGAGCAGGCCTGTCTGCTTCTGGTTCTTCTTCTGGTCTCGGCTGACTGGCTTCTGATTTGCTTGACTCTGTATCTGGGCGTGGTTGATTGGTATCTGTTTTACTTGATTCTGTGTAACTGGAATTTGCTTTGCCTGATTCTGCATCTGGGTGTGATTGACTTTGTGCGGATGCGTCTGTGTCTGCATCATCTGGTTGTGTTCCGTCAATATCTGGTGGATTTAGTTCTGAATTTGTGTCTGGTTTATCTGGCTGTGCTCCATCAATATCTAGTGGGTTTGAATCTGAATTTGTATCTGGTTTATCTGAATGTGTTCCATCAGTATCTGGTGGACTTGGTTCTGAATCTATGTCTGGTTTATCTGAATGTGTTCCATCAATACCTGGTGGACTTAGTTCTGAATTTGTGTCTGGTTTATCTGGTTGTGTTCCATCAATATCTGGTGGATTTAGTTCTGAATTTGTGTCTGGTTTATCTGGGTGTGTTCCATCAATATCTGGTGGACTTAGTTCTGAATTTGTGTCTGGTTTATCTGGGTGTGTTCCATCAATATCTGGTGGATTTAGTTCTGAATTTGTGTCTGGTTTATCTGGTTGTGTTCCATCAATATCTGGTGGAATTAGTTCTGAATTTGTGTCTGGTTTATCTGGGTGTGTTCCATCAATATCTGGTGGATTTAAATCTGAATTTGTATCTGGTTTATCTGAATGTGTTCCATCAATATCTGGTGGATTTAGTTCTGAATTTGTGTCTGGTTTATCTGGTTGTGTTCCATCAATATCTGGTGGAATTAGTTCTGAATTTGTGTCTGGTTTATCTGGGTGTGTTCCATCAATATCTGGTGGATTTAAATCTGAATTTGTATCTGGTTTATCTGAATGTGTTCCATCAATATCTGGTGGACTTAGTTCTGAATTTGTATCTGGTTTATCTGGTTGTGTTCCATCAATATCTGGTGGGTTTGAATCTGAATTTGTGTCTGGTTTGTCTGTGTCTGGGTGAGCTTCACTGGCTTCTGTTTGATTTAATTGTTCTGGCTCCTCTGGTTTTTTCTCGCTTTGTGTTTCTGGTTCTGGTTGCTTTGTGTCTGACTTGTCTGGTTCTGGTTGCTTTGTGTCTGACTTGTCTGGTTCTGGTTGCTTTGTGTCTGACTTGTCTGGTTCCTCTGTGTCTGACTTGTCTGGTTCTGGTTGCTTTGTGTCTGACTTGTCTGGTTCTGGTTGCTTTGTGTCTGGTTCTGGTTGCTTTGTGTCTGACTTGTCTGGTTCTGGTTGCTTTGTGTCTGACTTGTCTGGTTCTGAATGATTTGTGTCTGGTTCTGGTTGCTCTGTGTCTGAATTGTCTGGTTCTGTTTGCTTTGTGTCTGACTTGTCTGGTTGCTTTGTGTCTGACTTGTCTGGTTCTGGTTGCTTTGTGTCTGACTTGTCTGGTTCTGGTTGCTTTGTGTCTGACTTGTCTGGTTCTGGTTGCTTTGTGTCTGGTTCTGGTTGCTTTGTGTCTGACTTGTCTGGTTCTGGTTGCTTTGTGTCTGGTTCTGGTTGCTTTGTGTCTGACTTGTCTGGTTCTGGTTGCTTTGTGTCTGACTTGTCTGGTTCTGGTTGCTTTGTGTCTGGTTCTGGTTGCTTTGTGTCTGACTTGTCTGGTTCTGGTTGCTTTGTGTCTGACTTGTCTGGTTCTGGTTGCTTTGTGTCTGACTTGTCTGGTTCTGATTGATTTGTGTCTGGTTCTGGTTGCTTTGTGTCTGATTTGTCTGGTTCTGGTTGCTCTGTGTCTGACTTGTCTGGTTCTGGTTGCTTTGTGTCTGACTTGTCTGGTTCTGGTTGCTTTGTGTCTGACTTGTCTGGTTCTGGTTGCTTTGTGTCTGACTTGTCTGGTTGCTTTGTGTCTAGTTCTGGTTGCTTTGTGTCTGACTTGTCTAGTTCTGGTTGCTTTGTGTCTGACTTGTCTGGTTCTGGTTGCTTTGTGTCTGACTTGTCTGGTTGCTTTGTGTCTGACTTGTCTGGTTCTGGTTGCTTTGTGTCTAGCTCTGGTTGCTTTGTGTCTGAATTGTCTGGTTCTGTTTGCTTTGTGTCTGACTTGTCTGGTTCTGGTTGATTTGTGTCTAGTTCTGGTTGCTTTGTGTCTGACTTGTCTGGTTCTGGTTGATTTGTGTCTAGTTCTGGTTGCTTTGTGTCTGACTTGTCTGGTTCTGTTTGCTTTGTGTCTAGTTCTGGTTGCTTTGTGTCTGACTTGTCTGGTTCTGTTTGCTTTGTGTCTAGTTCTGGTTGCTTTGTGTCTGACTTGTCTGGTTCTGTTTGCTTTGTGTCTAGTTCTGGTTGCTTTGTGTCTGACTTGTCTGGTTCTGGTTGATTTGTGTCTGACTTGTCTGGTTCTGGTTGATTTGTGTCTGACTTGTCTGGTTCTGGTTGCTTTGTGTCTGACGTGTCTGGTTCTGGTTGCTTTGTGTCTGATTTGTCTGGTTCTGGTTGCTTTGTGTCTGACTTGTCTGGTTCTGTTTGCTTTGTGTCTGGTTCTGGTTGCTTTGTGTCTGACCTGTCTGGTTCTGGTTGCTTTGTGTCTGACTTGTCTGGTTCTGGTTGATTTGTGTCTGACGTGTCTGGTTCTGGTTGGCTGGTATCTTGCTGACGTGGTTCTGACTCTGTGTCTGGTTCGTCTAATTCTGGCTGATTGGCATCTTGTTGTTCTGGGTCACTTTGGTATGATTTGTTTGCTTCTTGTTGGTAAGTGTATTGCTGACTGATGAATCCGACTCTGGGTCTGGTTTGTCTGGTTCTGGCTGATGGATATCCTGTTGACCTGGGTCTGGTTCATTTGTGTCTGGTTTGTTTAATTTTGTTTGGAAAGTATCTTGCTGACTTGATTCCGACTCTGGGTCTTGTTGTGGTTCATTGACTCTCATTTGACTTGGTTCTGGTTCATGCGTGTCTGATTTACCTCGCTCTGTCTGATTGATATCTTGTTGACCTGGTCCATTCGTGTGTTGATTACCTGGTTCTGGTTGGCTGATGTTTTGTCGACTTGGTTCCAGTTCATTTGTGACTGGTTGTGGTTGGTGGATAACGTGTAGACCCTGCTCTGATTCCCTTGTGGCTGGTCTGTCTGCTTGTGGTTGATTGATATCTGACGGGCTCGGTTTTGACTCACGTGTGTCTGGTTGATCTTGTGTTTGATTGATGTCTGATCGAGCTGGTTCTGGTTCGGCTGTGTCTAGTTGAGTCACCTCTTGTTGACTTGCTTTTGTTTCCTTTGTATCTGGTCTCTTTCGCCGCGGCTGATTTGAATCCGACTGACTTTGTTCTGACTCTGTATCAGGTTCGTCTGCTTGTGGTTTGCTGACTTCTGTTTCGCTTGGTTCCGGTTTACTTACGTTTTGTTCATCTTGATGTGAATGATCCGAATCTGGTTGTCTGGATGCTGGTTCGTTTGTGACGGGGTTTTGTGGTTGTGGTTGTGGTTGACCGGTATCTGGATGAATTGGGTCTGTTTCGTTTCCACGCGGTTTGTGTAGCTGTGGTTTGCCTGTATCCGGTTCACTTGTTTTTGACCCATTTATGACTTGTTGATCTAAGTGCGTTCCATTGATACCTGGCAGATTCTGGTCTGACCCATCTGCGTCTGGTTTATGCAGATCTGGTTGACGAGCGTTCAGTTTGGTTGGTTCTGGTGGGTGTGTATCTGCAGTTTGCTGCTTTCCTTGATTCGCGCTCAGTGTGTCTGGTTCTGGCTGACCTCTGCGTGGCGTACACGGCGCAGGCCGAGTCTGTTCCATCTGATCTGGGTCTGTGGTTCCACGCTCAGTGGCACGTGCAACTGGTCTATCAGCCCCTGGTTGATCTTTGACCTCTGTGTCAGGTGGTGGTGGCTGCTTGAGGGCTGGACTCTCTGGTTCCACTGGCTGTTTGTCTGAGCTGACCGTGTCTGATGGATGATGTCTGAGTTCATGCTGGATCTCTCTCTCCTCTTCCGAGTCTTTCTTCTCTTTGTCTTGGATATCTTTCTCCTCTTCCGAGTCTTTCTTCTCTTTGTCTTGGATATCTTTCTCCCCTTCCGAGTCTTTCTTCTCTTTGTCTTGGATACCTTTCTCCTCCTCCGAGTCTTTCTTCTCTTTTTCTTGGATCTGTTTCTCCTCTTTCGAGTCTTTCTTCTCTTTGTCTTGGATATCTTTCTCCTCTTCCGAGTCTTTCTTCCCTTTGTCTTGGATATCCTTCTCCTCTGCCGAGTCTTTCTTCTCTTTGTCTTGGATATCTTTCTCCTCTGCCGAGTCTTTCTTCTCTTTGTCTTGGATATCTTTCTCCTCTGCCAAGTCTTTCTTCTCTTTGTCTCGGATATCTTTCTCCTCTTCCGAGTCTTTTTTCTCTTTGTCTTGGATCTCTTTCTCCTCTTCCGAGTCTTTCTTCCCTTTGTCTTGGATATCTTTCTCCTCTTCCGAGTTTTTCTTCTCTTTGTCTTGGATATCTTTCTCCTCTTCCGAGTCTTTCTTCTCTTTGTCTTGGATATCTTTCTCCTCTTCTGAGTCTTTCTTCTCTTTGTCTTGGATCTGTTTCTCCTCTTCCAAGTCTGTCTTCTCTTTGTCTTGGATCTGTTTCTCCTCTTTCGAGTCTTTCTTCTCTTTGTCTTGGATCTGTTTCTCCTCTTCCGAGTCTTTCTTCTCTTTGTCTCGGATATCTTTCTCCTCTTCCGAGTCTTTCTTCTCTTTGTCTTGGATATCTTTCTCCTCTTCCGAGTCTTTCTTCTCTTTGTCTCGGATCTCTTTCTCCTCTTCCGAGTCTTTCTTCTCTTTGTCTCGGATATCTTTCTCCTCTTCCGAGTCTTTCTTCCCTTTGTCTCTATCTTTCTCCTCTTCCGAGTCTTTCTTCTCTTTGTCTCGGATCTCTTTCTCCTCTTCCGAGTCTTGCTTCTCTTTGTCTTGGATATCTTTCTCCTCTTCCGAGTCTTTCTTCTCTTTGTCTCGGATATCTTTCTCCTCTTCCGAGTCTTTCTTCTCTTTGTCTGGGATATCTTTCTCCTCTTCCGAGTCTTTCTTCTCTTTGTCTGGGATATCTTTCTCCTCTTCCAAGTCTTTCTTCTCTTTGTCTCGGATATCTTTCTCCTCTTCCGAGTCTTTCTTCTCTTTGTCTCGAATATCTTTCTCCTCTTCCGAGTCTTTCTTCCCTTTGTCTCGGATATCTTTCTCCTCTTCCGAGTCTTTCTTCTCTTTGTCTCGGATATCTTTCTCCTCTTCCGAGTCTTTCTTCTCTTTGTCTCGGATATCTTTCTCCTCTTCCGAGTCTTTCTTCTCTTTGTCTCGGATCTCTTTCTCCTCTTCCGAGTCTGTCTTCTCTTTGTCTTGGATCTGTTTCTCCTCTTTCGAGTCTTTCTTCTCTTTGTCTTGGATCTGTTTCTCCTCTTCCGAGTCTTTCTTCTCTTTGTCTCGGATATCTTTCTCCTCTTCCGAGTCTTTCTTCTCTTTGTCTTGGATATCTTTCTCCTCTTCCGAGTCTTTCTTCTCTTTGTCTGGGATATCTTTCTCCTCTTCCGAGTCTTTCTTCTCTTTGTCTCGGATATCTTTCTCCTCTTCCGAGTCTTTCTTCTCTTTGTCTCGGATATCTTTCTCCTCTTCTGAGTCTTTCTTCTCTTTGTCTCGAATATCTTTCTCCTCTTCCGAGTCTTTCTTCCCTTTGTCTCGGATATCTTTCTCCTCTTCCGAGTCTTTCTTCTCTTTGTCTCGGATATCTTTCTCCTCTTCCGAGTCTTTCTTCTCTTTGTCTCGGATATCTTTCTCCTCTTCCGAGTCTTTCTTCTCTTTGTCTTGGATATCTTTCTCCTCTTCCGAGTCTTTCTTCTCTTTGTCTCGGATCTCCTTCTCCTCTTCCGAGTCTTTCTTCTCTTTGTCTCGGATATCTTTCTCCTCTTCCGAGTCTTTCTTCTCTTTGTCTCGGATATTTTTCTCCTCTTCCGAGTCTTTCTTCTCTTTGTCTCGGATATCTTTCTCCTCTTCCGAGTCTTTCTTCTCTTTGTCTCGGATCTCTTTCTCCTCCTCGGAGTCTCTGCTCTCTTTGTCTGTCTCCATGCTTTTATCAATGTCTTTCCGTGGGTAGCAGATGTCTTTTAACTTCCCCGTGGTTGATAGTTGGTTTTCTGGTAAAGGTGAACGGCGCTTTTCTGACATTGCTTCATCACCATCATCCAGAGACAGTTCTTTGCGGTGTGGTGGTGACATTGATTCATCACCATCAGCTATAGACAGTTCTTTGCTGTGTGAAACTGACGGTGACATTGCTTCATCACCATCATTCACAGACAGTTCTTTGCTGCATGAAACTGGCGGTGACATCGCTTCATCACCATAACCTAGAGACAGTTCTTTGCTGTGTGAAACTGGCGGTGACATCGCTTCATCACCATCGCCCAGAGACAGTTCTTTGCTGTGTGAAACTGACGGCGGCTTTTCGGGGGATGTACGGTTTTCGTCTTGCGGAATGTGAGGACTGTGTTTATCCTTGTCCACATGCACGTGACATTTCTCAACGATATCTTCCAGCACGTGCGGGAAGAGTCTGTCCATGATTGTCTTCACCACGGTGTGTGCCTGGTGCTCAGTGTCGCAAGTGTGGTGGCTGTCTCCTCTGTTCGTGCCGCCGTCTCCTGGTGACGGCTTTGGGTCATCGTGACCTGCAGGTTCGTCCGCTGTGCCCTCACGTGGCGAGGACGTGCCCCCCTCTCCACCACCCTGCCTGCCTGCACCCACGGGCAGCTGTGCACGGTTTTCTTCACCTGGTGATGGGCCTTGAAAACTTGGTTCCGCTGATACTTCGGCTTGTTTATTTTTCTTCAGTGGCGACTGGTCCCGTCTTGGTTCACGTGGTGGTGAGTCACGTGGTGGTGGATCACGTGATGGTGGATCACGTGGTCTACGTTCTGTTGGCTGGTCGTCTCTGATGTCTGTCTGTTCTCCATTCAGCTGATCGATTCCTGAACCTCCGCGGGCAGACGATATTTCAAAAGTGCTGTGTATTGTCGGGGGCATCCCTGTCGGTATGTGTGTTCTGATTTCGATACGTTCCTCCTCTTCAAGTCCAACGTCATCCCGAGCTTCGGCACCCGGGGCGTCGCGTGCTGCGTGTGGGCGTGTCTGAGTTGTTACGATGCCGACCTGGAGCTCCAACATTGCTCCTGATTTGTCCTCCTCCAACACCACGGGGCCAGCGGTTGTGTGTTTTTTCTGGAGGCCTGTCGGCTGTGGTGGTGTCTGTTGGGCGCTCGTAGCCTGCGACCGCCCTGCGTCCTCGGACAGAATGGCTGCGCTGACAGCATCACTGTCGTTCTCCTCACGAGACGCAGCCTGACTGTTGGCATCAGCATTCACAGCACCACCAGCAGCAGCTTCGGGCAGGGTCTGGTCGTCAGGCCCCCACGTGCCGGTGTTTCTCCGCGCGGGGTCCCCGTCGGCTGTTTGTGTGCCGTCATCGCGCGTGTCCTCGGGCCCGGTCTGTGTGCCTCTGCTGACGTCTGTTGCCGCCGCTGTAACGACGCTCCCCTCCTCCTCCCCCTCCTTCTCCCCCCGGGCCCTACTGAAGCCCAGGAAGCGGAACACCCTCTGGAGCCACCCGAACAGGCTGGAGAACGCCCTCCAAAGTGGGGAGAACAGAGAGATGGCCACCTGCTGCTGTGAGGAGCGTGGACTGAGGTCGGTGCTGTGCCCCTGCTGAGAGTCTGGTTGCACGTGAGGGGTCTCCTGCGTTGGTCCGTCCACAGAGCTCCCTTCATCCTGGTAGTTGAGAGTTTCAGTTTCAGTTTTAAGGAGGTGTCAAAAGCGTGCGGACTGATCCATATGCGCTACACGACTTCTGCTCACAGCTGTGTAACTAAGTAGTTAACTAAGTAACCAAGTAAATAAGTAACCAACCAACCAACCAACCAACCAACCAACCAACTACTAACTGATTGATTGATTGATTGATTGTTGCTTATAGTCCAGCCGACCGCACAGGGCCATATCAGAACTGTCAAACCATGCAAATGCTCAACCGCGTCAACACAAAACTGTTACATCTATAAAACACACAGCAAAAAACCCACCAATACAAACCCACAAAACACAGTTCATGACACAGTATCCCAACCATTAGGTCAATTAAGTAGCTAAGTAGCCAAGAAAATAAGTAACCAACTAACCAACCAGCTAACAAACTACCTAATTAACCAAAATGAATAAATAAGGGAGCAGATACCTAACCTACCCATAAAACGTTCGCATTGATTAGGGCTTGACAGCCCACACTAAGTTTATATTTGTATTTGTATTACTCTTTTTGTCACAACAGATTTCTCTGTGTGAAATTCGAGCCGCTCTCCCCAGGAAGAGCGCGTCGCTACACTACAACACCACCCTTTTTTCTCTCTTTTTCTGCCTGCGATTTTATTTGTTTCCTGTCGCAGTGGATTTTTCTACAGAATTTTGCCTTCGACAGCCCTTTTGTTGCCGTGGGTTCTTTTACGTGCACTAAATGCATGCTGCACACGGGACCTCGGTTTATCGACTCATCCGAATGACTAGCGTCCAGACCACCACTCAAGGTCTAGTGGTGGGGGAGAAAATACTGGCGACTGTTGGTGTGATCCGAACCAGTGCGCTCAGATTCTCTCGCTTCCTATGCGGACGCGTTACCTCTAGGCTAACACTTCCATATAAAACACTGACATGGTATAAAATAGTTAAAGACAAGAGAGGCAAGGCCTTCAAGACTCACTTGTGATACACTTAAAAAAAAAAAATCTAATCGTTAAAATGTGTTCTGTATTTGTTATTATAAAGCTTCGCGTTAAAAAAAAGAAAAAGAAAAAAGAAGTCCTAAGCAGATTCGAATTAAGTCCCCTAGCATTAATTACAGAGTAATTTCCCTTTTATACTGTCTGCACCAACGTTTGCAAAATAAATAAAACTTCCATGCTTAGCAAAAGAAGTTCCTGTTTGAACAAAAAATGATAATAATGACTGCTCTTGTTGTTGGGTCAGAATATCAGATCAAAGTGGCAAGTTTAGAGAATACAAAAAATATAAATATAACAGTAAATGCAGTTTGCATATAATTAGGCTTCATTTTTTATTTTTTTTGTGCCCATCCCAGAGGTGCAATATTGTTTTAAACAAGATGACTGGAAAGAACTAAACTTTTCCTATTTTTATGCCAAATTTGGTGTCAACTGACAAAGTATTTCCAGAGAAAATGTCAATGTTAAAGTTTACCACAGACACACATACACACAGACACACAGACACACACACACACACACACACACACAACCGAACACCGGGTTAAAACATAGACTCACTTTGTTTACACAAGTGAGTCAAAAATTAGAGAAATAAGTAAATGCATTACTATCGAACAAAATGAAAGACACACCGAAGTCAAATGAATGAAAACTGTGAGACCGTGACCGTAAACAGGAGTGCCTGTCCATATTTATCAAAATGTGTGAGTGGAAATTGTGGTCACTGCTACAACTTATTTCATTAACACAGGTGTGTGAGAGAGGCATATGAAACCTTACAATGAGAACACGCATGTACATACAAAAGCCCATGCAAGCACACACACACACACACACACTCTCTCTCTCTCTCTCTCCTACGCCCTCCCGCCCTCTGTCTCTCTCTGAAAAATGACACAAGCACATGTACATGTGTATGCACATTTGCATACACTTCTAGTCTATACATAAATGCATGCAATCATGCATAATCATATATTTATTTTATTATTTTTTTCTCAAGGCCTGACTAAGCGCGTTGGGTTACGCTGCTGGTCAGGCATCTGCTTGGCAGATGTGGTGTAGCGTAATATGGATTTGTCTGAACGCAGTGACGCCTCCTTGAGCTACTGATACTGATACATACACACACACACACACACACATATCCACAACCCTCCGGCCCCAAAAAACACAAAGTGTCACACACACCACACAAACACACACACACAAACACACACCTTTTATTTATCTATTTTATTAATTGCCAAGTATCACTAATAGTGAAAAGACGCTACACTAAAGAACGAACACACACACACACACACACACACACACACACACACACACACAAACAAGAACAAACACAAAAAAATAAAAAAAACCCAAACAACTACAACAACACCAAAAAACAAAACAAAGAAAACAACAAAAAAACAAACAACAAAACAATACAAAACAAAACCCCACCCCCCCTTTTTTTTCTTTTTATTAGTCGCCAAATGTCACTAATAGTGAAAAGACGCTACACTAAAGAACACACACACAAACGAGGCGCGCGTTCACGTCCATACCATATACCCCCCAACCCCCTTTAAAGCCTGAACCGGACTATAAATGGCGGGCGATTTGAATCAAGCCAGTTTCTCACCAGTCTGACACTGTGACGTCGGTGAAGGTTTATTCAAAATAAAAGCCTAATAAAGCTACGGTTTGGCTTCATTTATGGCAGAGAGCGAGATTTGCCTAGCAGCTTCCAATCTAGACCTGAATTGACTTTGGAAAGTACAAAATGTGTCAGCTACACGTAATACAAAATTTGAATGCAGAGAAAAGGGGCGCAACCGAAACCTTGCTCTCGGGAGTTAAGACTTTAACCCACACCCTCAGCTACCCACCTGCTCAACCTCAGAGGCGGCCAAACACGCCAAAGGGGCCTGTGCTTCCGCCACAAAAATGTGGGGATGTTTCTGCAGAACGGGTGGCGCTTCAGTCGGCGTGTGACACAGGGACAGCAACTCTTCCAGCTCATAGCGACAGACGTCTTGCTTCCCTTGGGGGCTGGGAGGAGGGACTGCCTCTGAGCCTCCAGGCTGGCCTCCCTTGGTCTGCGCGGGACGCCTGCAGACATCGTGAATGTGATTACTATGGATGTGTATGTGTTTGAATAACTGCATGTATCATTGCGTATATTTTCTGTATTACTCTTTTTTGTCACAAAAGATTTCTCTGTGAGAAATTCGGGCTGCTCTCCTCAGGGAGAGCGCGTCGCTACACCTGACAGAGCCACCCTTATTTTTTTTGTTTGTATTTTACCTGCCTGTAATTTTTTTCTTTTCCTATCGAAGTGGATTTTTCAAACAGGATGCTGCCAGGGGCAACCCTTTTTGTTGCCGTAGGTTCTTTTACGTGCGCTAAGTGCATGCTGCACATGGGACCGCGGTTTATCGTCTCAGCCGAATGACTAGCGTCCAGACTACCACTAAAGGTCCAATGGCGGGGGAGAAAATTCTGGAGACTGCCGGTGTGATTCGAACCAGTGCGCTCAGATTCTCTCGCTTCCAAGGCAGACGCGTTGCCTCTAGGCCATCACTCCTCAATTCTTACGGATGTGTATGTGTTTGAATAATTGCATGTATCATGAATGTAGTTCTTATGGATGTGTGTGTGTGTGTGTGTGTGTGTGTGTGTGTGTGTGTGTGTGTGTGTGTGTGTGTGTGTGTGTGTGTTTGAATAATTGCATGCGTATTGATTGTAATCTTTAACGATGCGGATGTGTCTGAATGATTGCATGCATTATGAATATGATTATTATGGATGCGTATGTGTTTGAATAATTACACGCATATTTTCTTGTTTTTATTTTGATGTCTTTTTTTCTTCTTCTTTGCCCTGTGGTCTGTGTGTGTGTGTGTGTGTGTGTGTGTGTGTGTGTGTGTGTGTGTGTGTGCGTGCGTGTGTGTACGTGCGTGTGTGTGTGTGTGTGAGTGATTGTGTGTGCGTGTGCGTATGCGTGCGTGCGTGCGTGTGTGTGTGTGTGTGTGTGTGTGTGTGTGTGTGTGTGTGTGTGTGTGTGTGTGTGTGTGTGGGCGCGCGCGCGCGCGTGTGTATGTTTGAATCATTGCATGAATATTTTTTTGTTCTTATTTTGATGTCATTTTTGTCGTCTTCTTTTTTCCTCTCTGCCCTGTGTACTGAGTGTATAAGATATCTTTTTGGCTAATTCCACCAAAATGCATGTGTTTGAATAACGGCATGCCTCGTGAATGTAATTCATATGCATGTGTTTGTGTTTGAATAATTGTATGCATTATGAATGTCCTTGTTATGGATGTGTATGTGCTTGAATAACTGTATGCATTATGAATGTGATTCGTATGGATATGTTTGTGGGTGAATAATTGTACGCACCATGAATGTAATTCTTGTGGATGTATGTATGTTTGAATGATTGCATGCATATTTTCTTGTTCTTATTTTGGTGTTATTTTTGTCTTCTTTTTCATTGCCCTGTGTACCGGGTGCATAAAATATTATTTTGGATTATTCCACCATGTGTACGTATTTGAAAAAAATTAATTGCTTGCACCATGAATGTAATTCTTATGGACGTGTATGTGTTTGAATAATTGCATACACCATGAATGTGATTCTGATGGATGTGTTTGTGCTTGAATAATTGTGTGCATCATAAGTGCGATTCTTATGGATGTGTAAATATTTGAATAGTTGCATGCATCATGGATATGGTTCTTATGGGTGTGCATAAAAATGAATAATTGCATGCATATTTTCCTGTTCTTATTCTGATGTCATTTTTTCTTCCTTTTTTCCCCTCTTTGTCCTGTGTAATGGGTGAATAAAATATTCTGGCTGATTCCGCCACGTGTATGTGTATGTGTTTGGATAATTGTATGCATTACGACTGCGATTTTCATGAATGCGTATGTGTGTTTGAATGGTTGCATGCATAATGAATGTAACGATTCTTAAGGATGTGTATATGTTTGAATAATTGCATGCATATTTTATGTTCTTATTTTTATGTCGTTTTATTACCTTTTTTTTCTCTTTGCCATATGGGCTGGATGTAGGAAATATTTTTCTGACTCCACTTCCTTAAAATAAAATAAAAATCATTCATTCTTAAACATGTCCGATATACAACCAATTCCTGTACACTAACGTGCATT
>NC_134903.1:3817142-3887142 GCF_041734735.1 Babylonia areolata | reverse complement strand
AAATTCAACATTAGTTCGCCGTTCGCCGGTGTTAATTTCCGTCTGCATACAGCAAGAAATCGACCAATAACAGCATTTCTAGGTTCCAAAACATTTATGCATACCTTGATACGACGAACTCATTGTGATGTTCGATTTGTTCTTTCGTTTCGGTTCTGGTGCAATGTGTAGTAAGACGTTTCTTTTCTTTTGTCTACAAACAATAAACGGGGTAACGTGATGCCTGTCTAAGCGTCAGCCATCTTGTCAGTCACGGATTGTATTTCACTGGCATGCGAGATTTTTGTTTCGTTCGTGATTCTTCCGTTTTTGTGCATCATAGTACATATTTATGTAATGGAATGAAAATCTATTTATCTGATAGTTAAGAACAACTATGGTTATAATGCAGGTTTATTCTCCGATGTTCCTTTTTATCTTTTTACCCAATTCAAGTCAAATGTGCACATGAATTCCACTTTTCCGAAGTCGATATCAGATCAGACAAAGTTTATCATCTCAGCAAGAGAGGGGTTTTGACAACATTACGAATGTGGACACAGTTGCCTCCTTAGGCCATTGGGCATTCCTTTTTCTTTCTTTTTTTCTTTTTCTTTTCCTTCTTCTTTTTGCCCATAGAGGTGTCAATGGAAAGACATTGCACATGTAGGCTACTGTTGCAAATGATTATTTACATGCACACAGTTCACTGTTCGTACATCTTCACACCCTTGATGGGTAATGTCCTATGAAAGCGTCGCGTGATGTCTCCTTGATTGATAAGATATTAATTTTTCTACTTAATGCTTCGATGGAGGGGGGGGGGGGGGTTGATGTGTGTCTGTATGTGTGTCAGTGTGTGTGTGTGTGTGTGTGCGTGTGTGTGCCACTGATCCATAAGAGCGTTTAAGTAAAACAGCAACTCTTTTATTGCAACTATAGAACTAAATACTTTTCTGCTACTCTCTGCTCCTCACTCTATCTCTCTATCGCTGTGTCTGTCTAATGAAAAACAGATTTCATTCAAGTTGTTTGTTGTCACTTTTTCTGAATCCAGACTACCGTGTGTCGTTGCTGACTGTGATGTCACTGTACCAGGTTTCAACATAATTCGTAAGACCCTTCATCCACGGACTTATAAATAGAATAGGTATAATAAGTTCGCGCCCTTCACTCCCCAAATTCCACAGACACTGACCCACAGAAATGAGACTGAGTCCATTTCAAACTGAACACTTTAACGCATCTTCAAAAGGCCACCTAAGTTGTATGGCTTGCCAGGGAAAAAATAATATCATACGATAGTAGGATTTCTTTACAGACACCCAGTTGAAAAGACAGATTGAAGTGATAAATTCTCGTTCATGGTGGACGCTGATGTTATTGGTGGTTCTGAAATCGGCGACCTGGGATTTAAACACACTGTTTTGCTAAAATCAAAAACATCAGTGGACAGAACACTCAGTGATTATTTTTACAACACTGGTGTCCCAACTGATTTTCTCATGTGCCTACGTGTGTAACTGCTACATCAAAGACCACAATTGACCATGTTGCACAGCAGAGGACGTGACGGCGGACTTCGCGCTGCAGACCGGATGAACCATCCGTGACAGCATGGCCTGGGGAACTTAACATGCCGAAGAAGAAGACCATATCTAATGTATCATACATGTGGCAGTACCACAGGCATAACACTGATTTCTCAGTGAAATCTGTGTTCCAGGTGCAGGTGACTTAGCCTTTCCCTGTGTGTCAGTATAACGTGGTCAATGACAAATGACACTATGACAAGTCAGTGTTTTATTGAGGGTAAACTGGACAAATAAGCCGGCTAAAAGCTTCTTTACGCCATGCCGGCCCTAACACACACACACACACACACACACACACACACACACACACAAGAATGAATTAGGGAGGACTCGGAAAAAATCGGTATGGACACGGAAGGAGAGGCTGATCCCCAACTGAGGCATGCAAAACTGAGCCTAGTTGCACATCACCTCAGTACCGGTCATTTTCCAATTTTAACGAGGACCAATTTTTGACATTCCATCTAAATTCCCCTCTTCAGTGTAAAACTTGTGACGTTTACAACGTCACAGACCTAAAACATAGGCTGGCTGTCGCGATGGCTATGATGAACACAGTGGACCATTTGATTCCCTCGGGGCAGACAGTGTGAAACATACGCCACAACCCAAACGGATGATATCCAGAAAATGAGTCGTCGCTGGTTTTCTGCATGATGAACTCGAAGCTGTTGGAAAAGAAAGAAGAACACTGACGCGCGCGCGCGCACACACACACACTGACACACACACACACACACACACACACACACACACACACACACACACACACACACACACAGTGAACACGCTTTTCTGCGTGCAGCAAAAAACTTGAAAAAAAAAAAAAATAAATAAAATAAAATAAAATAAATAAAAAGGGAAAAAAGAGCATTCTTTGAAGACTTCATCTCTTCGAAATGCAATACAAAATCGATATGAAAGCCATAAATCAGCTAACGAGCAAATTCCCTCCATCACAGTATATAATCTTATATGCATGTTTCACCAGATAACGTCAACACACATTTCTCCATTATGAATATAAAAAGTACAAGAGAAACCTATCCCCAGTAACCGCACAAGGCTAAACAACTTTGAAAGTTGAAGCTATTCTGTGGTTTGAAAACATTACTGAGAAGCTTATCATACCACCAATGTCAGTAACGTACGGATGTAAAATGATACATTGAATCACATAAAACAGTCTCAGACTTGCTCAGTCGACCGGACTGATTGAAAAAAATCTAAAGCCAACAACAGTAATTACCGACACTCTGACATACATTTATAACTGGACACATAATTATTAAAAAGAAAATTTTTTTAAAAGTTCCCGTCGCAATTCAAACATGCGAATCCCGTCTGTCTCTCTGTCTGTCTGTATGTCTACCTATCTGTCTATCTCTGTCAGTCTGTCTGTCTGTCTGTCTGTATGTCTACCTATCTGTCTATCTCTGTCTGTCTTCTGTCAGTCTGTCTGTCTGTCTGTATGTCTACCTATCTGTCTATCTCTGTCTGTCTGTCTGTCTGTCTGTCTCTCTGTCTGTCTGTATGTCTACCTATCTGTCTATCTCTGTCTGTCTTCTGTCAGTCTGTCTGTCTGTCTGTCTGTCTCTCTGTCTGTCTGTATGTCTACCTATCTGTCTATCTCTCTCTGTCTGTCTGTCTGTCTGTCTCTCTGTCTGTCTGTATGTCTACCTATCTGTCTATCTCTCTCTGACTTCTGTCAGTCTGTGACCGTCGGTGTGCCACGATGGGTGCCGCCGGCCTGTCTGTCTATTTGTCTGTCTGTCTGTCTGTCTGTCTGTCTCAGTATCTATTTGTCTTAGTGTCTGCCTGTTAGTATGTCTCCCGCAGTGTCTGTGTCTGTCTGCCTCTCTCTTTCTCCCTCCCTCTCACTGCAGATTCACGTCATCACATTTTTACAAAGGAGTTAATTGAGGAAGAAGGAAAAACTATGTGAAAGCAACATGTGAAAGCAAAAAAAATTCACATGATCATCATAACATCTGAACAAAATAAGAACTGAGGAGGAAAAAGGAAAAACTCACGGTGCGATAGTGTGTGTGTGTGTGTGTGTGTGTGTGTGTGTGTGTGTGTGTGTGTGTGTGTGTGTGTGTGTGTGTGCCGTGTGTCAGTGTATAAGTTGTAGTAGCCCTACAATGCCAGTCCACACGGCAACTCATAAATTATTAATTAACAGTATTGTAGCTCGACTGTTCACTGACTGAACTCAACCGTCCACATCATTATAGCTACCATTGAAAGCGGACTTCACCGTTGATGTGAACACAGCCTTCTCAGTTCAAGTCAGTTTTCACCGCTGTCTTAACTTATGAACATGTTCTGGCATATCCGGCCATTCATTTGTTGTGATAAATGCAATACCAGGGTGTTCTGAACAGAATTGTGAAAGTAAGTGGTAAGGATTGTCAATGGGTGATGACGGGTGCAATAGCCGAGTGGTCAAAGCGTTGGACTGTTAATCTGAGGGTCCCGGGTTCGAATTACGGTGACGGCGCGGCGCCTGGTGGGTAAAGGGTGGAGATCTTTACGATCTCCCAGGTCAACATATGTGCAGACCTGCTAGTGCCTTAACCCCCTTCGTGTGTTGCAAGCAGAAGATCAAATACGCACGTTAAAGATCCTGTAATCCATGTCAGCGTTCGGTGGGTTATGGAAACAAGAACATACCCAGCATGCACACCCCCGAAAACGGAGTATGGCTGCCTACATGGCGGGGTAAAAATGGTCATACACGTAAAAGCCCACTCGTGTGCATACGAGTGAACGCAGAAGAAGAAGAAGAAGTCAGTGGGTGATGTACCAGTGTGTCAGAGTAAAATGTGTAACGTATGAAGAACGATTGATGCAAAAAGCAAGACCGATGACTGCGGAGTGATGAAAGTCATGTCCTTTGCGGGATACGACGAGACCCTCCCGCCCAGTGGCAGTTTCAGTTTCAGTTTCAGTTTCAGTAGCTCAAGGAGGCGTCACTGCGTTCGGACAAATCCATATACGCTACACCACATCTGCCAAGCAGATGCCTGACCAGCAGCGTACTGAACCCAACGTGCTTAGTCAGGCCTCGAGAAAAAAAAGAAGAAAAAAAAAGGTAAATTAATAATAGATAAGGTTACATAAATAAATAAATAAATAATAATTATGATATATAAAAAAGGCAGTAGTAATGGTAATAATAAAAAAATAATAATAATAACAAATAAATAAATACGGCGATACAGATAGTCAGTCGTGTCCGACTATGACCACCAGAACAGCAGAGGAGGCAACACGGCTGTCCGGACTATCTGGGCTACTGAGAATCTGATTCAGTACCGTGGAGATCGAGTGTCTTGCCCAACCGGGTTACACTGACCCACTGACTCTCTGAGACTCGGGTTTTAGGACAGTCTGCAATGGGATGGTTCCCAAAGGCCAACTATTTAGTGGCCCCCAAGGCTGCAGCACTAAGATGCAAAGTTGAATTTCTTTCACTAAATTTGAAGTTGATCGAGTTGTTCTTTGTGCTGAATTTGAAATTGAGTCGAGATGTTTCGCTGAATAGTTGGTCACGGCTGCAAAAATGACGATTAACTTTACTGTTGCAATTTTCTGGGTTTTTTTTATGACTCATCTAATTGTTCAGTACTATAAATTATTTTATCTAACCGTTTTGCCCTTTATATTTAACTGTTGTGTCTTAATTGTTGTTCAGTTATCCGGCATCCGTCAGTAACCGCAGGGCCCGCGCAACTGTCTCTAGATGGAAATTACAATACAAGCTTAGTCTCTCTAGCGCCAGTTCGTTTCCCTTCTTGATTTTATTTAAAATTATCTTATCAAGTTCTTTCCGACTGCGAAGGTTTACCACAATCTGTGATTGTCAACTTTATTTATCCGGTAACGAAAACATTGCGCGAGGTCAGAATACTTGGAGGTCAGAATGATAAGTGTGCATTGTAGATCCAACACGCGTTATTGTTATTCTTTCGATTATGTCTTAAGTTATACGCTATTAATCTCAGTGTTCACCTCGAAGTTAGATGTAATTATAGAAACGGAACGCACATAAAAAATCAGATAGATGCGAAACCGAAACTGAATATTTTGCAGGAAAAATCTTTTGTTCTGTTCTGAATCCACGCGCATAGTGAGGAGTTCGTGTTTTCTACTACTCTCCAAAACAGACGTGTGGCCTTTAGGCGTGTGACCTGAGCCTGACCTCATAAAAAATGATCAACATTTGAGGAGTGTTCTCCCCTCCCGAAGCTGAAGTGGTTGATTGCGTAAGGTACGCGTGCAACTCGTCGATTTTGCGGTCCTTGCAAAACTTTCGAAGATTCTGTGTGTGTTGGTGTTGCAATTCACTGAACAGGGTGGGTGTTGACCAGAACTCAGTGACAAACAAGCTGCGAAAGGGCGGATCCGACAGTGCATCTGCTCGCATCTTTTCAGTGGAAACACGAACCTCGCAACTGGGAAAAGGAAGTAACAGTCCTTAAACTAAGGTAAGACTAACATTTTTGTTAGCCAGTACAAGGGTGCAATTTTAACATCCTAAATTATTGCACACATTGGTTACATTTCCATGGTTTGTGGGATGAAAATGGAAAAAAACAAGATGATGACACGTTAGTTTAGTGACTGATTCCGCATCAGAATGGAGTAAAATAATATACAAAATAAGAGTCGAAATCTAACTTAAAATTGGGTTGTATCTACTGATGGAAATATCGTTTCATACACGCAGAAAAATTGCCGGTATAATAGGTGCAATAATTTAGGATGCTAAAATTGGACTTGTAAACAGAAAGTGAAAAATACCACCCGACCTCTTTGTAGTTATGTTTACTGTAGTGACATCTCACAGATTGACATAAGTTTACATTTGGGCCAACAGCAAAGTGAGAGCTATATTATCAATGGTTTCTCCAGTCAGTGGGAAACCATTTACAGCTTGGCCTTTTGTGAAGGACTATGACTCTCAAACTTGGAGGAAAAATTGCACTGGCTCATAGTGCTGCAGCCTTGTGGGCTAGTTGGCGTTCTGGAACCATCCCAACGCCGACTGTCCTAAAACCCTCTTGGCCGAGAAAGTGGGGATGTACTTGGGCAAGACACTCTCCACCATAATCAAATTCTAGCCCAAATAGTCGGAACAGCAGTTGCCTCCTCTGCTGTTCTGATGGTCATAGTCGGACACGACTGACTATCATACATTGACATTCATTTGAATACTTTATAGAAGATGCCTTTTGTTGTTGCATTGATGCACATTCAGTGTGCCATGCCCCTGGTATAATCATAATAATGTGAATGGTCCAGTGTGGACATACCAACATCCCAGGGGTGATATTAGTGCCTGTGGCCTGGTATAATGTGAATGGTCCAGCATGAAGTGTGAACATGGAGCATTTGACACTGGCTGATCCAGAGGACTGGTAGCCTTGTGGAAACACATGAGTTACCTATATCATTGGTAACTCATGTTGGCCCCCCACCACTCCCCCCCGCACCCCCCCCCCCCCCCCCGCACCACCTCCCTTGCCATTTCTCGTGGGTATGGTGTGGGCTTTTTCAGTGTAATTAAAAATGTCAATAGTGTGTGTAGTTCAGGCATCTCTTTCAGTGTCAGTAGTGTGTGTAGTTCAGGCATCTCTTTCAGTGTCAGTAGTGTGTGTAGTTCAGGCATCTCTTTCAGTGTCAATAGTGTGTGTAGTTCAGGCATCTCTTTCAGTGTCAGTAGTGTGTGTAGTTCAGGCATCTCTTTCAGTGTCAATAGTGTGTGTAGTTCAGGCATCTCTTTCAGTGTCAGTAGTGTGTGTAGTTCAGGCATCTCTTTCAGTGTCAATTGTGTGTGTAGTTCAGGCATCTCTTTCAGTGTCAATAGTGTGTGTAGTTCATAGTGTGTGTAGTTCAGGCATCTCTTTCAGTGTCAATAGTGTGTGTAGTTCAGGCATCTCTTTCAGTGTCAGTAGTGTGTGTAGTTCAGGCATCTCTTTCAGTGTCAATTGTGTGTGTAGTTCAGGCATCTCTTTCAGTGTCAGTAGTGTGTGTAGTTCAGGCATCTCTTTCAGTGTCAGTAGTGTGTGTAGTTCAGGCATCTCTTTCAGTGTCAATGGTGTGTGTAGTTCAGGCATCTCTTTCAGTGTCAGTAGTGTGTGTAGTTCAGGCATCTCTTTCAGTGTCAGTAGTGTGTGTAGTTCAGGCATCTCTTTCAGTGTCAATAGTGTGTGTAGTTCAGGCATCTCTTTCAGTGTCAGTAGTGTGTGTAGTTGAGACATCTCTTTCAGTGTCAATAGTGTGTGTAGTTCAGGCATCTCTTTCAGTGTCAGTAGTTTGTGTAGTTCAGGCATCTCTTTCAGTGTCAGTAGTGTGTGTATTTCAGGCATCTCTTTCAGTGTCAGTAGTTTGTGTAGTTCAGGCATCTCTTTCAGTGTCAGTAGTGTGTGTAGTTCAGGCATCTCTTTCAGTGTCAGTAGTGTGTGTATTTCAGGCATCTTTCAGTGTCAATAGTGTGTGTAGTTCAGGCATCTCTTTCAGTGTCAGTAGTGTGTGTAGTTCAGGCATCTTTCAGTGTCAATAGTGTGTGTAGTTCAGGCATCTTTCAGTGTCAATAGTGTGTGTAGTTCAGGCATCTCTTTCAGTGTCAGTAGTGTGTGTAGTTCAGGCATCTCTTTCAGTGTCAGTAGTTTGTGTAGTTCAGGCATCTCTTTCAGTGTCAGTAGTGTGTGTAGTTCAGGCATCTCTTTCAGTGTCAGTAGTGTGTGTAGTTCAGGCATCTCTTTCAGTGTCAGTAGTGTGTGAAGTTCAGGCATCTCTTTCAGTTTCAATAGTGTGTGTAGTTCAGGCATCTCTTTCAGTGTCAGTAGTGTGTGTATTTCAGGCATCTCTTTCAGTGTCAGTAGTGTGTGTAGTTCAGGCATCTCTTTCAGTTTCAATAGTGTGTGTAGTTCAGGCATCTCTTTCAGTGTCAGTAGTGTGTGTAGTTCAGGCATCTCTTTCAGTTTCAATAGTGTGTGTAGTTCAGGCATCTCTTTCAGTGTCAATAGTGTGTGTAGTTCAGGCATCTCTTTCAGTGTCAATAGTGTGTGTAGTTCAGGCATCTCTTTCAGTGTCAATAGTGTGTGTAGTTCAGGCATCTTTCAGTGTCAATAGTGTGTGTAGTTCAGGCATCTTTCAGTGTCAATAGTGTGTGTAGTTCAGGCATCTTTCAGTGTCAATAGTGTGTGTAGTTCAGGCATCTCTTTCAGTGTCAATAGTGTGTGTAGTTCAGGCATCTTTCAGTGTCAATAGTGTGTGTAGTTCAGGCATCTCTTTCAGTGTCAATAGTGTGTGAAGTTCAGGCATCTGTTTCAGTGTCAGTAGTGTGTGTAGTTCAGGCATCTCCAGCTCCATTTTTTTTTTTTTTTTTTCTTCTCTTGTTGTTGTTGTTTCTTGTTTTTGTTTGAAGCAAACGCGGTGTAGAACAATTGATCGGTCCACCTCCTTTGAACTGAAAGTGAAATGGAAACTTACAGACATGAGTCAGAAATGGTTGGTTGGCTGTCTGACAGAATGGGAAAGCTGAACATCTTTGAAATCACTCTGGACAACTCCCAAGGCGTGTACTACGCTGGTCAGAATGTGCAGGGTCACTGCACCATTGAGCTGACCGAGGAAATGTCCATGAGAGGTGGGTGCATGTGAGGTCCATGCTTATTTTAGTCTTGCAACCATACATAGTGCTGTGTCTCATTCATTCATGTAAATGAACAGTATTTGATTCCTCCAAGTCCAAGTGTACATAGCTCCATGTTGTCTTGTAACTGTGATTAACATTGTGTTGGTTGTTCCTACAGCTGTACATAACTCTCTTTTTATCTCCTTTTATTGCCTGAGAACTGCACCACTGTGGCAACTGATTATGTTTGAATGAGAAGCCAACCCTGTGTACATAGAACGGCAAGGGAGTGAAAAACATTTCTTTGTGTTGAAATGTATTATCTCAGATCCCATGATATGTGCAAAGAACAAAAGAAAGAAAAAACAAGCATGTCAGTCAGATAATGCTAATGAGCAATAGCTTGTCCTAATCTGCATTCTTGATCATGCACCTGTGGAGTATCGTCATGTCAACATGTATAGTTATGTGTGTGATGTGGCAGCAGTTGTCTATTGATTCTTACATACAGAAGACATTCATTTCACCATTGGTGGGTACAAGTGTGTGTGTGTGTGTGTGTGTGTGTGTGTGTGTGTGTGTGCATGCATGTGTCATAGTGTGTGTGTGTGTGTGTGTGTGCGTGTTTGTGTGTGTGCGCGCGTGCGTGCGTGACAGTGTGTGTGTGTGTGTGTGTGTGTGTGACAGTGTGTGGGTATGTGACAGTGTGTGTGTGTGTGTGTGACAGTGTGTGTGTGTGTGTGTGTGTGTGACACCGTGTGTGTGTGTGTGTGTGTGTGTGTGTGTGTGTGACAGTGTGTGTGACAGTGTGTGTGTGTGTGTGACAGTGTGTGTGTGTGTGTGACAGTGTGTGTGTGTGTGTGTGTGACACAGTGTGTGTGTATGTTACTTTGTCCGATAGTCCTTAAGTGAATGTGTGTGTGTGTGTGTGTGTGTGGATCTCATTGTTTGCTTTTTCCTGACGTTGTACTCAATACGTGGAAATTGTTTATGTATGTGAGAAATGTGAGAAGTGCTTGAAACTCGCTTGTTTTTTATTTTATTTTATTAAAAAAACACCTTTTCTACCAACAGATAACTTCCGTTATTCAAGTGCTCAATGTGAAGAGGAAGTGGATTTATACTCTTCATTGATCTCTCTCTTACTTTTGCCTGTTTTAGAAAACAACGTTTTGTGTGTTTTACGTTTCATTTTGAATCGCTCCCTTCTCACAGTTGAATTGTAGCCAGTTTAATCTTTCGTGTGTGTGGGCAGTGTAACATTAATAATTAGCAGTTATCTCAAGAGTACCGTCACGTGTAAGTCCCTGCCGCCCCTGCACCGAGCTCAATCTGACAGGCGATATCACCGCCTCAGTCTGTGCGTGTGTGTGTGAAGCACAGACAAGAGGCCGTTTCAGTTTCAGTTTCAGTAGCTCAAGGAGGCGTCACTGCGTTTGGACAAATCCATATACGCTACACCACATCTGCCAAGCAGATGCCTGACCAGCAGCGTAACCCAACGCGCTTAGTCAGGCCTTGAGAAAAGTGAATAAATAATAGATAAGCTTACATAAATAAATAAATACATAAATGATAATTATAATATAAAAAGGTAGTAGTAATAATAAAAAAAAGAATAAAAAAGACAACAATGATGATAAATAAGCAAATAAATGTAAAACATGAAGGCACACATTCACACAAGAGGCCGGCTTGGCATTACCGTCTGTGCTCGCGCGGTGTACCCATTCAGCTCAGTGGGGTACTGCGCGGGTGTTTAGCCGTGCCAGTTTCATCTTACTGTTTTTAGCAGAGAAAACTGGCCCAGCTAAAAGCTTTCGGGCCAACAGCCGTGGGCAAGGTGTATTTCCACTGGAGTTTGTTGCTGTTACATGTATGTCTTTAATTGATGGTGTTGATGATGTTTTGGTTTGTGCACAAGTGTGCGTCTGAGGTTTGAAAAATTGGAGCTTGTTGCTGTAATGTGTACGTCTTTAATTGATGGTGTTGCTGTTTTGACACAGGTGTACGTCTGAGGTTTGAAGGCAAGTCCTGTGTGCACTGAAGCTTGTTGCTATTATGTGTACTTCTTCCTTCTTCTTCTGCATTCGTGGGCTGCAACTCCCACGTTCACTCGTATGTACACGAGTGGGCTTTTACGTGTATGACCGTTTTTACCCCGCCATGTAGGCAGCCATACTCCGTTTTCGGGGGTGCTATTATGTGTACATCTTTAATAGATGGTGTTGATGTTTTGACACAGGTGTACGTCTGAGGTTTGAAGGCAAGGCCTATGTGCACTGGACGGAGCAGCATTCGACAGGGTCAGGCAAAGACCGGAGGACAGAAACTCGTCACTACTCTGCCAGCGAGGCATACTTCAACCAGGACGTTCTCCTCTATGGCATCTGTGAGTCCCTGTGGGGTGGAAGTGCAGCTCTGTGTGTGTGTGTGTGTGTGTGTGTGTGTGTGTGTGTGTGTGTGTGTGTGTGAGGGGGTGGGGATGAGTGGATGGGTGTGTGTTTTATGTATGTGTGTGTGTGTGTGTGTGTGTGAGTGTGTGTGTGTGTGTGTGTGTGTGTGTGTGTGTGTGTGTGTGTGTGTGTGTGGATGTGGGTGTATGAGTGTGTATACTATGTGTGCATTTGCGACCTCAGTTTATCATCTGTCCGAATGAACCTGAAGTAGATGCTAACGTGGCGATCGCCTTGAGATGGCCTTAGTGGTCAGCGAGGCTCTGGGCACCATAACTTGATACGACGTTCTGACCGAATGACGAGCGCTCAGTTTGATTTTCCTGTCAAACTCGGGACAGAGGGCAAGACCAGGACTTGAAGCCAGACCCCCCCCCGAAAACAGAGTATGGCTGCCTACGTGGTAGGGTAAGAATGGTCATACACGTAAAAGCCCACTCGTGTACTCAGTGCACATGAGACTTGCAGCCAACGAACGAAGAAGAAAAAGAAGAAGCGAACCCAGGCCCTAACGGACACTGTGTTGGCGGATAAGCATCTTAACCACTGTAGTAGTATAAGGACCGGGGGTTCTGGGCCACATTGACATTTGACCCCAAAATGGGTCCCAGCCCCACGCACATATACTGACCCCCCACACACACATATGCTCATATACCTCCTCAGGGCAGAACCAGGGCAGCAACACGACCAAGCTCCCTAGAGGACGTCACACATTCCCCTTCTGTTTCATCCTGCCCCCCAACCTGCCCTCGTCCTTCGAGGGGGCCCATGGCTATGTGCGTTACTCCGTCAAAGGCATCATCGACAAGCCCTGGAAGTTTGACCACACGTGCAAGCGAGCCTTCACCGTCATCAGCATTCTGGACCTGAACGCCGACCAGAATGCGCAGGTGATAAGTGTGTTGTGCTGTGCTGTGCTGTGCTGTGCTGTGCTGTGCTGTGCTGTGCTGTAATGTGTTGTGATGTGTTGGGTTGGGTTGTGTTGTGCTGTAATGTAATGTAATGTATTGTGATGTGTTGGGTTATGTTTGGTTGGTTTAGGTTGTGTTGTGTATTGTGTTGTAATGGAATGTGTTGTGTTGTGCTGTATTGCGTTGTATTTTAATGTATTATGTTGCATTGTGTTATAATGTATTGTACTCGATCGTATTGTATTGTATGAATTTGTGTTGTGTCGAATTGGATTGCATTGTACTGTATTGTACTGTACTGTACTGTACTCGACTGATTTGTGTTTGTTACTGTTTGTCACAACAGATTTCTCTCTGTGAAATGTCGGCTGCTCTCTCCATTGAGAGCGTATCGCTACAGTGCAGCACCACCTTTATTATTATTTTTTTCTGACTGTCGGTGTTTGTTTTCCTATCAAAATGGATGTTTTTTGTTGTTTTTTTTTCTACATAATTGCTTATGTGAAGAAAATAAAGCACAGATTGGTAACAGTGAGTGAAATCTGCTGTGACTAAAGAGCAACACAACACAACACAACACAACACAACACAACCCCCCCCCACCTCCCCCTACCACATCACACCTCCCCCCCACCACACCATACCACACCAACCCACCCACACCATAGCACACCAACCCACCCACACCATACCACCCCACCCCACCCCACCCCACCCCACCCCACCCCACCACACCACACCACACCACACCACCCACAACACACCACACCACACCACACCATGCCATACCACCCCACTCCACACCCCACCACACCCACCACACCACCCCACCACCACACCCACACCACACACCACCACACCCCACCACCCCACCACACCAAACCACACCACCACACCTACACCACACCACACCACGCCACCACACCCCACCACTCCACCCACACCACACCCCACCCCACCCCACCCCACCACACTTCAATCTGCTGTGACTAAAAAGTAACTCAGTACAGTACAGTACAGTACAACCCAACACAACACAACAAAACCCAACACAACACAACAACCACAACCGAACACAACCCAACACAACCCAACCCAACCCAACACAACACAACACCACACACCACCACACCACACCACACCACACAACACAAAACACAAAACACAACACCACACAACACAACACCACACAACACAACACACAACACCACACAACACACACCACATACCACACCACACAGCACACAACACCACACACCACACCACACACAACACACAACACACCACAACACACAACACAACACAACACAACACAACCAAAGTACTAGTAAGCCAGTGCAATACAACACACACCCCTACACTGCCCCAGATGCCGGTGGAGGGCCACAACCAGAAGATGATCTGCTGTCTGTGCTGCGCCTCAGGGCCTATCGTGGCCACCTTCCGCCTGGAGCGCCGCGGCTATGTGCCAGGGGAGGCAATCGCCCTCTTCGCCGACATCGAGAACAACAGCAACCGGCAGATGGACCGATCCTATGTCGAACTGAGCATGGTGAGTGCTGCAGAGGTTTTTTTTTTTTTTTTTTGGCCGTACGTTTTCACTGCAAGATTCTTCTTTTTCTGCTGTGTTTTCAGGCTGAAGCTTCCATGTTCTCTCGTATGTGGGAGTGGGCTTTTGTGTGTAGGACTATTTTTACCTTCCCCCCGCCTCCTTCCTCCCCTGCCATATAGGCAGCCATACTCCACTTCTGAGCTTGTGGTTGTTGGTATTATGTTCTTGTTTCCGTAACCGTCTGAATGCTGACAAGTATTGCAGAATCTTAAACGTGTGTATTTGATCTTCTGCTTGTGTATACACCATGAAGGGGGTTCAGGCATTTACAGATATGTTGACCTGGGAATTATAAAAAATCTCAACCCTTAACCCATCAGGTGCATCAAAACTGGGATCGAACACAGGACACTTGAGTGAGAATCTGGTGCTCTAATCATTCGGCCACGACACCCGTCACTGTGAGATTAAGGGGCGCCATGGAAGATTCAGTCAGGCGTTGGACTTCTGATCCAGTGTTCACCAGTGATCAGGGTTTGAGGCCTGGTGTTGTGTCCTGGGGAAAGGTACTTCACTGCACATTTCCTCACTCCGCCCAGGTGTGAATGGGAACCTGACTTCGGGTTGGGAATGGTTAAAAATGATGGATTGAGAGGATTCAGCCTTGCCTTTCTATGCCGAGTCATGAACACAGTGTATGTGACTGGATGGATGCTTCCGACGGCCATGAAGGGTTATGGGACCTTGAACCTTATCCTTTTAACCCTTTCACTGCCAAGCTCGCATTTATGCACAGGCGTGGTAGAGGACCCATGTCACTGAAAGGTGACCATTCATTGGTCTGTTATCTGTGAACATACTGCTCTTAATGTTCGGTGGTAGGATAGGCCATATTTTCTATACATCGCAGGGGGAATTCCCAGCTATTCTTAGCCACTGTCTTTTCTGTGTTTATACCACAAGGAAATTTTGTACTCAGAATTGACTGGCGGTGAAAGGGTTAATTCTTCACTGTGATATCTTGGGAGTTTTCAGAAAGTAGAAGTGCGCTTGGCTGTGATCAGTTCGCTTTTAAACGTTCAGGTTCAGCGTTCATGTTTACTTGTATCCATCATTGGACTTCATGTTTATGACTGGGTTGTTTTTTTTTCTTTTTTCTACCCCATCACATTTAGGCAGCCACACTCCATTTTCAGTGGGAGGGAGGGATATGGGGGTGTTTATATAGTCTGATTCTTTTTTTTTCTTTCTTTTTTTCTGAACATATTTATTCATTTACTTCTTTATCATTCAATCTTTTTTTTTCTTTTTCTTAATATATTTAAATATTTTTTTGCTTTTTTATTTTTTATTAATTTTTTTGTTTGTTTTCTATTCATTTTCATTTCTTTTTTTCTCAAGGCCTGACTAAGTGCGTTGGGTTACGCTGATGGTCAGGCTTCTGCTTAGCAGATGTGGTGTAGCGTATATGGATTTGTCCGAACGCAGTGACGCCTCCTTGAGCTACTGATACTGATACTGATACTGATACTGATTCTTTGATGACTTGCTGTGATGTGAGTCAGAGGAAAGCTGGTTTCTGACAGAGGAAATTATCGGCTGTGTTGAAAGTCGGGTGTAACAGTGTCAAACTACTCCATGCTGGTTTTTACCCCGGGGTCATTCTGGACTGGCCTCCAGTCACCCAGTCGTTTGTGCTCACACATCAAGGCATTACTCTGGGTTTTACCCTGCCTCCAATCATCTAGTCATTTGTGGTCACACATCAAGGCATTACTCTGGGTTTTACCCTGCCTCCAATCACACCCAGTCATTTGTGGTGACACATCAAGGCATTACTCTGGGTTTTACCCTGCCTCCAGTCACCTAGTCATTTGTGGTCACACGTCAAGGCAAGATACAAGTGTGTATAATTATTGTTTATCCATTGACCACCAAGAGCTGATCGTCCTGCAAGGAAGTGGGCAAGGGTGACCCAGGGCATCATTATCATCATTATCATTATCATCATCATCATTCTCACCATCATCATCATCATCATCATCATCATTCTCACCATCATCATTATCATCATCATCATCATCATTCTCACCATCATCATCATCATCATCATCATTAACACATGGCTGTGTGTGTGACAGATCACGACGTTCCATGCCACCAGCAAGAGCCGATCGTCCTCCAAGGATGTGGGGAAGGTGACCCAGGGCGTCATCAACGAGGGGCAGTCGTTCTCCTGGGAGGGCCAGCAGTTTGTGCTGCCCCCCCTCCCCCCCTCCTACCTGGTGGGCTGTAGCATCATCGACATCCGCTACATTCTGCAGGTGGGTGGGCGTGTGGGGCTTTTGTTGGAAGGGTGTGTGTGTGGGATGGGTGAAGGTGGTGTGGGGTGATGTGTGTGGGGCGTGTGGGGCTTTGGGGGGAAGGGTGTGTGTGTGGGGTGGGTGAGGGTGGTGTGTGGGGTGGTGTGTGGGGGGCGTGTGGGGCTTTGGGGGGAAGGGTGTGTGTGTGGGGTGGGTGAGGGTGGTGTGTGGGGTGGTGTGTGGGGGGCGTGTGGGGCTTTGGGGGGAAGGGTGTGTGTGGGGGGTGGGTGAGGGTGTTGTGTTGGGGTGGTGTGTGGGGTGGTGTGTGGGGGGCGTGTGGGGCTTTGGGGGGAAGGGTGTGTGTGTGGGGTGGGTGAGGGTGGTGTGTGGGGTGGTGTGTGGGGGGCGTGTGGGGCTTTGGGGGGGGAAGGGTGTGTGTGGGGGGTGGGTGAGGGTGTTGTGTTGGGGTGGTGTGTGGGGGGGCGTGTGGGGCTTTGGGGGGAAGGGTGTGTGTGTGGGGTGGGGGTGAGGGTGGTGGTGGGTGGTGTGTGTCGGGGAGTGTGGTGTATGTTTGTGGTAGGTTGTGTGTAGGGGGATTGATGTGTGTGTGCGTGTATGTGTGCATGTGTTTCTGTGTGTGTGTGTGTGTGTGTGTGTGTGTGTGTGTGTGTGTGTGTGTGTGTGTGTGTGTGCGTGCGCGCGCGCGCGCGCGCGCGCGTGTGTGTGTGTGTGTGTGTGTGTGTGTGTGTGTGTGTGTGTGTGTGTGTGTGTGTGTGTGTGTGTGAACATGGACCCCACAGGCCCATTATCATTATATTATTATCATAATCATCATCATGATCATCACCACCACCAGCTGAACGTGGACCTGTTGGGCCCATTATTATCATTAACATCATTATCATCATCATCATGATCACCACCAGCTGAACATTGCCCGTATATCATCATCATTGTCAACATCATGATTGTCATTGTTATCATCATCACCACCAGCTCAGTGTAGACCGTCGGGCCCATTATTATTATCATCATTATGATTATCATTGTCATCACCACCAGCTGAACGTGGACCCATTGCGCCCATATATCATCATCAGTATCATCATCATATACATATATATATATATATATATATATATATATATTTTTTTTTTTTTTTTTTTTGCTGCCACATCATCTGCACCGTTTCAGTGGCATTACTCCCACGATGCTCATTTACATTCCCCCATACATGGCCACACCTGGGTTCGTCTGTCACAGTTCCAGTGTTGGCAGCCCGCAGGGAACCATTGATGTTAGGTTTCAGGAGGCCACACACCAGAGGAGACCCTGCACTGCTGCTGAGTCACTTCGGTGGTGTTCAGTGGTGCCTGTTCTGATTTAACATACTTAGGACACCACCTACTAAGCCCCCTACTGTCTAACGACAATAATGGCTCAGTCTCGGAGCCAGACTGAGTGAGCGTCCCTCCCAGAGTGGACACCACCACCATGTTCGTCAAACAACAGCCCCCCATGAATCTGCCGACACTGAAGACATTGACAGGACTCACCCCAAGCACAGAGCAGGGCATGAAAGGCCACAGACTTCAAGACTGTTTTGTTTATATTGATGATGATGAAGGAGGAGGAGGATGACAATGTCGATGTTGCTATGGAGGTCCATTTTGGTTTGGGACTGCGTGACAATGCTGTACTCTCTACGCTTCCTGTCATAATGATATCCCGGAGTCAATTAGGCCTGAGAGATACAGACACTTGCAGTGTTGGTCAGGTAATTAGAGCAGCACACCCAAAGATGCATCCTTGAAGTGGATGACACTCGACTGTGTGGTGCCAGTCTCCTCATTTAAGCCCACAGCACACTCAAATCTGGGTAGGAGCCGGCCATGGGCTGAAAAACCCAACTCCTCTGGGATTCGAACCCGCATCCTCCCAGGCATCAGTCCATGACGCTAACCAACAGCTGAAATGGACTGTCGGGCCCATGTATCATCATTATCACTGTCATCATCATCATCATCATCATCATCATCATCATTATCATAATTATCATAATTACCATGACCACCACCTGAACGTGAAACGTCGGGCCCATATATCATCATCATCATCATCATGATCACTATCATCATTATCATCATCATCATCATCATTATCACCATAATATTCATGATAATCGCCATGACCACCAGCTGAACGTGGACCCGTCCGGCCCGGCCCTGGATCTGGAGGTGCCCCTGGAGATCATCATCGGCACCATCCCCCTACGCCAGGTGGTGGAGATGTACCCACCCCGCGCCCCCGGCCCCCTCCCCGCCCCCCCACAGGCCGGCTACGGCCCACCCCCCGGCATCATGTACCCCCCACCTGAAGGGGCCGGCGCCATGCCCTACCCCCCGCCTGCAATGGAACCCACTGCCCCCGTCATGCCGCCCGGCAGTGTGCCCGACATGCGTGAGTATTGGACTTGTTTGTGTGTGTGTGTGTGGGGGTGGGGTGGGGGGGGGGGTGGGGGGGGGGGGGGGGGTTGGGGGGAGGGGAAAGGGAATTTGGATGAAGATTATTATATAGAAAACACCCCTGAAAACGGAGCATGGCTGCCTACATGGTGGGGGGTAAAAACGGTCATACACATAAAAGCCCACTCGTGTGCATACAAGTGAACGTGAGAGTTGCACCCCACGAATGAAGAAGAAGAAGATATAGAAAACACACACTGTTTGTTCAAATAGGTGTCGTGGCAGAATCAGTTCGGATCCAGTTCTCCTAGCAGTGTTCCGAACCTGTGTGAGTATGGGACTTTGAGGATGGAGGGTGGAGGGGGGGGGGGTGAAATGGAATTTTGACAGATTGCTGTATTGAAAATGCACGTGGTGTACTGAAATAGAAAGCTTGGCAACATAAGTGATGTCATCAGGTGAAATTCTGCGGAAGAAATCCACTCTGATAGGTATACAACTATATATGCATGCACTCAAGGCCTGACTAAGTACGTTGGATTTTGTCGGAACTCAGTGACACCTCCTTGAGAAACTGACTGTGATTGTTTTAGTGTGCCTGTAGTTGCGGCGCCCCCATCCAACAACGAGTGCGTGTTTGGCCACTGCTCTAAAAATAGGTGGATAGCGCATGCTTTCTTTGAGCCCCTGTGCTAACTGAAGCCAGTGGAAGTGTTCAATCGGCCATTTTGCTACACATATATTCAGTATAGTGCGAAGCGGTAACTTCATATATGTAGCCGAGCGCTCAGCTGGCTTTACGTCAAGCTTTCACTTGCTCTCGGCGTTGAGTTAAGTTGACATTTCTATGTGTGCCTCCACAGCAGATTTGCATTACATGTCACTGCACTGTTTTCCTGTAATAACTTTGGTAAATAAACCATTGGCAAATATCAATCAAGACACAACATTTGGCATGTCGTGGGGGCATGCATTAGACGATTTCATCGAAGATACATAGTTACAGTCCAGAGACTACCACCAGTTAGCAGACAACTTCTCAATGCACTGACAGCCGGATACATGTAACATTATGGCGTCTAGTTGGCTTCAGCTTTCCTGGCCAATGAGCTATCCATCTATTTTTAGAACAGTGGTGTTTGGCAAGGTGAACATCAAGTGATTGTTTTGGTGTGCCTGTTTTTGGCAAAGGTGAGCATCAAGTGATTGTTTTGGTGTGCCTGTTGTTGCAGCGCCCCCGTCCTACAATGAGTGCGTCTTTGGCAAGGTGAACATCAAGGACGATGAGGACAACGACCACACGCGGGGCAACATGGACTACGCTCCCGTCTACCCTTACTACGACTGGGGCCACCAGCCAACCACCATGTCCGGAAACTAGACCACGCTGCGCAGCGCTGCGCCACCCGTGACGGAAAGACCCCGCCCTTTGGTCACTTTCTTCCTTGAGTTTTTAACCCTGTCAGTTTTGTGTGTTTGTGACAGTCGTTGTCCATGATAGTCGTGTCCATGACAGTCATTTCCATGATTGTTGTGTTCATGATAGTCGTTGTCCGTGATTGTCATGTCAATGATTGTTGTGTCCGTGACAGTCGTGTCCATGACTGTCATGTCCATAATTGTCGTGTCCAGTGACAGTTGTGTCCAATGACAGTCGTGTCTAGCCATGACCATGTGAACAGCAGCTGTCATGTCCATAATTGTCGTGTCCAGTTGTGTCTAGCCATGACCATGTGAACAGCAGCTGTCATGTCCATAATTGTCGTGTCCAGTCGTGTCTAGCCATGACCATGTGAACAGCAGAGGAGACAACTGCTGACCTGACTGTCTGGGTTAGATTAATGTATGAATGATGGTCGTGTCTTAAAGGAATGGCGTTTGGCATGGCATGGATCGATGACGCATTGCCTCACCTGTCACTGTTTTTACAGCCATCGTTCCAAGCATTAGCATCAGGATGATGAGCACTGTATACATCTTGGGACAGTTTGTTTAGTCACTGGCCCACTTTCTAGCTGGGGTCTTAAACAAAACTTCGCAGCAACAACAACAACAACAACAACAACAACAGCAACAGCAGAAAGTGCCTGAAAATGTTCGATGTGCCCCAAATTTGTCGGCAAGTTGTCAGGAAGTTTATCAAGAGTCATGTCCCATCCCTTGTTGAAAACGGAAAGGTTGAAAAAGCAGTTTGATGAGTTAGGGAGGGGGAGTCACAAACTGGTGCCCAAACAGAGCTGGTGTGGAGGGTGGAATGAGATAAAACATTTTTTACTTCATCCCCGAAAGCGGAGTATGGCTGCCTACATGGCGGGGTAAAAATGGTCATACACTTAAATGTCCACTTGTGCACATACGAATGCAGAAGAAGAAGAAGAACGATTTTTTTTACTTCATGCATGTTTTGTGTGTGTGTATATATATATATTGCTGCATGCTTGTGTACACAGACATATAATCACATACACACACTCATGTAGTCATTGTCGTTGTCTTCTCCTCTGTACTTTCTGACCATACGGGCACCGCTGATAACCTGGCAACCAGTTCTCTTCATCCACGTATGCAGTGCTGTGTGTCTTAACAGGCATGTACACCTTCACATACGCATCGTCGCCGACCGACACTCGCATACGTACATTGCTGTTTGAACTTAATGCAAAGATATGCATGCATACATCCTTGCATACATCCTTGCAGAGAAATCATACATATACATGATTTGTACAGACGAGAAACGAGAGATCTGGGTACAAACTATGACATTATCATACGTCAGAATAACTGATGGAACTGTTGGTGTAGATTTCGTTCTGAGCAAGCATGGGATTGAGGTGGGGGAGGGGGTTTGGGGGGTGGGGGGTTGAGAGGGGAGGGGGGGGTGAGGGGGAAGGGACACAGGCAGAGTGGGTTAGGTGTTGGACTTTTGATCCATGGTGGTGTGTTTGTGGGAAAGATGCTTCACTCTGATTTTGTTCCCCGACTCCACTGAAAGAGCATTAGACTTCAGCTAGGGGAAGAAAGAGAAACACCCGTAGGTGCTGGGGAGGACCCAGAGAAGCACTGTCTCCACCCGCCCTTGGAACAATCCTGCACCACCCTTGGAGGCCTGCGCTGTGTTCACGATGGGTGCAGGCACGCACAGGACACTCCTTTAAGAGGCAAAAGAGACCATAGAATGCAATTTGCGACAGCATTAAAAGAAGTATCCCCATGGGTGTACCAGCCAGTATTTCATGACTGCAGAGCCCACCAGCAGAAGACACCACCCTCCAGCTGCTGAGCACACCCCACAGACCAAACCACCCCCATCCGCAGACAGATGAAGACAGTGCCACTCCAGACACAGGTTTTATGTGCCCTCAAGAGAGAATAAAGTGGCAGAAAGAGAGGTGTGGGCATCACTTTCACATGCTGAGCCTTTTACACAGTAGGTATTAATTTACCCCCGCCATGTAGGCAGCCATGCTCCGTTTTCTGAGGAGTGCATGCTGGGTATGTTCTTGTTTCCATAACCCATGGAATGCTGACATGAATTACAGGATCTTTAACATGTGTATTTGATCTTCTGCTTGCCGTATACACACGAAGGGGGTTCAGGCACTAGCAGGTCTGCACATATGATGACCTGGGAGATCGGAAAAAATCTCCACTCTTTTCCCACCAGGTGCCGTTACCGACATTCGAACCCAGGACTATCAGATTGAAAGTGCAACGCTTTAACCACTCAGCTATTGCATTTTATTTTGATTCTTGCCCCCAGAGAGGCACAGTGCAGTACCACACATAGTGGTGACGTCGTCTGTTGATTGGAGACAATCCTGTATTGTCTGCATACATGTATATATGGATATAGGTAGAGATATAGATAGTTACAGATATATATATTTGTTTTTGTTGTTGACCAAAGAGGAGAGCAATTTTTACATTTTACACAAAGGCAGTGTTGGTTGCTTGAAAGGAGGTTTTTTTCTTCTTATTTCATCAAGAGTCTCGCCTGCATGAAAACAAACGTTGTGCCCCTTGCCTTTACAGTTCAAAAAGACAATGTCGCCTGCTTGAAAACAATCATTTTTTCCCCTATCCTATAATGAAGATGATGTTGCATGCTTGAAGCCAATCATTTTTTTCCATTTCCTTTTATGAAGATGATGTTGTATGTTTGAAAACAATCATATTTTAATTATGCCATTATAAAGATGATGTTACATGCTTGAAAACAATCCTTTTTTTTTTTTTTTTTTTTGCTGCTAACCTGTTGTAAAGATGATGTTGCATGCTTATTTTTTTCTCTTCTTTTTTTTACATTTAAAAAAAGACAGTGCTGCCAACATTGAAACATGCTTTTTTTCTTTTATATATATATATATATATATATATATATTTTTTTTTTTTTTTTTTCATGAACTTCTGATATCTTGTTTCTCATTGTACGTTTGGGGAACTGGTTTCTCACTTGCTTGTTTTCTTTGGGTTTTTTTTTTTTTTTTTTTTTTAGTATGATATTTATATTGTTTATTTTACTTAACATTCGTTGGTTTTTTTTGGTTTTTTTTTATGGAAGACCATTTTTGTCAGGCTGATGCTGTCAGCCATTGGGCAGGCGTGGGGCCCAGTGGTCAGCGCTTTGGCCTTTCTGCCTGAGGGGCCTGGGTTTGATTCTGATTGTGATCACTGCATGTGGATTAAAGGAGGAAATAGTTTCTTGTCTCCAGGGTTGACGTTATTGTTATAGATCACTGCTTGAGGGTTAAAGGTGTAGATAGTTTCTTCAGTCTTTAAGGTTGACGTTACTGTGATAGAGATCACAGCTTGAGGGTTAAAGGTGTAGATAGTTTCTTCAGTCTTTAAGGTTGACGTTACTGTGATAGAGATCACAGCTTGAGGGTTAAAGGTGTAGATAGTTTCTTCAGTCTTTAAGGTTGACGTTACTGTGATAGAGATCACAGCTTGAGGGTTAAAGGTGTAGATAGTTTCTTCAGTCTTTAAGGTTGACGTTACTGTGATAGAGATCACAGCTTGAGGGTTAAAGGTGTAGATAGTTTCTTCAGTCTTTAAGGTTGACGTTACTGTGATAGAGGTCACAGCTTGAGGGTTAAAGGTGTAGATAGTTTCTTCAGTCTTTAAGGTTGACGTTACTGTGATAGAGGTCACAGCTTGAGGGTTAAATGTGGAGATAGTTTCTTCAGTCTTTAAGGTTGACGTTACTGTGATAGAGGTCACAGCTTGTGGGTTAAATGTGGAGATAGTTTCTTCAGTCTTTAAGGTTGACGTTACTGTGATAGAGGTCACAGCTTGTGGGTTAAATGTGGAGATAGTTTCTTCAGTCTTTAAGGTTGACGTTACTGTGATAGAGGTCACAGCTTGTGGGTTAAATGTGGAGATAGTTTCTTCAGTCTTTAAGGTTGACGTTACTGTGATAGAGGTCACAGCTTGTGGGTTAAATGTGGAGATAGTTTCTTCAGTCTTTAAGGTCGACATTATTGTGATAGAGATCACAGCTTGTGGGTTAAATGTGGAGATAGTTTCTTCAGTCTTTAAGGTCGACATTATTGTGATAGAGGTCACAGCTTGTGGGTTAAATGTGGAGATAGTTTCTTCAGTCTTTAAGGTCGACATTATTGTGATAGAGGTCACAGCTTGAGGGTTAAAGGTGGAGATAGTTTCTTCAGTCTTTAAGGTCGACATTATTGTGATAGAGGTCACAGCTTGAGGGTTAAATGTGGAGATAGTTTCTTCAGTCTTTAAGGTTGACGTTACTGTGATAGAGGGTTAAATGTGGAGATAGTTTCTTCAGTCTTTAAGGTTGACGTTACTGTGATAGAGGGTTAAATGTGGAGATAGTTTCTTCAGTCTTTAAGGTTGACGTTACTGTGATAGAGATCACAGCTTGAGGGTTAAATGTGGAGATAGTTTCTTCAGTCTTTAAGGTTGACGTTACTGTGATAGAGGTCACAGCTTGAGGGTTAAATGTGGAGATAGTTTCTTCAGTCTTTAAGGTTGACGTTACTGTGATAGAGGTCACAGCTTGAGGGTTAAATGTGCAGATAGTTTCTTCAGTCTTTAAGGTTGACGTTACTGTGATAGAGGTCACAGCTTGAGGGTTAAATGTGGAGATAGTTTCTTCAGTCTTTAAGGTTGACGTTACTGTGATAGAGATCACAGCTTGAGGGTTAAAGGTGTAGATAGTTTCTTCAGTCTTTAAGGTTGACGTTACTGTGATAGAGGTCACAGCTTGAGGGTTAAAGGTGTAGATAGTTTCTTCAGTCTTTAAGGTTGACGTTACTGTGATAGAGATCACAGCTTGAGGGTTAAATGTGGAGATAGTTTCTTCAGTCTTTAAGGTTGACGTTACTGTGATAGAGGTCACAGCTTGAGGATTAAAGGTGTAGATAGTTTCTTCAGTCTTTAAGGTTGACGTTACTGTGATAGAGGTCACAGCTTGAGGGTTAAATGTGGAGATAGTTTCTTCAGTCTTTAAGGTTGACGTTACTGTGATAGAGATCCCAGCTTGAGGGTTAAATGTGGAGATAGTTTCTTCAGTCTTTAAGGTCGACGTTACTGTGATAGAGATCACAGCTTGAGGGTTAAAGGTGTAGATAGTTTCTTCAGTCTTTAAGGTTGACGTTACTGTGATAGAGGTCACAGCTTGAGGGTTAAATGTGGAGATAGTTTCTTCAGTCTTTAAGGTTGACGTTACTGTGATAGAGGTCACAGCTTGAGGGTTAAATGTGGAGATAGTTTCTTCAGTCTTTAAGGTTGACGTTACTGTGATAGAGGTCACAGCTTGAGGGTTAAATGTGGAGATAGTTTCTTCAGTCTTTAAGGTTGACGTTACTGTGATAGAGGTCACAGCTTGAGGGTTAAATGTGGAGATAGTTTCTTCAGTCTTTAAGGTTGACGTTACTGTGATAGAGGTCACAGCTTGAGGGTTAAATGTGGAGATAGTTTCTTCAGTCTTTAAGGTTGACGTTACTGTGATAGAGGTCACAGCTTGAAGGTTAAAGGTGTAGATAGTTTCTTCAGTCTTTAAGGTCGACATTATTGTGATAGATATCACAGCTTGAGGGTTAAAGGTGTAGATAGTTTCTTCAGTCTTTAAGGTTGACGTTACTGTGATAGAGGTCACAGCTTGAGGGTTAAAGGTGTAGATAGTTTCTTCAGTCTTTAAGGTCGACATTATTGTGATAGATATCACAGCTTGAGGGTTAAAGGTGTAGATAGTTTCTTCGGTCTTTAAGGTCGACATTATTGTGATAGATATCACAGCTTGAGGGTTAAATGTGGAGATAGTTTCTTCAGTCTTTAAGGTCGACATTATTGTGATAGATATCACAGCTTGAGGGTTAAAGGTGTAGATAGTTTCTTCAGTCTTTAAGGTCGACATTACTGTGATAGAGATCACAGCTTGATGGTTAAAGGTGTAGACAGTTTTTTGAGTCTTTAAGGTCGACGTTACCGTGATAGAGATCACAGCTTGAAGGTTAAAGGTGTAGACAGTTTTTTTGAGTCTTTAAGGTCGACGTTACCGTGATAGAGATCACAGCTTGATGGTTAAAGGTGTAGATAGTTTCTTCAGTCTTTAAGGTCGACGTTACCGTGATAGAGGTTACAGCTTGATGGTTAAAGGTGTAGATAGTTTCTTCAGTCTTTAAGGTTGACGTTACCGTGATAGAGGTCACAGCTTGATGGTTAAAGGTGTAGATAGTTTCTTCAGTCTTTAAGGTCGACGTTACCGTGATAGAGATCACAGCTTGATGGTTAAAGGTGTAGACAGTTTTTTGAGTCTTTAAGGTTGACGTTACCGTGATAGAGATCACAGCTTGAGGGTTAAAGGTGTAGATAGTTTCTTCAGTGTCTGAGGTCGACGTTATTGTGATAGATATCACAGCTTGAAGGTTAAAGGTGTAGATAGTTTCTTCAGTGTCCGAGGTTGACGTTACTGTGATAGAGATCACAGCTTGAGGGTTAAAGGTGTAGATAGTTTCTTCAGTGTCTGAGGTCGACGTTATTGTGATAGAGATCACAGCTTGATGGTTAAAGGTGTAGATAGTTTCTTCAGTCTTTAAGGTCGACGTTATTGTGATAGAGATCACAGCTTGATGGTTAAAGGTGTAGATAGTTTCTACAGTCTTTAAGGTCGACATTACTGTGATAGAGATCACAGCTTGAGGGTTAAATGTGGAGATATTTTCTACAGTCTCTGAGGTCCATGTTATTCTGATTGTGATCACCACTGGTGGGTTAGCTACTTTCGGTTTCTCCGCATAGGCGGATAGTAGTTTGCGCAGGACAGGAATCCGACTCCCTGCCGGAGTCTGCACAAGTGGGTCACGGTAAGTATGTTAGATAAACGTAATTTTAGGAAAAAAAATTCCTATAGTTTTCTTCAGTCTCCTTGGTTGATGTAATGTATTGTCCTGCTGGTGTTTTAACCCCTTTGTGTTTATACACACAGAGAAGATCAGATATCACATCTGACACCCTGCACTCCAGTTGAGGTTCTGTGGCAGAATCTGTTAGGCGCTGTACTTGAGATCGGGCCCTGCCTTCCTGTGCCAAGCCCTAGACACTGTGGATGTCAGGTTCGATTCCCTGATGGCCGTGAAAGGCTGTGGGGCCTTGAAACATTTTGCAGGTCCATGTTAGCGTGCAGTGGTTTGTGTCAGCCTGCAGCGGTTTGTGTCAGCCTGCAGTGGTTTGTGTCAGCATGCAGCGGTTTGTGTCAGCCTGCAGCGGTTTGTGTCAGCGTGCAGCATGCAGCGGTTTGTGTCAGCCTGCAGCGGTTTGTGTCAGCCTGCAGCGGTTTGTGTCAGCATGCAGCGGTTTGTGTCAGCATGCAGCGGTTTGTGTCAGCATGCAGTGGTTTGTGTCAGCATAATGCAGCGGTTTGTGTCAGCATAATGCAGCGGTTTGTGTCAGCCTGCAGCGGTTTGTGTCAGCATGCAGCGGTTTGTGTCAGCCTGCAGTGGTTTGTGTCAGCGTGCAGTGGTTTGTGTCAGCCTGCAGTGGTTTGTGTCAGCCTGCAGCGGTTTGTGTCAGCATAGTGCAGTGGTTTGTGTCAGCCTGCAGCGGTTTGTGTCAGCCTGCAGTGGTTTGTGTCAGCCTGCAGCGGTTTGTGTCAGCATAATGCAGCGGTTTGTGTCAGCATGCAGCGGTTTGTGTCAGCCTGCAGCGGTTTGTGTCAGCATGCAGCGGTTTGTGGAAACGTTCCTTACAGCAGTCTTGCCCAGCAATATGGCTGCCTGCATGGAGTCCCCTGGTACCAGAAACAGCTGACTCGTCGATACAAGTGGATGTGGGAGTGGAAGCCCGTGAACACAGAAGATGAAAAAGGTTGGCGATTCCTTCAAGCACATTCTTGCCATTTGAAGCATTTCATGAAATTAGAATTTGGCGTCACTCAATGTCCTTCTTTCTTCTCAGCCTTTGTGTTCTCAGGCTGTTGTGGAGATTTTGATGTGCCTCACTTGAGGCGGTAAGGCAAGGGCTGTTACTCTGCATACATTTCTTCTTCTTCTCCCTTAGCTCTGTGAAGAGTCGTGTGATGGAATCTCCCGTCGGACCGATGGATGAGTAGGCAGGCAGGCTTACCTGTCGGTGTGTGTCCTCGTATGGGAGAAGAGGCCGATTGTGGATGCGCAGCATTTCCCACAGGTGTTGCAAGGGAAAACGTCTCCAGAAGTTGAGCCCTGCTTCCTTCGCTCATGCTTCTCCTTAACTCTCTCCATACGAACGGCGAAAGAGACGACGTTAACAGCGTTTCACCCCAATTACCATCATCAAAATATTGCAAGAGGAAGGCTCTTACACTGAAGAGGTGAATGTTGACAAAGAATACCACAATCTGACGACGGAAGCTAAAGGCTGGGTCATTCAGACATCCAGTGGACATCCGAGGGGTCTGTGTAGAGAAGAGAGGACTGGCCGTACTGAGTGAGTTAATGAAGCCGTGGCAACAAAAATTGCAAAAAAATGTGTGGCATACACGTCAACACCAAACTCTTACCACAAGAAACTGATGATGTAAAAGCAGAAACAAACTGAAATTTCCAAGAAATTTCAGGAATATGATATTTTAACCTGCAGCTTCAAAGCCCAATTTTCTTTTTTTCTAAGTCACTGTGCTGACGCCAGTCATCATGGTAACTAGGACTTGAGAACTTAGTCTTACAGTCAATGCACAAACTGAGGTTTTCTTCTTTCTGGTCTCATTGTAAACATGACTTCCATTCATTGCATTCTTTCTGAAGGTCTGGTGCCGCTGATTTTGTTGTTGTCTTTCCCGTCATGTGGACTGTTGAGTGGCATTACTCCCACGCCGCTCGTTCCTGAATCCCCCATCCACTACCTCACCTTGGTTCTTCCGTCACAGCCCCAGTGTCAGCAGTCCACAGGGAATCATCGATGTTTGGTCGCAAGGAGGCTACACACCACAGGAGACCCAGCACTGTTGCTGAGTCACTTCGGTAGTGTTCAGTAGTTCCTTTTTTTTTTGTTTTAGCAAACTTTATTAACAGAAACATCAATGCAGCTGTATAACAGATGAGTCAAAGCGCACACAAAGGTTATCCGTGCCTGATTTATCGCACTTGGGACAGGTGGTGCTCATTTTGTCTGCTTGTTTTTTTAATTTTTTTATTTTATTTGTGGCAGGGTTTGTTCTCCCATCTTTTTCATCCAGTTTCTTCTTCTTCTTCTTCTGCGTTCACTCGTATGCACACGAGTGGGCTTTTACGTGTATGACCGTTTTTACCCCGCCATGTAGGCAGCCATACTCTGTTTTCGGGGGTGTGCATGCTGGGTATGTTGTTTCCTTAACCCACCGAACGCTGACATGGATTACAGGATCTTTAACGTGCGTATTTGATCTTCTGCTTGCATATACACACGAAGGGGGTTCAGACACTAGCAGGTCTGCACATATGTTGACCTGGGAGATCGGAAAAATCTCCACCTTTTACCCACCAGGCGCCGTCACCGTGATTCGAACCCGGGACCCTCAGATTGACAGTCCAACGATTTGACCACTCGGCTATTGTGCCTGTCATCCAGTTTGACACATAGCTTGTGACAGCAAGCCATCTGGTCTGCTCAGTGTGGTTTCTCTTTAACGTCAGTTCTTCCCTCACCAGTTTTGGACTGGTGAGCTAGCGCACACTGTTAGAGATTCACCTTCCCATCCTCCAGAGAAAAAAGTTGCCCCCATTTGTGCTTTTTTTGTTGTTGTCTTTCTCCGAACCGTACGTTGCGCGGGAATCTTAATCAGTAAAGTTGATTGATTTTTATGCGACTTGGGGCCTTTTTAAGTCTTGCAGTTTGTCAGAAAAGTCAAAGAATACCAAAAAGAACAGGTACAAGGCCATCACACCATCGATCGCCTCAAAGAAATAAAAGCAGAGAGAGGGAGCGGCCGAAAGTCTAACATGAAAGGTAGAGCACGATGCTTTGCAAATCAAACAAATATCGGCATCATTTCCAAACCAACATTGCGCAAATTTCTTCAAAACGGAACAGAGTCTCTGTGGGCCTTTCCAAATACAATAGACTGAGCAACACACTAGACGCCACGTTCTTGGCATCAGAGATCTTTTCCCATCCCTCTTGGCAGCCTCTGTGCGTGTGCGTGTGTGTATGTGTGTGTTTGTGTGGATGTGTGGGTCTGTGTTTTTGAGTGCGTTTGTGAATGCGCGAGAGTGTAAGTGTACACAAGTGTCAGGAGAGATCTGTGTACGTGTGTGTGTGTATATATATATATATATATATATATATATATATATATATATATATATATATCTTTGTATATATGTGTGGGGGTTGGGGGTGGGAGATATGGGCGTATATGTGTGTGCTTGTACAAGTAAGTGTTCATCTCTGTGAGTGTGTGTTTGCGTGCGTGTGTGTGTGTGTGTGTGTGTGTGTGCCGTGGAAGCTGCAATACGTAGGCTAGAAATGAGTGTGTGGAGGAGGGGGTTGGAGGAGGTGCAAGGTAATGTGTGTGTGTGTGTGTGTGTGTGTGTGTGTGTTGGAGCTCATGTACGTTTATATGTATTTGACTGTACTTTCATATCTGTGAAACTGCATGTTTGGTGCATTTCTGTTATGCATGCGTGGGTGTATGTGTGAATGTGTGTCGTCATATTTTACATTCATTCGCCTAATTATCACCATTGTTGTCTTATTTATTTATTCATTTATTTTTTATTATTATCATTTTATTAGTATTACTATTATTATTACTACTACCTTTTTCTATATTATAATTATTATTTATTTATTTATTTATTTATTTATGTAAGCTTATCTATTATTTATTCCCCCCCCCCCCTTTTTTTTTTTTTTTTTCTCAAGGCCTGACTAAGCGCGTTGGGTTACGCTGCTGGTCAGGCATCTGCTTGGCAGATGTGGTGTAGCGTATATGGTTTGTCCGAGCGCAGTGACGCCTCCTTGAGCAACTGAAACTGAAACTGAAACTGAAACGCACTGTGAAGTCTGTGTCTGCCTTATTTGCAACTTCTGTTGCTCAGTTGAGAATACCATTGCCAAAGATTGTCCGCCCTTACAGACAGGACTGCAGTGATACAGTACCAGGAGTGGTGATCACGAAGGTTAGTCAGCATTGACACAGTATAGATGAGGTCATACTTATGGTTTGTACAAATGCAAAAACTTTTTTACCAGTGGGTGAGGAAGTATCTCTCAGAGTTACGTTGGCCTTACGTTCTGCAGCATCTGTGTACGAATGAAAAGTTGATCACTCACTGCTGTTGAAGTAAAATGTTTTTTTATTTCTCACAGGTTTTTTTTTCCTTCTTCTTCTGATAAGCTCTCACCTGATTTTACGTTGTGATTAAGTTTTGGATTTTTATTCCCGTTACAGATTGGTTTGAAAATGAATGAATATGTTGAATACAGCTGTTAAAGTAATTCTAATTTTATGGAGTCATGTTGAATGTCGTTGTAATCTTCAGTAGTTTGGAGGTAAACTTGGATGGTTCCAGTTCAGAGTTCCCCATTGACTGTTACCAACTCAAAACTTTATTTAATTTTTTTTTTTACATAAACTGGCTGATTCTTTTTGCACCTTTTGTTGTTTATTTTATCTCTGTATGATGTTCGTCCTTCGGATTCGAAGTTGACCATGGCTTCAAAAATCAGATGGAAGATCGGTGATTGTAGTTCCGGAGGTGACTGGTATTAGGGGCCGGTACAAAAGACTTAACTAATGATGATTTACTGTATTAAAGGATAGACAAGAATTCCCGCGCACAGGCCAGGAACATATAGAGGCCAGTCACAAACAGGTTTTTCTATTGTTTTATTTACAATAGTTAGGAGAACATAAGAAAAGAAGAAATAAAGGAGAAGACAATAAGAGAAGAAATAAAGGAGAAGAGATAAAACAGTGCCTGGAATGACACATACATGTCATTAAAATGGCCTCTTCACAGAGTCAGTCAAGTCTGTCTGATGAATGGCGTCGTGCTCACATGCTGTGTGCTGACCTTGACCTTTGACTATGAAATTCCCTAGGGATCATCATGCTTTGTGGCTGGTCAGTGCTCACTGACTCTGAAATTCCCTAGGAATTATCCTGATTTGTGGCAAGTCAGTACTCCCGAGTGATAACACGCTTTGTTTATACACGCAATTCTAAAATGACCGTACCAAAGAAACAAAGGTTGTGGCCTGTTTTCCATGCCATGCATTCCATGAAGTTTTTGAGAACAAAAAGCAAAAGTAGCAGACTTCCACCACATCTTGTTACTTTAATCAAAGGTGTGACCAGCAGTGTTAAGCACATGGTGTGCACTCAAAAGTTCTGAGTTACAACTTACAACCCACGGCAACCAAAGGGTTGTCCCTGGTAAAATTCTGTTGAAAAACTCCACTTGGATAGGAAAATAAATAAAATTGCAGGCAGGAAAATTTTTTTTTTAAAAGTGTGCTGCTGTCAGTGTAGCGACACGCTCTCCCTCAGGAGAGCAGCCCAGATTTCACACAGAGAAATGTTTTGACAAAAAGAGTAGTACAAATATATATATATATATATATATATAATATACAGACATGTACTCCTTTGTATGTAAAGGCAGTATCAACAGTGTTGTTTAAAATCAAAAGAAGAAAAGAAGAAATAAATGTGTGGGAATCGTTCATTCGTGCAGCAGTAATTTTCCTACCTCTCCTAAACGTTAGCCTCACTGACAGACACATAAAACGTTTCATCCACTGTCACTGGGAACATTGCTGTTTTTGACTTTCATTTTCATTTTCAGTTGTTTCTCTGGTGAAATTGATGACTTCTCTTTAATGTAATTGTTTTTTTTTAATTGTTTTTTTTATTGTACTTCAGTTTGTTTCTAACGTTCATCTTTGATTCAAACCTCCATCAACCCTGTTTCCTCCGACTGACCAAACAATTCTCCCCTCCCCCCCCCCCCCTGCCCCCGTATTGGAATGTCAGGGGTCTTTCAGTATAAATAGTATCCCCACCTTCTGGAAATTCTGTGCTAGAAATTTCCTCCTTTCTGTCACTCTCTTTGTTTCTGCCTTTTTTCTTTCTTCACTGTTGTCTCCTTTTTCTGCCTTCCCAGTCCATTCCCCTTTCCTTTTTTCAGGCAAGCCTTGACACTTTTTTTTTCTCTTTTCCATAGTCCCTGTGTGTGTGTCTGCGATTGTTGGTGGGTGGAGAGAGGAATGGGGCTGTATTGGTATGAATGCCTGGTGTGTGTGTGTGTGTGTGTGTGTGTGACCTGTTAATTTTGTGATGTGTATGGGCAGATGAATGTTATGAAGTGTATCTGCATCAATGCATGTATGTGTAATTGTATTTGTCAACACTCTGGGCTCTCTAGAGATAGGGCATCCAAATATTCATTATTATTATAAGCATTATTGTGATGTACTATCTGTGCTGTTTGCTCTGGCGATTAGGTAGTGAAATTGTAAACACTGGGATGGGCACTAGCTGTCCATTCTGCAGTGTTATTTGCCAATATGGCCTTTTTATGTATTTTTTTGTTTGGCTTTGAAGTTGTTGTTTGTTTGTTTTTTTATATATTCTTTTTATGATTTTTTTTGTAATCTGGGGATGATAAAGTAAACAGAAGGACTGGCATCCTCAGCATGGCCAGATCTTATTTCCTCTATGAGCTAAATGGTTTGGATAATGTGTCATTAACTGTGTTTTGTGGGTTTGTCTTGGTGGTTTTTTTTTTTGGTTTTTGTTTTTGTAGAAGTTACAGTTTTGTGTTGACGTGGTTGGGTATTTGTATGGTTTGACAGTCCTGATATGGCCCTGTGCGGGTCGATTGGACTGTAAGCAACAATAAACAACCCCCATCCCCCCACACACATCTTTTTATTTATTTGTGAATTACAACATTGAAATGTGGAAATTAATGTCAGATGTTTACAGGAACATTGCACAGAATTCCTCCCCTTCCAACATGATCCATGTCGACATGTGTGAGGTGTTTCTTTGGTAGTGGTTGTTGCTCTTGGTAACTGTCCTCCAAAATATATCATCTGTTTTTTTGGTTTTTTTGTTTGTTTGTTTGTTTTCCCCTTGCGATGAAGGTTAGATTAGACCAGAAAACATATACCAAATTCCAGAAAAGATTATCACCATCACAAATATGGAGAAGAAAGAAAGAAAGAAAAAAAAACCCAGCAAAAATCACACCACATAATCAGTTTCCATCAAAAATTTGTGACGCATTGTACAGCAGTATACAAAGCGTATGTACATAAACATTGACTGGATCACTTCACATAAGTTGTCATCAGTTTTATATATTAAGTATTTGCTGAGGGTAATTCCATGAGTTTCACAGATTAAGAGAAAGAGAATCGGGGAAATATTTTAGTCTGTAGATTGTTGTTTTTGATACTGTTGTTGGTTATTTGCTGATGTATTACATAGCTGTTTATTTGTTTTTTGTTTGTTTGGTTGGTTTTTTTTTTTTTTTTTTTTTTTTTTTTTTTTTTTTTTTTTTTGCACTCCTAGGGTCATTTCATGACATACACTTTGGCTTATCTTGCCGGCAAGGTCTTACGACAGAGAAGTGCAGTTGTATATGTTGGTCTGGTTTTGCTTGAGCTCATCTGCTGTGTTGACACACTGGTCACATTTAGCTGTCAGATGTGTCTTCTTGGATTGACTTAGTCTTCTGCTGTTCTTTGTTTATTGTCAGCAGATTGACTTAGTCTTCTGTCGTTCTTTGTTTATTGTCAGCAGATTGACGTAGTCTTCTGTCGTTCTTTGTTTATTGTCAGCAGATTGACTTAGTCTTCTGTCGTTTTTTGTTTATTGTCAGCAGATTGACTTAGTCTTCTGTCGTTCTTTGTTTATTGTTAGCAGATTGACTTAGTCTTCTGCTGTTCTTTGTTTATTGTTAGCAGATTGACTTAGTCTTCTGTCGTTCTTTGTTTATTGTTAGCAGATTGACTTAAGTCTTCTGTCGTTCTTTGTTTATTGTTAGCAGATTGACTTAGTCTTCTGCCGTTCTTTGTTTATTGTTAGCAGATTCACTTAGTCTTCTGTCGTTCTTTGTTTATTGTTATCAGATTGACTTAGTCTTCTGTCGTTCTTTGTTTATTGTTAGCAGTGTGCTTTGAAATTGTGTATGGTTGATATTCAACTACCTTTGCCTGATTGAAGTGTCTTGTCATCTGTTATTTTGGGTAGACAGTGTGATTCTTTGCTACTTTGATGCGGACGATTTTTTTTAGGTGATGATGCAGTTGTAGTGTTCTTGAAATTCTCGTTGGTGTTGAGCTTTTCATGAATCATGGTGTTATTTTTTAAAACCTACTTTCATTATTGAAAACAGTGGTGACAATGTTGATGGTAGCTCACCACAGGTGCAGTGTTTATGAAATTCTTGTTTAAGTTTTTCTTGGCTCATACTGTTTTTACATTAAAAAAAAAAAAAGCAAAAAAAAAGCTGGTTCTTTTTTTTATTTTTTTTATTTTATTTTATTTTTTTTATAAACTTTTGATTTTGAGAGTAACTTTTTTTTTACAGAGCAATATTTTGGTATGAATGTCGTATATTGCTCAAGCTTATGTCTCAGCATTTAAGAAAACGGACAAACAACACAGATCAGCGGTCAAGATGATTTGAAGGCAGCAGTAAAATCTTCTCTGTGCTTTCACATCTCAAACTGAGTTACCTTTTTACCAGTATATTGTCTTTTTACCGGCATGTGAAATGTCTTTTTACCATGTGAAATGTCTTTTTACCAGCAGCCAAGTAGGAACCACAGAGAGCTGTGCCTTTGAGAGAAATGAAGAAACATCATTTGATCAGAGAAGAGAGAGGTAAATGTACAAACAGAGAACACAGCGCACTTGAGCAAGCACATTGGTGGAGTGGGTTTGACATACATGATTTGGACTTCAGTGATCCAGGTTCGAAGCCGTGTTTTGACATGGTGGTGTGTCCCTAGGGAGAGGCACTAAATCTAAAAGCATTAACTAGAAATTATTTTCCAGATAAATTTTGTTTATCACACTGCTAAATGACAGAGATGACCTTTATACTGCTTAACATGTGCAGAATGTCATAAGTGTCTTGAACTTGAATTTAGTTCTCTCTTTAAAGTTTACCTCTCAGTCCCCCCCCTCCCCTCCCACCCCCCAGCTTCTCTTTCCGTTTCTCTCTTTGTCATCTTCTTCTCATTGCTTTGTTGTCTGTTCACCAGGTGGTCAAGACATGCTACACGTTCACTGTTTCAGCACAAAGTTGTGCCTGTGATGGTTATGTTATATAATCATATTGGGTTCACTTGTGTAAAATATTTCATGGTAGATGTTCATATTTACACCTGCATTTTCCCCCTGTTTACCTAGATATATATATTATGAAGTTTATATTATGTCCATTGTGATAGCTATTTTGAACAATAATGTTGGAACCTGTCACCTTTGTTATTTTAAGGAAAGTTTGAAACATTTATTTGTTCAATTTTATTCATTCTAACTAAAATAGTGTTTGGCTGTTGGAATGACATTTTACAATATGAATTGCAAGAACGTTTGTCACAGAACGCTCATTGACTTTTTCTATTTCGTGATTTTTTTCCATCGTTTTGTGACCGTGTGCATGTATGAATGCTTGTGTGTGGAGTGAACTTTTTGAACATACCTCATTTTAAATTTGCACTCTAGTGGTTGTGTACTTGGTTTTTAGGCTGGGAAACTTAATGTTACAAATCACTTTTGTTATCAAATTTACCGGAAACAATTGATGACACCTTGTCCTTTTGATGTTTTGGCGCTAGGTCTGTTTGCTTGTCTGTTTTCCCTTTTGAGTAACGTTTTACATGACATTTACATAAGAGATAGACCTTAATCTATAGGTGATAAGGAGATGTAACGTTTTACATGACATTTACATAAGAGATAGACCATATTCTAAAGATGGTCAGGGGATGTAAATTTTACATGACATCAGGGGACATTTACATAAGAGATACGAGATTGACCATATTCTACAGATGGTAAAGAGATTTAACATTTCACACATAATTTACGTGGAAGAGATGGACCATATTCTACAGATGGTAAAGAGATTTAACATTTCACACATAATTTACGTGGAAGAGATGGCCCATATTCTACAGATGGTAAAGAGATTTAACATTTCACACAGAATTTACGTGGAAGAGATGGACCATATTCTACAGATGGTAAAGAGATTTAACATTTCACACAGAATTTACGTGGAAGAGATGGACCATATTCTACAGATGGTAAAGAGATTTAACATTTCACACAGAATTTACGTGGAAGAGATGGACCATGTTCTACAGATGGTAAAGAGATTTAACATTTCACACAGAATTTACGTGGAAGAGATGGCCCATATTCTACACATGGTAAAGTGATTTAACATTTCACACAGAATTTACGTGGAAGAGATGGCCCATATTCTACAGATGGTAAAGAGATTTAACATTTCACACAGAATTTACGTGGAAGAGATGGCCCATATTCTACAGATGGTAAAGAGATTTAACATTTCACACAGAATTTACGTGGAAGAGATGGCCCATATTCTACAGATGGTAAAGAGATTTAACATTTCACACAGAATTTACGTGGAAGAGATGGCCCATATTCTACAGATGGTAAAGAGATTTAACATTTCACACAGAATTTACGTGGAAGAGATTGACCATATTCTACAGATGGTAAAGAGATTTAACATTTCACACATAATTTACGTGGAAGAGATGGACCATATTCTACAGCTGGTAAAGAGATTTAACATTTCACACAGAATTTACATGGAAGAGATGGACCATATTCTACAGATGGTAAAGAGATTTAACATTTCACACAGAATTTACGTGGAAGAGATGGACCATATTCTACAGATGGTAAAGAGATTTAACATTTCACACAGAATTTACGTGGAAGAGATGGACCATATTCTACAGATGGTAAAGAGATTTAACATTTCACACAGAATTTACGTGGAAGAGATGGACCATATTCTACAGATGGTAAAGAGATTTAACATTTCACACAGAATTTACGTGGAAGAGATGGACCATATTCTACAGATGGTAAAGAGATTTAACATTTCACACAGAATTTACGTGGAAGAGATGGACCATATTCTACAGATGGTAAAGAGATTTAACATTTCACACAGAATTTACGTGGAAGAGATGGACCATGTTCTACAGATGGTAAAGAGATTTAACATTTCACACAGAATTTACGTGGAAGAGATGGACCATGTTCTACAGATGGTAAAGAGATTTAACATTTCACACAGAATTTACGTGGAAGAGATGGACCATGTTCTACAGATGGTAAAAAGATTTAACATTTCACACAGAATTTACGTGGAAGAGATGGACCATGTTCTACAGATGGTAAAGAGATTTAACATTTCACACAGAATTTACGTGGAAGAGATGGACCATGTTCTACAGATGGTAAAGAGATTTAACATTTCACACAGAATTTACGTGGAAGAGATGGACCATATTCTACAGATGGTAAAGAGATTTAACATTTCACACAGAATTTACGTGGAAGAGATGGACCATATTCTACAGATGGTAAAGAGATTTAACATTTCACACAGAATTTACGTGGAAGAGATTGACCATATTCTACAGATGGTAAAGAGATGTAACATTTTACACAGAATTTACGTGGAAGAGATGGACCATATTCTACAGATGGTAAGGAGGTACCATTTCCTCAACTTTGTACCATGCGCCTTACGAATCCACACGCCAAATGTGTGAAACAAAATCCCAACTGAAGGCCAGATTACCTCCCAATATATATATATATATTTTTTTTTTTTTCTTTTTAAATAAATTTATCTCAAGGCCTGACAAAGCATGTTGGGTTACGCTGCTGGTCAGGCATCTGCTTAGCAAATGTGGTGTAGCGTGTATGGATTTGTCTGAACGCAGTGACACCTCCTTGAGAAACTGAAACTGATCAAGACTGAGTGTTAAGAGGTGAAAATGATACAGAAATAATGTCCAAGTGCTGAAGTCTTTTCCCCTTGTAGCATGGAAAGCAGTGGAATTGCCATGAAATCACTGCAGTGATTTGCAGCTTTGTTCTCTTCTGTAGGAGGAAGAAATACCAACACAGACAGATGCATGGCCTGATAGGTTGTCCAAATGTTTTGTTCTCCGATCTCCCCCCCCCCCCCCCCCTTTCTTCTATAATGTTTGTTTATAAATTCTTGTTTCTTTTCTTTATTTTAGGAACACCACTTGTTATAGTTATGTTGATTGTTGTGTGAAGGATGTATACACCCTTTTCTCAAACCATAACAGCACAAAGTTCTGACAAAGGTGTTGTTTCTCAGTGGTTTTTTTGTGTGTTTTTTTCCCAGTCATCTGCTGAGCTGTATTTTGTGAACCTTTTGAGAATTGTATGAATGTGTTTTATGGGATGTTTACCTACCCTGTACTTCAGGTCAAACTTATTTCTTGCTAATCGGGTCTTCAACTGTATACTGTAAAAAGTTAGTAAATATCCATCGTCATTGTTACTTCAAATCCACATTCGGATGAGAGAGGTCCAGTGTGCAGCATGCACTCAGCGCACGTAAAAGAACCCACGGCAACAAAAGGGTTGTTCCTGGCAAAATTCTGTAGAAAAATCCACTTCGATAGGAAAAACAAATAAAAAAAACTGCATGCAGGAAAAAATACAAAAAAAAGAAAAAAGAAAAAAAAAGGTGGCGCTGTAATGTTAATGTAGCGATGCGCTGTCCCTAGGGAGAGCAGCCTGAATTTCACACAGAGAAATCTTTTGTGATAAAAAGAAATACAAATACAAAAATACAAATACATTTTCAGACTGTAGATGTGTGGGTGGGTGGGTGGAGGGTTTTGAGAGCGACTGAAGAATCAAACCCAAGTTACATGCTAGCTGGATGTATTGCAGTTGGGCCACCACTTGACACATATGTGCATGATTGTGTGTATCCTTGTTAGCACCGAGAAGAAAGATTTTTCTTTCAGTTCAAACACACATTTGTACAATCACTGTAAGTTCAAATGTATCCCAGTAAACCGTTGTGAATCATTACGTGTAAGAAGTGAAAAGATACTTTTTTGAGATACTTGTTTTGGTTTGTTTTGAATTCAGTCTGTTTATTTTAAATAGTTTGTATGCATGTTCTGTATTTTTGATCTTGTAATAAATGATTTTACCTCAGCAAACCATGAAATTTTGCTGTTCTTTTTGTTGTTGTTTTTGTTGTTCATGAGGGAAGAATATGCATGCACCCGTAACAATTTATTTATAAGGGTATTTCTATAGCCTGTAACTACAGAACACTACACACGTAACAGTGACAGAAAGAAAATGAAAAGGTTTATGCATAAAAAACCCCGACATATGAATAAAAGACTGCTCAATATTTCTTGAACTCAAGGACACGCACACATCATTCCATATAAAATTTCCAGGTGCACGCACGCACCACGCACACAGACACACACACACACACACACACAGAGTGGAAATATGCACTTAGCTGCACATACACGTGCCCCAACACTACATGATAACAGGAGTCCACTTTCAGCCAGTTCAAAACCCTTTACGAACAATACGTCATTAAGACACAAACCATACGTATGTGGAGTGATGGCCTAGAGGCAACGAGTTCGCTTAGGAAGCGAGAGAATCTGGTTCGAATCCCATAGTCGCCAGTATTTTCTCCCCCTCCACTACATCTTGGGTGGTGGTCAGGACGCTAGTCATTCGGATGAGACGTTAAACCGACGTCTCGTGTGCAGCATGCACTTAGCACAAGTAACAGAACCCACGGCAACAAAAGGGTTGTCCCTGGCAAAATTCTGTAGAAAAATCCACTTGGATAGGAGAACAAATAAAATTGCTGGCAGAAAACAACAACATCAAAAAAGTGGGTGGCGCTCTCAGTGAAGCGACGCGCTCTCCCAGAGGAGAGCAGCCCGAATTTCACACAGAGAAATCTGAAATCTGTAGTGACAAAAAAGGTTAAAACACAAATACAAATATGTGTGTGAAAGGCACAACGAAAGCGTGCAGTGCGCAAGGCCCGAGAAGCATCCACTGTCACGACAGCACCCACTCACTTGTGTCCCCCATGTGGGCGAGCCTTCAGGGCCCAGATTGGCCTCATCAGTCACCTCCGGACCCACAGCCACCGATCTTCCATCTGATATTTGAAGCCATGGTCATCTTTGAGTCCGAATGAAGAACATTTTGTTATGGTGTGTGTGTGTGAGAGAGAGAGAGAGAGAGAGAGAGAGTGAGTTTTCTAAGTGGTGTGTGTGTGTGTGTGTGCGCGTGTACGTGTGTGTATGCATGCGTGTGTGTGTGTGTGTGCGTGTGCACGAGTGTGTACGCGTGTGTGTGCGCGCGCGCGCAGTGCACGTGTATGGTGGTTGTATGTATGTGGGAGAGAGGGAGGGAGGGAGGGAGAAAATGGGTGACTGTGTGTGACACAACTCTTTTGTTCAATGCCATGATGTCTCCACGAAGGGCCTTGCAGACTTAAACAACAATGGAATTGCTCGGGTGCTTACCCTTGCGGATGACGGCCTGGTCTTCAAAACTTCAAAAAATGCTCAGGAAAGAACTGAAGCCGTCCAGAAACAACTAAACAATATTGCTCAATGGTGCAAAGACACAGGATCTTCCATCAATCCAGCGAAAGCCCAAACGTTGCTGTGCACCCTCAACAACAAAACCGCGAGCAAATCACCACCTTCTGTGTCATTCGATGGGATTCAAATTGAGAAAACTGAATGCCTACGCTACCTAGGAATACACTTTGACAGGATGCTGACCTTCAGAAAACATACGGAAAACACTGTTCTCAAATGCAAAAAGGGCCTTTCAGTCTTAAAAGCAATGGCAACCAAAGGAATTGAACAACGCCACCTCTTCCTGCTATACCAATCACTCGTCCTCAGTGTGATCGACTACGGACTTGGGCTAACAACACCGTCTCAAAGCAACCTCCTAAAATTAGAAAGAGTCCAAAATAAAGCTATGAGGCTGATCCTTGGAACAACAAAAGACACGCCCACAGAAACCATGCGATACCTGCTTGACCTTCCTTCAGTGCAGGCCAGAAACAAGTTAGAACAGGTCAAGACCTACTTCAAAGCATTAGAAAACCCTCAAAACCCACTGCATGACGCAGTCAAAGAACAAAAAGGCAGCCGTCTAGGACGAGGAAGATCATGGATGGGGCAAGCAGAAGACACAATCCAGCTAGTATGCCGACTTCAAGACCTGAAAGAAACAAAAGAATGGGAGAAAAACCCCGAAAACCTCAACCATCTATTCAACACAGTCATTTCACCCACTCTAGGAAGACATTGTCGGGAATGGCCAGAGGGCAAAACTGATGCGGAAGTGAATCTGCTTATAGAAGAAAACAGTAAAGAAGAGGACATCATCATATACACAGATGGCTCAGTCACCAAAGACCAGTCTGGCTGGGGATTCACTGCGAAACAAAATGGAAAAACAATTTGGGAAGAGAATGCTGCCTACAAAGTCACAACCTCCAGCCTAACGATGGAAGTTGAAGCCGTGACACATGCCCTTCAGTGGCTATCGTCCTTCCATACGCCCGGAAACCAACATGCCATGATTCTAACCGACTCAATGAGCCTCATACAGAAAATTGAAAACGGAATGGGAAGCCCAGAGTGGCATAACGCAATGCGCAACTTTCAGATTAAAAAACTCACATGGTCATACTGCCCGGGACATGCAGGTGTTAAGGGAAATGAGCGAGCTGACAGACTTGCTGGTAACGCAACACCAACGAGCAGCCTACATCAAGGAAAATCGGAAATCCTCAGAAAAGTCAAAGAATACCAAAAAGAACAGGTACAAGGCCATCACACCATTGATCGCCTCAAAGAAATAAAAGCAGAGAGAGGGAGCGGCCGCAAATCTAACATGAAAGGTAGAGCACGATGCTTTGCAAATCAAACAAATATCGGCATCATTTCCAAACCAACATTGCGCAAATTTCTTCAAAACGGAACAGAGTCTCTGTGGGCCTTTCCAAATACAATAGACCGAGCAACACACTAGACGCCACGTTCTTGGCATCAGAGATCTTTTCCCATCCCTCTTGCGGCCAGTCAGTGGCGGCTGTGTGTGTTTGTGTGTATGTGTGGGTCTGTGCTTTTGAGTGCGTTTGTGAATGCGCGAGAGTGAAATTGTACACAAGTGTCAGGAGAGATATGTGTACGTGTGTGTGTGTGTGTGTGTGTGTGTGTGTGTGTGTGTGTGTGTGTGTGAGGGGAGGTGGGAGTGCGGGGGGAGGTGGGGTAGAGGATGAGGTATGTGAGTGTATGCATGCCTACACTGTGGGAGCAACAGGATATTGGAACGTATATATATATATATATATATATATATATATATATATATATATATATATATATCTTTGTATGTACGTGTGTGGGGTTGGGGGTGGGAGATATGGGCGTATGTGTGTGTGCTTGTACAAGTAAGTGTTCATCTCTGTGAGTGTGTGTTTGTGTGTGTGTGTGTGTGCCGTGGAAGCTGCGATACGTAGACTAGAAATGAGTGTGTGGAGGAGGGGGTAGAGGAGGTGCAAGGTAATGTGTGTGTGTGTGTGTGTGTGTGTGTGTGTGTGTGTGTGTGTGTGTATGTGTGTGTTGGAGCTCATGTACGTTTATATGTATTTGACTGTGCTTTCATATGTGCTTGTACAAGTAAGTGTTCATCTCTGTGAGTGTGTGTTTGTGTGTGTGTGTGTGTGTGTGTGTGTGTGTGTGTGTGTGTGTGTGTGTGCCGTGGAAGCTGCGATACTTAGACTAGAAATGAGTGTGTGGAGGAGGGGGGTAGAGGAGGTGCACGGTAATGCGTGTGTGTGTGTGTGTGTGTTGGAGCTCATGTACGTTTATATGTATTTGACTGTGCTTTCATATATGTGAAACTGCATGTCTGGTGCATTTCTGTTATGCATGTGTGGGTGTATGTGTGAATGTGTGTCTTCATATTTTACATTTATTTGCTTATTTATCACCATTGTTGTCTTATTTATTTATTTATTTATGTTTTATTATTATCATTTTATTAGTATTACTAATATTATTACTACTACCTTTTTCTATATTATAATTATTATTTATTTATTTATTTATTTATTTATGCAAGCTTATCTATTATTTATTCCCCCGTTTTTTTTTGTTTTTTGTTTTTGTTTTTTGTTTTTGTGTGTGTGTGTGTGTGTGTGTGTGTGTTCTCAAGGCCTGACTAAGCGCGTTGGGTTACGCTGCTGGTCAGGCATCTGCTTGGCAGATGTGGTGTAGCGTATATGGTTTTGTCCGAACGCAGTGACGCCTCCTTGAGCTACTGAAACTGAAACTGAAACTCAATGCCATGGGTTCTTTTACCTGCGAAAATGCCATACCACGGACAGGGGGCTCGGGTCATCATCATCTCATGAGAAAGGCTAGCACTCCGCACCACTAGAAAGTTCAGATGACGGCGTAGAAATACAATCCGAGATGTTGACGCCGAGCGCAATAACCGAGTGGTTTAAACGTTGGACTTTCAGTCTGAGGGTCCCGGGCTCGAATCTGGGGCATTAAGTTTGTTTTCATGCAGGCGAGACTCTTAATGAAATAATAAGAAGAAAAAAACTCTTTTCAAGCAACCGACACTGCCTTTGTGTAGAATCTAAAAATTGTTCTCTTCTTTGGTCAACAAAAAACCAAACAAATATATATCTGTGACAGTTATCTATATCCCTACATATATCCATATATACATGTATGCAGACAACACAGGAATGTCTCCAACCAACAGACATCGTCACCACTATGTGTGGTACTGCACTGTGCCTCTCTGGGGCAAGAATCAAAATAAAATGCAGTAGCTGAGTGGTTAAAGCGTTGCACTTTCAAGCTGATGGTACTGAGTTCGAATCTCGGTAACGGCACCTGGTGGGTAAAGGGTGGAGATTTTTTCCGATCTCCCAGGTCAACATATGTGCAGACCTGTTAGTGCCTGAACCCCATTTGTGTAGAAGATCAAATACGTTGAATATCCTGTAACCCATGTCAGCGTTCGGGTGGGTTATGGAAACAAGAACAAACCCAGCATGCACATCACCGAAAACGAAGTATGGCTGCCTACATGGCGGGGGTAAAAACGGTCATACTCGTAAAAGCCCACTCGTGGACATACGAGTGAAGGTCGGAGTGGCAGCCCATTAACCCTTTCACCGCCAGTCAATCTCGAGTACAAAATTCCCTTGTGGGATAAACACAGATAAGACAGTGGCTAAGAATAGCTGGGGATTCCCTGTGCAATGTATAGAAAATATGGCCTATCCTACCACCGAACATTAAGAGCAGTAGGTTCATGGATTACAGACCAATGAATGGTCACCTTTCAGTGACATGGGTCCTCTTCCACGCCTGTGCATAAATGCGAGCTTGGCGGTGAAAGGGTTAACGAACGAGAAGAAGAACGCACAATGAGGGTTAAGGCACAAGCATGTCTGCACTTTATGTTCACCTTGGAGACAGGGAAAGAACCCCACCCCCTCTTCACTCAAATACGCAGGTTTGATTGGAACCCAGGACCCAGTGCACTTAACCACTCGGCCACCGATCTTGTCTCGTGAGGTCTTGAAGCTCAGGGTGTCAGGGTCAAGTGATGACGTGTGAAGTAAAGGATTGAGATGATTGGCTCAAAGGCTTCCTTTTCTTTTCAATTTCTGTGCTTTATTTTCTGCAACGAATATCAAAAAGCGCAGGATAATTTGCAGCACCGGACTTGGTCAGTATGCGCGCGCGCACACACACACACACACACACAACCTTTGATACCTTAACTAATATTGTTTCCATTCCAGATACCATTGGTGTACTCTGTTACAAAAAACAAAACAAACCCCCCCCCAAAAAAAACTCATATGCACGAACTTTCACGCACATATACCCTCTCTCTCTCTCTCTCTATATATATATATATATATATTCTATCTTCCATACTTTGTATGATTAAATATGTCTGTGAAAATACAGTTGTATCTTGTAAAAAAAAAATATACATGCAATCACGTACAGACAGATAGAGATACACAAACTCACATTTCATTCTTTATCAATTCATGTTATTTCAGTCAATATACAATATATGTATTCAGAAAACAAAACAAAACAGAATGCATGAAAGTAGTCACACACACACACACACACACACACACACACACACAAAGAAATGCCTGTTATTCTCCGATTCTTTCACAGGTTGCAGACTGATTTATTCTGTTGCGCGCGCGCGCGCGCGTGTGTGTGTGTGTGTGTGTGTGTGTGTGTGAGAGAGAGAGAGAGAGAGAGAGAGAGAGAGAGAGAGAGAGAGAGAGAGAGAGCATGAGATGGACATGATTATTTTCGGTTGTCACCCAGGCCATTTCTTGTTGCCCTCAGCAAAGATTGTCACGATTGTTTCCATTACCAACATTTATCACATTTCCTGTTTCTTTCACCAGAATTTATCACCTTTTGTGTTGCCACAGTTTGACAACGTTTCATGTTTCCGTCGCCAGAAATCCTATTTCTTGTTGCCACCAACGCACACAGTCACCATGTCTTGTTGCCACCAACACACACAGTCACCATGTCTTGCTGCCACCAACACACACAGTCAGCATGTCTTGTTGCCACCAACACACACAGTCACCATGTCTTGTTGCCACCAACACACACAGTCACCATGTCTTGTTGCCACCAACACACACAGTCAGCATGTCTTGTTGCCACCAACACACACAGTCAGCATGTCTTGTTGCCACCAACACACACCGTCAGCATGTCTTGTTGCCACCAACACACACAGTCAGCATGTCTTGTTGCCACCAACACACACAGTCAGCATGTCTTGTTGCCACCAACACACACAGTCACCATGTCTTGTTGCCACCAACGCACACAGTCACCATGTCTTGTTGCCACCAACACACACAGTCAGCATGTCTTGTTGCCACCAACACACACAGTCAGCATGTCTTGTTGCCACCAACACACACAGTCACCATGTCTTGTTGCCACCAACACACACAGTCAGCATGTCTTGTTGCCACCAACACTCACAGTCACCATGTCTTGCTGCCACCAACACACACAGTCAGCATGTCTTGTTGCCACCAACACACACAGTCACCATGTCTTGTTGCCACCAACACACACAGTTAGCATGTCTTGTTGCCACCAACACACACAGTCACCATGTTTTGTTGCCACCAACGCACACAGTCACCATGTCTTGCTGCCACCAACGCACACAGTCACCATGTCTTGTTGCCACCAACACACACAGTCACCATGTCTTGTTGCCACCAACACACACAGTCACCATGTCTTGTTGCCACCAACGCACACAGTCACCATGTCTTGTTGCCACCAACACACTGTGTTGTGTTCGTAAAGTGCTTTGAGTCCAGTCTCTGACCGAAGACATGCGCTATTTCATTTGTATCAATATTATCACAGCAAAATGTGTCAGTTTTGAAAAGGTTTACAAGTATATACTAATAATTTGAAGTCAGAGAGCACTGCTTTTTCTCCCAGTGTTAAGATACATCATTTGTACGTTCCCCCACTGCCGCCTGTGACAGTGTTATAATATATGCATATCACTTGTTTCAATCAGTTGTCTGCCGAGGTGAAAATTCAACACTGGTTCGCCGTTCGCCGGTGTTAATTTCCGTCTGCATACAGCAAGAAATCGACCAATATCAGCATTTCTAGGTTTCAAAACATTTATGCATACCTTGATACGACGAACTCATTGTGATGTTCGATTTGTTCTTTCGTTTCGGTTCTGGTGCAATTTGTAGTAAGACGTTTCTTTTCTTTTGTCTATAAACAATAAACGGGGTACCGTGATGCCTGTCTAAGCGTGACGGATTTCTCTGTGTTAAATTCGGGCTGTCAACAGATTTCTCTGTGTTAAATTCGGGCTGCTTTTTTGTATTTTTTCTGCTTGCAGTTTTATCTATTTTCCTATCGAAGTGGATGTTTTTTTTAACAGATGTTAGCCAGGCGGGACAACCATTTCGTTGCCGTGGGTTCTTTTGCGTGCGCTAAGTGCATGCTGCACACGGGACCTCGGTTTATCGTCTCATCCGAATGACTAGCGTCCAGACCACCACTCAAGGTCTGGTGGGGAAGATACTGGCGATGGTTGGATGCCGGGGGTCTTTCAGTATAAATAGCATCCCCACCTTCTGGAAATTATGTGTAAGAAATGTCGTCTTTTCCGTTGCTCTCTATATTACTGACGTTTCTTCCATCACAGGGGGAAGGTGGCAGAATGGTTAAGACGCTCAGCTGCCAATACAGAGAGTCTGTGAGGGTGTGGGTTCGAATCCCGCTCTCGCCCTTTCTCCCAAGTTTGACTGGAAAATCAAACTGAGCGTCTAGTCTTTCGGATGAGACGATAAACCGAGGTCCCGTGTGCAGCACGCACTTGCGCACTGAAAAAGAACCCATGGCAACGAGAGTGTTGTCCTCTGGCGAAATTACGTAAAATGAAATCCACTTTCATAGGTACACTTATGTGTAAGTGCATGCTCACAGGCCTGACTAAGCGCGTTGGGTTATGCTGCTGGTCAGGCATCTGCTCAACAGATGTGGTGTAGCGTGTATGGATTTGTCCGAACGCAGTGACGCCTCCTTGAGAAAGTGAAACTGAAACTGATCTTCCATCACTATTGTTTGTTTGTTTTTCTTTTTTTGGTGCCTTCCCAGTCTATTCAGTCTAAAGCAGTCTAAAGCACGCACACACACACACACACACACACACACACACACACACACGCACGCACACATGTCCACAGACAGATAGACACATAGTCACACACACACACACGAACACACACACACAGACTCACAACCAAAAGAACAATAACACACACAAGCGTGCACACATACACAATGTATACCCACCAACCCACACCTAGACCCCCAAGTCCACATACACCCCTACATACACACCTGACCCATTTACACGAGCACCCCCCCCCCCCCCCCCCCCCGCCCGCAGCCCCTCACCCCCAACAAAATGGCACACACATACACACACACACTATGCCCCGCCCACACAAAAATACACATACCTACACCATTCCCCGAGCTCCCGCCAACACACAAGAATACAACTACCAACACGAATACACATCTACACACCCACCACACACACACACACACACACACACACACACACAGCTCCTTCCCCCAGCACCACCCCCGTCCCCAGCCTACACACGAAAAAACACATCTACAATACACATCTACACACACACATCTACACCCCCACCACCTACCTGCACCTACACACACACCCCACCCACCAACACACACCTTGCTATCTCTTTGAACGGCGGAACTAACCGAGAAAAATTCACCAGTCCCAATAAATTGATAGGGATCGCGAACGTATGTATGTATGCAGCAAGCACAGAGGCCGCCAATCCACGTCAAGTGCTGGTCGACATCATCCATCTTCTTCTTCTGCCGTCCGACGTTTCGAAACCAAGGACACAGTGCCCCGCGCTAAAACTGTTCCCCTGTTAGATTTTACCCAGGACAATTTCACACACACACACACACACACACACACACACACACACACACACACACACAGAGAGAGAGAGAGAGAGAGAGAGAGAGAGAGAGAGAGAGAGAGAGAGAGAGACGGAATCTGTACTCTGCGTGCCCGCTTTCAAGTACGCACGAACCCACTACGCATGCACGCAGACAGACAGACAGGCACACACACTATGAGTGAGCACGAGCTTTCGTAACCAAGGCAACCGTGTGTTGTGTACATATAATATATATATATATATTTAACTTGACAATTATCAATTGATTGAAATACCAGATTCCTCCCATTTTTCAAGTCAACATAAGTTCTAACCTACTCAACTTTCACAACCCCCTTGATATGAACAAACCAGCAGAAAGGCTAATTGGCACGTTGGTGATGAAATAAAGAAAATATTTGATCATGCATTCTCCAACACTTCAGTTCAGTTCAGTAACTCACGGAGGCGTGACTGCGTTCGAACAAAAAAAATTAATGCATATACGTTACATCACATCTGCTAAGCAGATGCCTGACCATCAGCGTAATCCAACGCGCTTAGTCCGGCCTCAAAGGAAAAACAAAACAAAGCAAACATAACAAACGGAGTGCGGCTGCCTAAGTACTCGGAGAAATACGATCAACTGTAGTTCTAAACTACTGAACATGGGGCTTGCAGCTCGTGAGGACGGGGAGAGAAGAAGAAGAGGAAGAGGAGGAAGAGGAGGAGGAGGAGGAGGAGGAGGAGGAGGAGGAAGAAGCACTGACATTTGTATTTGTATTTGTATCACAACAGATTTCTCTGTGTGAAATTCGGGCTGCTCTCCCCAGGGACAGCGCGTCGCTACACTACAGCGCCACCCATTGTTTGTATTTTTTCCTGCGTGCAGTTTTATTTGTTTTTCCTATCTCAGTGGATTTTTCTACATAATTTTGCCAGGAACAACCCTTTTTTTTTGCCATGGGTTCTTTTACGTGCGCTAAGTGCATGCTGCACACGGGACCTCGGTTTATCTTCTCATCCGAATGACTAGCATCCAGACCACCACTCAAGGTGTAGTAGAGGGGGAGAAAATATCGGCGGCTGAGCCGTGAATCGAACCAGCACGCTCAGATTCTCTCGCTTCCTAGGCGGACGCGTTACCTATAGGCCATCACTCCACAATTCAAGGTTCCATTTCATTTCGTTAAGGTTCAACAGTAGAGGGTTTAAAGAGAGACAGTTCGTGCAAAGTCTCCAAATTTAGCCTGTTCAGACGTTACAACATGGTGTCCATCAGCCACAGAGCAGATCGGTTTCCAGGGGAGCTGTGTCCTGGTGCTGATGTTCAAGACACGGAAACGAGTGTCCAGGGTTCTAGTCCTGTATACACCCTGGGGATTCGTACTCATCCCACTCCTCTACTAGACCTTCAGTTGTGTTCTGGGTGCTAGTCTTTCGAATGAGACGATAAACCGAGGTAATGTGTGCAGTATGATGCACATAAGGCATGTAAAACAACCCACGGCAACAAAAGGGTTGACCCTCGCAATATTCTGCTGAAAAATCCACTTTGATGACAGGATAAAAACCCACCTGCAGACAGAAAACAGGGCATCAATGTGGTGCCATGCTTTCCCAGGGTGGGGCTGGGTTGGGGTTTCAGCTATAATTTCACACAGATAATTTTCTGTGAAGGTGAATACATCACTATTTAGCGTCAAATGAAGTAATTTCGTATTTGCATGAATATACGAAAACTGCCCGGGAACACTTTTGGTGTGGGTGTACACATTGCATGTGCGTTTTTCACATGGAAAAGCAAACCACTTCGTGATCGCCTGGGGACAGACTTTGAAGCTAATGATGACATTTTCCACTCGACAGATTCTTCCGAAGCGTGTTGGAGGTTGAATTTCTTATGTGCAGCGTTCCTTTGTACGGGGCTAAAATGGAGCCTTTATTGCCGATGTTCGATTTAACGTTTTTGATAAACATGGACAGACATGGTATGAAGAAGCGTGTTATAGCTATTCTCTAAAAAAACAAAAACAAAAACCCCAGTAAAACCGTATGGATGCTGGTGCAAGTGTAAGTGTCATAAGATGTTACGTGTGTGCGGTATCTCTATAAATTTTGAGAGAATTTAACACATCATTTTGAAGGTGAGTGCTTATGCTTGATAAAAAATGCCGTGTGTACATCAAATAATTTAAATGAATAATGCCTTATACAGGAAGTTTAACTGTGCTATACACAATCACTTGAACGTTAATGTTTCTGACTTTGTAAAATATTTGTTATTTACTGTTTCTCTTGTTAAACCAAAGACTTCTTTGAATTTATTAATTAAATTTTTTTTTTCATTCGTCTGTCAGACAAAAGGTTAATTAATGGCTTTTCCTTTCACGTTGTTCACAAAGTAATTTTTGACTCATCTCATGTGCGCGCGCGCGCGTGTGTGTGTATGTGTTAAACTTTTACAGATTTATTTTCTCTGAAAATTCTTTGTCTGCCAATACCAACTTTGGAATCGTCATACCAATAACTGGTTGCAGTTCGTCCGGGTTAATGGATTATGAACGGTTTATTTCGTTGAGACTTCTGATCGAGAAATTTATAACTGGGCTCTACCCAGTTGCCTGAACGTGTGTCTGGGTGTGAAGACGGCATATCGTTTTTCTTGTTCGCAATTAAGAGAAAAGAAATATAAATTCTGGACTGAACACACCCAGCGACACTTACTACACCATCGACGTGTTTACTGCATATGAATAATTCAATGTGGATTCTGATTTAACTAGCGGTACACAGGTGCGCAGATCTAGAGAAAACGGTTACATGTTGCGGTGTGCTTGAGGCGATGGCAACATCTCCTTCACCAGGAAATTAATTGATAAATAACAAAAATCTTAAATAATCGAGATGCATCGAAATAACATGATTTAAACGGTGTTATCACTCCGAATAGTCAATTTTTAACGCTAGAAAACAAATTTGAATGTCAGTTTTGGGTGTCAGATGGCAGATGCGTTTTAGCGCTGCGAGTTATTCTCTTGCTTCATATTTCATTCGTCTTTGAAAGATGGCATTCAAATGTGAAAATGAATACTGAATCTAGATGTCAACGATCACCAGTACATAAGACGTAAAATCAAACAAAACAGAATCCTCCTGAAATCAATAAACATTTCAATGAAGACGTTTCAAATATTTTTTGGGGGGATTTATAATGTTCTAGAAAACAACAAAACGAAATAGAAACTGAACCCCCCCCCCGCCCCCCCCACAAAAAAACAATCCCCCCCCCCCCCCGCACCCCAAACCAACAGAACCCCTAAAACTATACCAAGATGAATGGAAGCAGTATCAGCAGAGTCGCTAACGAAAGCTCCAGAACCAGCAGTGCTCTTACTGCCATCAGCTCCAGCAGTGATGACAAATACAGCAGTGAGATTCCAGAGGTGGAGAAAATCATCGAGGCCACAGTGCTGGGACTGATCTCCCTTGTGTCGGGATTGTCGAACTTGTCCCTGTGGGTGGTGATTCTGGGAACGAGGTCTTTACGTCAGCAGTCGGCCATGTTGCTGTTGCTGTGTCTCTCCCTGGCTGATCTGCTGGTGTCCTTCTTCAGCATGCCCATCACGGTTGGGACCATCGCTTCTGGCAGGTCTGTGTGTGTGTGTGTGGGAGGGTGGCGGGGGTGGGGGTGGGGGTGATTTGTGTTTGTGTGTGCCGTATGGGGGGGGGGGGGGGAGAGTGCGTGCGTGCGGGGTGATTGTGTGTGTGTGTGTGGGGAGGGGGGGGGGGGTTGGTGGGGGGAGAGGGAGGGGTAGGGGTTGTGGTAGTTGGTGGGTTGGTGGGTTGGCGGGGGGGGGGGGGGAGGGGAGGGGGGGAAAGGGGTGTGTGATTCGTGTGCGATTGTATGTAGGGGTGGGAAGTAGCTGTATTGGTGTATTAATATTTGTGTATGTTGTATGTGTGGGGGTGGGGTGAGGGTGGGGGTGTGTGTGATGGTATGTGTGAGTGGGGGTAGTTGGTGGTTGGTGGGTTTGTGTATGTTAAATGCGTGTGTGTGTGTGTATGTGTGTATGTGGTTGGGGTGTGTTCGGCGTGGGGTGTGATTCTGATTGTATGTGTATACGGGTTAGTATGGGTGTGTGTGTGGAGTGGGGAGGGGGGGAGGTAAAGGGTCATTAACTACTATGATAAATGCTTTATATCTAAATGGCAAAGTGTGTGAGAGAGAGACAGAGAGACTGAGACAGAGAGAGAGAGAGAGGGAGAGAGAGAGAATGCGTGCGTGCGTGCGTGCGTACGCCTTGACGTTTTTGCCTTGTGGTAGTCGTCTTTAAGGTACTTTATTTAAAGGATGAAGAGCCATATGAATCGGTTGAGTCCATTTAACAAAAATGTTAATTTTTTCTTGCATGGTAAGAGAAACCTACTGATCATTAGTATTGCTCCTATCGAAAGTGATGTCATCAGCAGGCATTTCGCAGTGTGTTTCTATGAATAAAAGTTGATCATTTATGTACAAGGAAAACGACAGAGGGCCAAAGTCTGAACCCTGTGTGATACCAAATTTGTTTGGAAGTCTTTGTATTTAAAGAGAATACTTGTTGCATTTTGCCTGTTTGAAAGAAAGGATGAAATCAATACCTATGCCCTGTGAGATAATCTATAGAATGATGATTTTTTTAAAAAGTCATGATTGATAACGTCAAAAGCTTTTGTGAAATCTAAGAAAAGAACGTCAGGTAAATTGTTAAGTATTGATACTAGAATAGCATTTGTCTTTTAGATTTGTTAGAGCTGTGTGGCAAGTGATTCGTATCGTATCGTATCGTATCGTGTCGTGTCGTATCGTATTGTGTCGCGTCGTATCGTATCGTATCGTATAGTATCGTATCGTATTGTGTCGCGTCGTATCGTATCGTATCGTGTCGTATCGTATAGTATAGTATCGTATCGTATCGTATCGTATCGTATCGTGTCGTGTCGTGTCGTATCGTATCGTGTCGTATCGTATCGTATCGTATAGTATCGTATCGTATCGTATTGTGTCGCGTCGTATCGTATCGTGTCGTATCGTATTGTGTCGTATCGTATCGTACCCGCCGTGTATGCAGGTGGGTGCTGGGAGAAGGGATGTGCACAGTGACGGCATTCCTCAACATGGTGACGTTGGTGAGCAGCGTCATGTCTCTGGGGCTGATCAGCATCAACCGCTACGTCAAGATCTGCCGGCCCCACCACTACAACCGCCTCTACACCCTTCCCAGGATGCTCCTCATGTCCTTCGGTACGTCATCACATATGTGACCTCATTTTCTGTCAGTGGCGTATAATCATTACGTCAGGTCGATGTCAGTTAATGTATTGACGTCATGTTTGCCAACCATCTCAGGTCTTCAAGGCGAAGAGCGGGAGAGTATGACACGTCACGTGTTCTCACATGTCGTTGTAACATGACGTCACTTGTTCAGCACCAAGTCCCGTGTCTTAGAAGCAGAGTCTTAGACGATGTCAGACATGTCCGCGGGTTCGATTCCCATACACGGATCCCCCACCTCAACTGCATGCATGCGTCGCAGGTTTGTGTGTGCATGAAAGCAGGCACGCACAGTACAGATTCTGTGTGTGTGTGTGTGTGTGTGTGTGTGTGTGAAATTGTCATGGATAAATCTAACAACTCAACTAGATCTTAAGTGGTGGTCTGAATGCTAGTCATTTGGTTGAGTTGATAAACCGGGGATAGGGGAGGGAATAATAGTCACTCAGCTCATTTCCAATGTTGCTGGAGATGGACAGCAACCCATAATCCAGAGAAGCCAACCCTCTCGGATCCTGACTGGTACTGCTGTGGTCAGCTCCACAGCACCTGACCAGTCAGTTCTTAGCAGCCCCTCCCCCCCTCCCCCCCAACATGTACAGTGGTCCACCAAGGATATGGGCCCCAAGGAGATCTGCACATTAGCACTTCACTAAGTCCCCAGTACTGGAACACATCCCCTCTTTACTTGCCGAGCCCATTAAACAGGGGTACTGTATACTAAATGTTTTTTTTTTTTTTTTTTTTTTTTAATGAATGTGAGATGTAATCCGCCCATCTAAAAACAAAAATAACTCGTGTGAGACAAGCAGACACACAGCCCCACTTAATACCCTGCTAGCATAACCAGTGATATAGTGGAGCCATTTTTACGCCCGTTATACATTTCCAATCATTTTACCAAGTAACATAATTTAACACACGAAACTGTAGTGCAGTACTGTAAACATATATTCACAGAATCACAGAAAAGCCTTTTGCCCTCATAATCAGTGTCCATTTATGTGCTTTTTGATCACTTGTTGTGAACAGACCCTTGTTTAAATCAGGCATAGTGTATACTACATTTACCTACAGCTCAATAAAGATTTAACTCTGTGGAAAATACATGGTCCTTAAACTTTTTGTCAATGTGATTTTTGAAGGCGTTTACCGATGGTGCATTGATGGTGTCATAGGAAAGGTTATTCCACAGATTTAAAGAATAGAGATCAGGTTCGATCACCATTGTATTCAGCTTCCACAAGAGCCACACCTCATGTTACACGCAGAAAGATCCAGACACTGTTGACCTCTGCCCAAGCAATCCCTCTAGAACAGAATGGGAACTTCAGCCTGGACAGAAACTGACCCTGAAACGTTTATTCGAAGACAGAAAATTATACGGGTGCTGATAACCACAGCTACAGACCTGAAACCCAAGAGTTCTAAACCGTCGAACCTCTGCTTGACCAGACAGCAGCCGTTCTCACATTGACTAACACCAGTGCTGATGATCACAACTGCAGATCTGAAACCGAACAGATCTAAATCGTCGCACATCTACTTGACCAGACAGCACTCAGTCTCATACTGATCAAACTCAACAGCTCCAACTGAACTGTAATTATCTTAACAGTGAACGTCACTGTTAAAACATAGATCTAACCATATAGATTAGTCTGCATTTCAAAACCACTTGTGGAACTTACGTCGACTAGGCAGTAAACTTGCTTCAACCCAATGAGCGAAAATTAATTATAGGGTACTTACAGACATTGAGTATGGAGAAACAGATTTGAAGTAGAATCCACTTAATCTCCTCCAAAGCAAAATACCACACTCCTTAAATCACATGTCTACAACAATTCAAGGCATACTTTGCACACCACGAACTCATTGCAAGCTTAACCTTCACGTCTCTTCACTGAACCCAAGAGAAAGAACAGCTAAAACTCTGCTAACAACATCCGTGACACTGAACAGCTTATGCCATTTTGGATCAGCGTCTTTGATTGGACATCCTCTCGCTAGACCACCAAAGTGATGACTGATCTTCTCACTGGATTGCCCCAGAACGTTCTGCCGACCGGTTGAAAACCCAACGCTAGCAACTCTGTCGGAATCCTCCTGTCTAAAATAGACTGTTCCTAAGTGGAGGGAAGGTTCTTACAACCCTTAATCCTCAATGAACATCGCCCACAAATCCATTGGCACACGGCAATTTTCACCAATGTAAATTTTGCAGATGGGTCAAGCCATTAGACATGGTGAATCCCTGACGCTGAGGCCCTTTTTGGGATTGACAAATATCTTTTTCCTTTTTGCAAGATATTGTGCTGTCACAGAAAGTGGAAATGCCAAAGCACATCGTTCTGGCCACTGCAGTTCGCCATCGAACAGGAAGGGCTGAACATGTCAGCATTTGGAATCACTCTGGCCACTGTGTCTGAAGTTGTGCCCCTGGACTTGAAACTGCAGTTGCATCAAAGCAGTAGCTTGCTGCCAGAAAGAAACTCTCCTGATAACGTGATTCTTCACTTCTGCAGATATAATGTTGATTTACAGGGTCTGTCATAGCACGTTCAACACATGGAACTGCCATTCCAGAAGTGACATGAAACTCTGGAATCGAGGCCCAGACAGGTGCTCAGTAGCACACAGCTTTCATCAAGTTTCAGGTTTTAATTATCCTTTCACTCCTATTGGAGTATGGAGGATTACTGCAAAATAAACTTTTCATGCCCAGAACAAACATTTCCAAATACACAACAATGTCACATAAAAGTTGAGAAAACACAAATGTCTTTTAACTCCAAAAGTATAACTAGACAACATTTGCAAATCTAATCATCTTACTTACAGCTAAAATGACTCTTTTTTGCCTCCTTTGAGCATATTACAAAAATTAAAAACCGATTTTGGAGACAAATATTTTTTAGGAACATATCTATTTCGTAACTGATCATAATTGGGACATTCCATTATAAAATGAAACTCATCACCAACCAATCACAGACATGTTACAAACCTTACAAAGCCGTAACTCTCGTGGTATGCCTTTGTGTCTCCCTGTTTCTATTTCCAGCTTATGATTACTACTTCGAAATCTGAAGAAACTGATAACGTAATTATCAGGCATTTGACTTATATATTTTTCTCTACCATATCCACTTTTGAAATTTCGATAAAACAAACACACACACCTAGCCTTGAGCGTCAGGCTCCAGAGCTCCAGCCATGTTTCACAAATGATAATGTGGAGCCTGTACTAAACATTGTTGACACTCGTTCCCCTACTAGAGAGTCTGCAGATGTTCTGCTATGTACCACTTCAGGTAGATTCTGACCAGATATCTACACGTCTTCTGTCAGCAATGAATTCCAGGATAGAAAGGGTGGGTGTCACTCACTAGGACGAATCTGATCATTGTGCAAGAGCAGTAAATAATTGACTGTGCAACTTGTGGTTCATACTATCACAGACTGTGTAACCGTGCAATACTTTCTGCAGATGTCACTGGATGTAACCAGACAACTGGGTCAGGAGTATGCCTTTGTCACGTTTGACATTGCAGTTGCAATGAAAGCACCAATGACCTTTTGGCAAAACAAACAGCCCCAGAGCGAACGTTGTGCTTCGTGGAGTGTCTCACTTGTTCTTTCCCTGATAGTCTCGGAAACCCCATGAGAGGAACGGCCTTTAGAGGCATTGTTCAGTTCAGCAACCGCACTGCGGGCTCCACTGAAGCGTTTGTTGCCGGGAAACACAACAATCCTGGTGTGTGAAGCTCTGTAGAGACTTCTTCTGGGACAATTTCTTAAGTCTCACTAAGTGCAAAGGAACTCTTTGAGGACACAAGTGAGCATCTTGATGATCTTGTTGATCACACGCTTTCGACACATTACAAAAACAGGGTATTTGTAACCAAATCCTGGTATATTCATACCATATTTCATTTTGGCAGACAGGTGTTTTTTTATGGCAGCTGATCAAACTCTCCGAGTCGGGAAAGCATAATGAAAATCGCTTCCACCCCCCAACCCCTCCCCACCAGGGTGGGGGGGTTATGGTCACCTGAATCACAATGTGGTAATATATTGTATAGTACTTGATCGTATCATATGGTATTTTCCTGTTGAACCATATCGTATCGTTTCATGTTCTGCTATATCCAATGTTCTTGTATGTGCAAAAAAAAAAAAAGAAAAAAAAAAGAAAAAAAAAAGCGTACCCCCCCCCAACACACACACACACACACCCATGATAACTCCTGACCAAAAGGTGTGTTATTGCAGGTGTGTGGTGCCTGTCGGCAGCTCTCTCCAGCCCCCCTCTGCTGGGCTGGTGCCGCTACGACTACCTGCCCCGCCAGTCCTTCTGCTTCAGTGACTGGCCTTCCTCCATCTCCTACACCTTCTTCATGATCGTCGTCTGCTTCGGGGGTCCTCTGTCCATGATGACTTTCTGCAACGTCCGCATCCTGCAGACCTACCGCCAGAGCCAGAAGAAGCTGCAGCAGCTGCAGCAGCAGAGTCACAGCAGCTCCTGGCAACCGAGCAGCTCCTCCGCTGCAGAGGGGTCTGCCGGCAACAAACGTCCTATGAGGAGACGTCCGCAGGATGTGTCTGTCCAGGTAGTGGTCACTCCCGCAGATAAGGAGACTACGAGTTCCTCAGTGGACGGGGAGAACGTATCATCGAATTCTGCACAGCCGCCATTACTGCTGGACGTGGGGGTCGGGGGTGGGTCGGAGCCAGTGGGTGACGACGATCATGCTGTGTCTGAACTGACCACGATGACTGGCCAGGCAGATTCTTCCTCTTTCTGTTCCGCTAGTCAGAGCGAGGAGACGGACCCCGCGGATCTCAAAATAGGTCCGTGGTCTGACTCAGCTTTGGCTTCTTCCAGCATGGCTACCACGTCTTCAATGATGCAGGATGCGAGTCAACAAAGCTCACCTGTCACCAGGAAAAGCCCCTCCCCCTCCCCCCTCTCTCATTCCCCTTCCTCCTCCGCTTACCAGAGACAGCAGCAGAAGAAGAAAGAGAAACGGCGTGCAGAGGAGTTCCAGTTGGCGTTGATGCTGATGGTGGTGGTGGTGGTGTTCTTGGTGTGCTGGTTCCCTTTCTGCATCACCATGTTCCTGTCGGTCTTCGCTCCGAACGCGTTGCCTCGCCCCCCGGACATGTTCACCCTGCTGCTGGGCTACAGCAACAGCTGCGTCAACCCCATTGTGTACGGCGTCAGCAACAAGCGGGTCAAGCAGGGCTACAAGTCTTTCTGGCACCAGTTCTGCGCCTGCTGCGGCAAAGGAGGGGGCCAGCGCTTCGACGACCAACACAGGAGCATCACTTGAGTCGTTTTGGAATAAAGTGGGGACAACTTTTTTTTTTTTTTTTGGGGGGGGGGTGAGGGGGGAGGGGGGAGGAACTGGGGCGGGGGGAGGGGGGAGGAACTGGGGCGGGGGGGGGAGGGTCCCGGGAACTTTGAGACATTTTGTTTTCCATATTTCAACGATGATGATGGTGGACAACATTCTTTTTTTTGTTTTGTTTTGTTTTTGTTCCCAAGAACTTGGGACAATTTCTTTTCCATATTTCAACGATGACGATGACTGATCATGGGGGAGATCAAGATTAATTCTTGATGCAGTGGGTCCATTTCGGTTTGGGAACTACCTACTTCACAAAGGCTGTGTATTCTCATGATATATATTCTGGCGTCGACCAGGCTGAGAGATAAGACACCTGCAGTGTTGGGTCAGTAAATCTGATCTCTGCGCCTCCTGCTGTTGATAGCTGGGTGGGAGTGGGGTTGAAGGGGTGGGGACTTGGGGGCTGGGGGTTGGGGGTGTGGGGGGAGGGGGGTGGGCAGTATATGAACCACTAATGGAGGACCAGCACTCCAGTAACAGTCATGCACTTTTTTTTTATTTTAGGCCTCTAAAAAAAAAAAACATTCTTAATCAGTGTGTGTGTGTGTGTGTGTGTGTGTGTGTGTGTGTGTCCCTCTCTCTCTCTCTGTGTTGTTTGCTGCAAAGGCATTGAATTGTTTCATGTTGTTTTTATCTGTGTGTGTGTGTGCGCGCACGTGTGTGTGTGTGTTCTTTCATTCATTAGTTTAAGGTCTTTTCACTGTCTAGTGATATTAGAGAAAACAATCCAAAACTGTCGCCAGACGGCAAACCCTTGACACCCAGTGACATGGTTATTATCACGCTAGACATGCTCACTCTCCCAAACCGTGAAAACTTGACAAAAAGAATAATCATTATATAAATTTGATACACCCCCTAAACCAAACCATGCACACACACAATCACAAAAAAAGGGAGATATAAATTAAAAAAGAAGTATGATCTCCACTCACACACACACACAATTACGCCATCCAAACCACACTCACACACACACACACACGTCCGCCTAGGAAACGAGAGAATCTGAGCGCGCTGTTCCAATCACGGCTCAGCCGCCGGTATTTTCTCCCCCTCCACTAGACCTTGAGCGGTGATCTGGACGCTAGTCATTCGGATGAGATGATAAACCGAGGTCCCGTATGCTGCATGCACTTAGCGCACGTAAAAGAACCCACGGCAACAAAAGGGTTGTTCCTGGACAACAGGGACTCAGGGGTGATCTGTGGACAACAGGGACTGAGGGGTGATCTGTGGACAACAGGGACTCAGGGGTGATCTGTGGACAACAGGGACTGAAGGGTGATCAGTGGACAACAGGGACTGAAGGGTGATCAGTGGACAACAGGGACTGAGGGGTGATCTGTGGACAACAGGGACTTAGGGGTGGTGGGGACAACAGGGACTCAGGGGTGATCTGTGGACAACAGGGACTTAGGGGTGGTGGACAACAGGGACTCAGGGGTGGTGGACAACAGGGACTGAGGGGTGAACTGTGGACAACAGGGACTGAGGGGTGATCTGTGGACAACAGGGACTGAGGGGTGATCTGTGGACAACAGGGACTGAGGGGTGATCTGTGGACAACAGGGACTGAGGGGTGATCTGTGGACAACAGGGACTTAGGGGTGGTGGACAACAGGGACTTAGGGGTGATCTGTGGACAACAGGGACTTAGGGGTGATCTGTGGACAACAGGGACTTAGGGGTGGTGGACAACAGGGACTTAGGGGTGATCTGTGGACAACAGGGACTTAGGGGTGATCTGTGGACAACAGGGACTGAAGGGTGATCAGTGGACAACAGGGACTGAGGGGTGATCTGTGGACAACAGGGACTGAGGGGTGATCTGTGGACAACAGGGACTTAGGGGTGATCTGTGGACAACAGGGACTGAGGGTGATCTGTGGACAACAGGGACTGAGGGGTGGTGGACAACAGGGACTGAGGGTGATCTGTGGACAACAGGGACTCAGGGCTGATCTGTGGACAACAGGGACTCAGGGGTGATCTGTGGACAACAGGGACTGAGGGGTGATCTGTGGACAACAGGGACTGAGGGGTGGTGGACAACAGGGACTGAGGGTGATCTGTGGACAACAGGGACTCAGGGCTGATCTGTGGACAACAGGGACTCAGGGCTGATCAGTGGACAACAGGGACTGAGGGGTGATCTGTGGACAACAGGGACTGAGGGTGATCTGTGGACAACAGGGACTGAGGGTGATCTGTGGACAACAGGGACTGAGGGGTGGTGGACAACAGGGACTCAGGGGGGATCTGTGGACAACAGGGACTGAGGGGTGGTGGACAACAGGGACTGAGGGGTGGTGGACAACAGGGACTCAGGGGGGATCTGTGGACAACAGGGACTGAGGGGTGGTGGACAACAGGGACTCAGGGGTGATCTGTGGACAACAGGGACTGAGGGGTGATCAGTGGACAACAGGGACTGAGGGTGATCTGTGGACAACAGGGACTCAGGGCTGATCAGTGGACAACAGGGACTGAGGGTGATCTGTGGACAACAGGGACTGAGGGGTGATCAGTGGACAACAGGGACTGAGGGTGATCTGTGGACAACAGGGACTGAGGGTGATCTGTGGACAACAGGGACTCAGGGGTGATCAGTGGACAACAGGGACTCAGGGGTGATCAGTGGACAACAGCGACTCAGGGCTGATCAGTGGACAACAGGGACTGAGGGTGAACTGTGGACAACAGGGACTCAGGGGTGGTGGACAACAGGGACTCAGGGGTGATCTGTGGACAACAGGGACTCAGGGCTGATCAGTGGACAACAGGGACTCAGGGCTGATCTGTGGACAACAGGCACTGAGGGGTGATATCTGGACAACAGGGACTCAGGGGTGATCTGTGGACAACAGGGACTGAGGGGTGATCTGTGGACAACAGGGACTGAGGGGTAAACTGTGGACAACAGGAACTCAGGGGTGATCTGTGGACAACAGGGACTCAGGGGTGATCTGTGGACAACAGGGACTCAGGGGTGATCTGTGGACAACAGGGACTCAGGGCTGATCAGTGGACAACAGGGACTCAGGGGTGATCTGTGGACAACAGGGACTGAGGGGTAAACTGTGGACAACAGGAACTCAGGGGTGATCTGTGGACAACAGGGACTGATCTGTGGACAACAGGGACTGAGGGGTGATCTGTGGACAACAGGGACTGAGGGGTGATCTGTGGACAACAGGGACTGAGGGGTGATCTGTGGACAACAGGGACTCAGGGGTGGTGGACAACAGGGACTCAGGGGTGGTGGACAACAGGGACTGAGGGGTGATCTGTGGACAACAGGGACTGAGGGGTGATCAGTGGACAACAGGGACTGAGGGGTGATCTGTGGACAACAGGGACTCAGGGGTGATCTGTGGACAACAGGGACTGAGGGGTGATCTGTGGACAACAGGGACTGAGGGGTGATCTGTGGACAACAGGGACTCAGGGATGATCTGTGGACAACAGGAACTCAGGGCTGATCAGGGATGATCTGTGGACAACAGGGACTTAGGGGTGATCTGTGGGCAACAGGGGCTTAGGGGTGATCTGTGGACAACAGGGACTTAGGGGTGATCTGTGGACAACAGGGACTCAGGGGTGAAGCTAGCTTTGGCCAGTAATACCAGCCTCACTCCCACCCTTCCCATTCCAGGGCTCAGATAATTCAACCCTTGGCCACAAGAACTGGCCAGTCTCTGAAATTCCAAACGAGTGTTCAGTCAGCCATACAGTAGCTGTAACCGACAGTGCTATTTTGAGTTCAACTGCTACCACACTGTGCACAATATTAACCTGCACATGAAAATCATACCATGCACTCAGTACACAACTAGTGCTGAAACAGACCTACTCATGCCAAGTAGACATTTCAAAGCACATCCCCAGACAAGTTCAGAAGATAATTCATTGTCCTTAAATGGAGATGCTTGGTGTGGTGGCACACAGTTAAATTCTATATAGTACAAATATAGACATGCATAAGCCATTTAGCTAATTTGAACACGCACAGAAACACACAATCTCAGCTGCATCAAATATCCATGCGTCTGCCATCAGTCTCCATTTCACACTCGTTATAAAAAATTACTAAAGACATGTAAAACGGCCTTCAAATATAAACAAGTAGGTTACAATAATAAATAAGCCCCAAAATCAAGAAATCCGTGTGCATGTGTGTGTGTGTGTGTGTGTGTGTGCACTGTAAATATTTGTATCTATTAGATTTATTGTATTATCTATCCTTATATGAATGTATCCATGAAATACGTCTGCGTAGTTATTGTTCCAAAGTATCTTGTGTATGATACAGTCGAGTCTTCATTTTCTAGTGTTTTAACAATTATTTCATTCACAAATGGAAATATTACACGGGTTTTAACAGGCATATGATCAGAATCAATTCTTTCATCCACGTATAATTCACACGAATCAAAACAAGTGACAGAAGATTATTAGAATAGAATAATCAGCCACACAACAACCAGAATCAGATATATATGTATAGCGACCCTGAAGGTTGCCTTTACTTAAACCATTCAAAATACTCATATGTAAAGTTGTGTATAAGTTCAAAAAAGATTTGTCATAGCTGTTCAAATAATGATCTTGAGAGCATCATTCAGGAGTGTAAGAATAACATTTACACTGCATTTCGATAATATCATTTTCAGAGCAATTCTGAAAAAAATATTTAAAGGTCTGCTGTTTACCGGAGACACACAGAGACAATGATAAAGGTCGCCAGAGACAGACACAGACACAGACAGAGAGACAAACAGAGCAGAGAGAGAGAGACAGAGACAGAGACAGAGAGAGAACCACAGCTGAAATAACATTCTTCAAAAGCAAACCAGAACTCATACCGTTCCTTCAAACGACCCATCACCCAAGTTCTAACGGACGCACACAACTCACCCCCTCGACCATCTTTTAAGCAGCAAAGGACGAAAGAGCCCAGAGACCGAAGCCGTGATCTTGGAACAGCAGAAAAAGCTTCAAAAGGTGCTGCCGCTTTGGACATATTTTTACACCAGCACTTGGCCAGCCACAAACCAGGACCCACGGACAGCCGGAACACACCTACACATACGTACGTGACCAGAACAATGCACACTACACTGATCTCAACCAAAACTAACCCCCCCCCCCCCCCGCCCCCCCCCCATTCACCCGCCTTTTCTTTTTGCGGGTGTGCTTACAGTTTTCAGCCTAGTGGATCCTTGACAGCCAGGGCTGAGTGAGGGCAGCTGGGTACAGACATGGATATAAAAGTTTAGACAAACCCAAAACTCCCCTGTCGGAGCAAGAAATTAGCGGTCTATGCATTCAGCTTGCATGGTTTGAGCGCAGGCCACACACACACACACACACACACTTGACACACACACGCACACACACGAGAAAAAAAAAATAGAGAAAAAAGCAAGAAGAACCGAAAGCACAGAGAATACCCGTTTTAGAGTTATGCGTGCGTGAGAATGACTGGTGCGAAAACGCTTAGATTTGTCTACGCACAAGATTCAGCGCTATATAAATACCATTATTATTATTATTACCCCTTGATATTCACTCTGGGCTGCTGATTATGGAGTGCTACCAGTTCCTCCAACAACAACGTGCAGTGCCCTAAGGTCAGCACTCTTTCTTTCCTCTTGGAGAGGGGACGAAGCGCACAGCTCAGTCCGTCACGTGGATTGTCCACACAGTGTGTGGAAACACACCGGCACCTCCCTTCTGTCTGCACATCTTGCTGACTGATGTCGGTGCTTCTTCAGCTTCTGCTGGCTGTGTGTGTGTGTGTGTGTGTGTGTGCTGAACATGACGACCGCCTCCGATTTATCACGCTCGGTAAGATTTATGTGCTATAGAAAAGAAAAAAAACCCAAAAAACAAAAAAAACAAAAACAACAAAAAACAAACAAACAACAACCCCCCCCCCCCCAAAAAAAAAACAACAAACAAAAAACAACCCCAACCCCACCCCCTAAAACAACAACAACAACAAAAAACAAACAAAAACAAACTGACAACAACCACCAACCAAAAAACAGAAACAAAAACAAAAACAACCCCCCCCCAAAAAAAAAATCAAACAACAACAACAAAAAACAAACAAACCAAAGAACAAAGAATTTTTTTTTTTTACAACACTCTTGTTAGTGACTTCCTCTCCGACATTTTTTAATCGCGGTACCACTCCTACTAAACATCCTCCACACCCAGCGAAAATCAGTTTTTGAGGTTAGATGTTGAACCAGGACTGGCTTTTGGACATTTCACCACTTTCTCATGTAAACAAAAACTGCAGGACTTGGAGTCATTACACACACACACACACACACACACTGTCTCTCTCTGTCTGTCTGTGTGTCTCTGTCTCTGTCTGTCTGTCTCTCTGTAGATACATTATTAAAATCACATTCAAATATAATAATTATATTGGGTTACGCTGCTGGTCAGGCATCTGCTTGGCAGATGTGGTGTAGCGTATATAGACTTGGCTCGGCGAACGCAGTTACGCCTCCTTGAGCTACTGATACTGATACTGATTATACAAATGTTCGTCAACACGTGAAAGACACTCATTCACTCAAGCATAACCATTATGCATCCTTTCCTCCGTTCTTTTGGTTATTTTATTTCATTTTATTTTTTTGGGTCCTCAAAGTGAAAGTCCAACACTTTAACCACTCGGCTATTGCACCCTTGTCTGTCCATGGGTTTGAGTCCAATGCACGCACCGGGATTTTCACTCCCTCCCCTTCCCCCTGCTTTTGAAGAAATAAACATACTTCAGAGTAGGTGGTGCAAGAGGGGGGTGGGAGGTAGTTCTTTTAAATCAAGGACACCATACTGGTCTGTTGTCAATCGAGAAACATTATTTTACACTCTTCACCTCTATCCACAAATGTACATGAACGTGCATGCCTCTTCTAACCGGGAGAAAAAAAATATGCAGAGGCATATAACATCGCGGAGCTGAGTTCACATGGGGGAGGTTTTTTAAAATTTTATTTCCCACTGTTATATTGTTGTGCTTCTGCTGTTTTTATTGACCATGAACAGACCGCTATTTTACGGGATGGGGGATTATACAAGGAGTTGTGTGTGTGTGTGTGTGTGTGTGTGTGTGTGTGTGTGTCGCTGTGGACATACAACCTAAGCTTGGAATTGTTTACGCGCCCAGTGCAAATCAGTTCATTTATTCATCTATCCATTTCTTCATTCACTATGTTTATATGTTTGCAAAAAAGTACACACACACACACACACACACACACACACACACACACACACACACACATATATATATACATACACACACACACACATATATATATATATATATATGTGTGTGTGTGTGTGTGTGTGTGTGTGTGTGCATATATGTATATATGTATGTATGTATATTAATATATGTGTGTGTGTGTGTGTGTGTGTGTGTGTGTTGTGTGTTTTCTTTCTTTCTTTTAACGTCTTTTAACACAGTAGTAAGTGATAATAGACGGGTTTGGAGGTGGGGTGGGGGTGGTGGGGAGTAGTACATGTGTATGCCCGCGTGGGGGTTGGGGTCGGATGACTTATACAGGAAAAGAGACAAAAATCGAGGGAGAAGTTAACAGGAAGAACTACAAAAGATAGAACGAACTGTGTAATTGGACTGAACTGGGTGTGAAAATGATTTGAGGTGTGCCATTCAATACACTTAATTAAGTGTTCATCACACGAGTGCATTGCTACTGCGCAAAATATGCGGGAAAATGCACTGTGACCTTCTGGTCTGAAAGGTTTCAACGCTGATTTGGACAATGGAAACGTCAGTGTCATGTAATGTCTTTTTTTCACGTCTCTCTCTCTCTCTGTCTGCCTCTTCCTCTCTCTCCCCCCCCCCACCCCCCTCTGTGTGTGGGTGCGCCACTCTCTTATGACAAGTATTTTCCCCTTTTTTTCCTTGTTGTTTTTGTAGCTTTTTTTTTTTTGTCTTTTTCTTCTTCTCTAACAATGACGTGGTTTCACTGTTGTGACGCATATCTTTGACGTAGCAGCGAATCCCTTCTCCCTCTTGCTTTCACAAACAATCATAAGAAGCAACAACGTCATCTTGGAGATGTTTGGGCATTTTGTATTTTGTATTTTGTATTTCTTTTTATCACAACAGATTTCTCTGTGTGAAATTCGGGCTGCTCTCCCCAGGGAGAGCGCGTCGCTATACTACAGCGCCACCCATTTTTTGGGTATTTTTCCTGCGTGCAGTTTTATTTGGTTTTCCTAGTGACGTGGATTTTTCTACAGAAATTTGCCAGGAACAACCCTTTTGTTGCCGTGGGTTCTTTTACGTGCGCTAAGTGCGTGCTGCACAGGGGACCACGGTTTATTGTCTCATCCTAATGACTAGCGTCCAGACCACCACTCAAGGTCTAGTGGAGGGGGAGAAAATATCGGCGGCTGAGCCGTGATTGCGTTCAGATTCTCTCGCTTCCTAGGCGGACGTGTTACCTCTAGGCCATCACTCCACTATGTGTCTGTTGTTGTAGTTGTTGATGTTGTTGATCCCCACGTGAGCCACTCTCCACTGTCAGTTATGGGAGTTTGTCAGTTTTTTGGGGGGTTCTTTGATGTTGACGAAGATCGACTGCTGTTGAGGTGTTCACTGACGCAGCATGCAGTCTGTTTCCTTCCTTGTTTTAGAAAAAACGAAACGAAACAAACAAAGAAACACCCCCACCTCCTTATAAAGAAATAAAATATTATTTTTTTCAAATGAAGAAAAAAAAAGGAAAGAAAGAAGAAGAAGGAAAAAAGAAAGAAAGAAAAAGAAGAAGGAAAAAAAGAAAGAAAGAAAGAAGAAAAAAGAAAGAAAGAAGAAGAAAAACGAAAGAAAGAAGAAGGAAAAAAAGAAAGAAGAAGAAGGAAAAAAAAAAAAAAAAGAAAGAAAGAAAGAAAGAAGAAAAAAACGAAAGAAAGAAGAAGGAAAAACAGAAAGAAAGCAGAAAAAGAAGGAAAAAAGAAAGAAAGAAAGAAGAAGAAAAGAAAGAAAAAAGAAGAAGAAGAAGGAAAAAAGAAAGAAAGATAGAAGAAGAAGAAGAAGAAAAAAAAGAAAGAAAGAAGAAAACATGGCAACACCCTCACTCATTTGGAGATGTAACAATATCATGTTAGAGATGTAACACTCTCATCTCGAAGATGCAACACCCTCATGTTAA